>NW_028139183.1:600000-981000 GCF_964270905.1 Leucopleurus acutus
GTTGCACCCGAGTACCAGGGGACGAAAACTGAGACACATTTGAACACGTTTTCCGACCACATGGTGGATCATACTCTGGGTTCCACATGCATGTTTTAGCTGAAGGAAGAATCCCTTAAACATGGAGAGTTGAGACCCATGGAATGGGTACCATGCAATATGACTTCAAAGGGTCTGCATTTGCTCACCGAACCTCACCAATCCTATCACTGCTGCGTTTATGCTGCTGTACACACGCTTGATTCTCTTTCGGAGACATATAAATCCATAGGTTTTAAGATTCTTACTAGTCAGGTAGATTCTTACTAGTCAGGTATATTCTTAGGCGTTTAATATGGGGTGTTGAGTCCACTTCGTTGAGCAAGGAGTAGCTCTTGTCTATTACATATTTGGCTTATGGAACGGTATCTGTGCTAATTTCAATCTCTGGTTTTATGCAGCACCCCAACTCACCCGTCCCCTTAAGCAAGCATAAGTTGGTTTTCTACATTTGACACCCTGTTCTGTTTTGTAAGTCAGTTCTTGTGTAGCCAAGTTTACATTCCGTGTATTAGTGATATCTTATGATGTTTCTTTTTCTGTGTGACTAATTTCACTTAGAATCATCGTACCTGAATCCACTCATTATGCTGCTACGGGCCTGATGACATAGATTTCATTGCTGAGTGATATTGCATTGTACGTAAGTACCACAATTTCTTTATCCATTTTTCGCTTTCTGTGATATTGAACTTGTACCGTAAACGAGGTTCTTGTAAACAGAGCCGTCCCAAACTTTGGGGTGGCTGTGTCTTTTTGATTTTAATTTCCCTAAGCTATAGGACCATAAGTGGAAGTGCCCTAGGCTCTGTTGCTTTGTTTTTTGGATGTTTCTGGAAACACCATACACTTCTCCAGAGTGGCTGCTGGCAATTTACATCCCGCCCATCAGCATAACTAGGCTCCCAGTTCTCCATGGCCTGTCCTGCCTTTCTGGATTTTACACTTTTTTCAGATGGCCCTTTTGACAGGGGGGCAGTGAGACTTCATTGTAGTGCAGATTTCCTTTGCAAGCTTGCTTGTTTGGCCAAAAAGGGCGTATGCGTTTTTTCTTGAATATATTCAGGAAAAAACGCATACGCCCTTTTTGGCCAAGTGCATCATTGTGGACGTTCTGCCTCTTTTCCTATGCTTTACATGCAATTCCAGTCTACCTCCTGAAATCGGTTTCCTGCAATTCTGCCCTGCTTTCACCTCCTCTTGGCATCCTAATTCAATATATTTTTGGAAGATAGCTGTCATTTATAACTCTGCAGGTTTGTGAATTACAGTGCCCCTGAGCTCCTTTCTTCAACTCGCTTTCTTGTGAGCTGGCCGCAACACCGCAGGATTGCTTCTGGTCCTAGTGTGGTTCCGGCATGGCACGCTGAGCCTTTGGTTAATTCCTCTTCCTGGTTGGAAATGAGAGTTAAATTTGCCCGTCTGGACACCTCCACCTAGTCTCTCATTGGTTCTCCCTATTCCTGTTCATTTTCCACAGAAATTGCAAACTGGGCCAAACAGGAGGTTAAAGGCACTGACTCTCCAAGTGGGGAGAGTGTTAGTAAAGCGTCTGGAATGTTGCACCCGAGTACCAGGAAACGAAAATTGAGACACATGTGAACACGTTTTCCGATCACACGGTGGATCATACTCTGGGTTCCACATGCATGTTTTAGCTGAAGGAAGAATCCCTTAAACAGGGAGAGTTGAGACCCATGGAATGGGTACCATGCAATATGATTTCAAAGGGTCTGCATTTGCTCACCGAACCTCAGCAATCCTATCACTGCTGCGTTTATGCCGCTGTACACACGCTTGATTCTCTTTCGGAGACATATAAATCCATAGGTTTTAAGATTCTTACTAGTCAGGTAGATTCTTACTAGTCAGGTATATTCTTAGGCGTTTAATATGGGGTGTTGAGTCCACTTCGTTGAGCAAGGAGTAGCTCTTGTCTATTACATATTTGGCTTATGGAACTGTATCTGTGCTCATTTCAATCTCTGGTTTTATGCAGCACCCCAACTCACCCGTCCCCTTAAGCAAGCATAAGTTGGTTTTCTACATTTGACACCCTGTTCTGTTTTGTAATTCAGTTCTTGTGTAGCCAAGTTTACATTCCATGTATTAGTGATATCTTATGATGTTTCATTTTCTGTGTGACTAATTTCACTTAGAATCATCGTACCTGAATCCACTCATTATGCTGCTACGGGCCTGATGACATAGATTTCATTGCTGAGTGATATTGCATTGTACGTAAGTACCACAATTTCTTTATCCATTTTTCGCTTTCTGTGATATTGAACTTGTACCGTAAACGAGGTTCTTGTAAACAGAGCCGTCCCAAACTTTGGGGTGGCTGTGTCTTTTTGATTTTAATTTCCCTAAGCTATAGGACCATAAGTGGAAGTGCCCTAGGCTCTGTTGCTTTGTTTTTTGGATGTTTCAGGAAACACCATACACTTCTCCAGAGTGGCTGCTGGCAATTTACATCCCGCCCATCAGCATAACTAGGCTCCCAGTTCTCCATGGCCTGTCCTGCCTTTCTGGATTTTACACTTTTTTCAGATGGCCCTTTTGACCGGGGGGCAGTGAGACTTCATTGTAGTGCAGATTTCCTTTGCAAGCTTGCTTGGTTGGCCAAAAAGGGCGTATGCGTTTTTTCCTGAATATATTCAGAAAAAACGCATACGCCCTTTTTGGCCAAGTGCATCATTGTGGACGTTCTGCCTCTTTTCCTATGCTTTACATGCAATTCCAGTCTACCTCCTGAAATCGGTTTCCTGCAATTCTGCCCTGCTTTCAACTCCTCTTGGCATCCTAATTCAATATATTTTTGGAAGATAGCTGTCCTTTATAACTCTGCAGGTTTGTGAATTACAGTGCCCCTGAGCTCCTTTCTTCAACTCGCTTTCTTGTGAGCTGGCCGCAACACCGCAGGATTGCTTCAGGCCCTAGTTTGGTTCCGGCACGGCATGCTGAGCCTTTGGTTAATTCCTCTTCCTGGTGGGAAATGAGAGTTAAATTGGCCCGTCCGGACACCTCCACCTAATCTCTCATTGGTTCTCCCTATTCCTGTTCATCTTCCGCAGAAATTGCTAACTGGGCCAAACAGGAGGTTAAAGGCACTGACTCTCCAAGTGGGGAGAGTGTTAGTAAAGCGTCTGGAATGTTGCACCCGAGTACCAGGGGACGAAAACTGAGACACATTTGAACACGTTTTCCGACCACATGGTGGATCATACTCTGGGTTCCACATGCATGTTTTAGCTGAAGGAAGAATCCCTTAAACATGGAGAGTTGAGACCCATGGAATGGGTACCATGCAATATGACTTCAAAGGGTCTGCATTTGCTCACCGAACCTCACCAATCCTATCACTGCTGCGTTTATGCTGCTGTACACACGCTTGATTCTCTTTCGGAGACATATAAATCCATAGGTTTTAAGATTCTTACTAGTCAGGTAGATTCTTACTAGTCAGGTATATTCTTAGGCGTTTAATATGGGGTGTTGAGTCCACTTCGTTGAGCAAGGAGTAGCTCTTGTCTATTACATATTTGGCTTATGGAACGGTATCTGTGCTAATTTCAATCTCTGGTTTTATGCAGCACCCCAACTCACCCGTCCCCTTAAGCAAGCATAAGTTGGTTTTCTACATTTGACACCCTGTTCTGTTTTGTAAGTCAGTTCTTGTGTAGCCAAGTTTACATTCCGTGTATTAGTGATATCTTATGATGTTTCTTTTTCTGTGTGACTAATTTCACTTAGAATCATCGTACCTGAATCCACTCATTATGCTGCTACGGGCCTGATGACATAGATTTCATTGCTGAGTGATATTGCATTGTACGTAAGTACCACAATTTCTTTATCCATTTTTCGCTTTCTGTGATATTGAACTTGTACCGTAAACGAGGTTCTTGTAAACAGAGCCGTCCCAAACTTTGGGGTGGCTGTGTCTTTTTGATTTTAATTTCCCTAAGCTATAGGACCATAAGTGGAAGTGCCCTAGGCTCTGTTGCTTTGTTTTTTGGATGTTTCAGGAAACACCATACACTTCTCCAGAGTGGCTGCTGGCAATTTACATCCCGCCCATCAGCATAACTAGGCTCCCAGTTCTCCATGGCCTGTCCTGCCTTTCTGGATTTTACACTTTTTTCAGATTGCCCTTTTGACAGGGGGGCAGTGAGACTTCATTGTAGTGCAGATTTCCTTTGCAAGCTTGCTTGTTTGGCCAAAAAGGGCGTATGCGTTTTTTCTTGAATATATTCAGGAAAAAACGCATACGCCCTTTTTGGCCAAGTGCATCATTGTGGACGTTCTGCCTCTTTTCCTATGCTTTACATGCAATTCCAGTCTACCTCCTGAAATCGGTTTCCTGCAATTCTGCCCCGCTTTCAACTCCTCTTGGCAGCCTTACTTCAATATATTTTTGGAAGATAGCTGTCATTTATAACTCTGCAGGTTTGTGAATTACAGTGCCCCTGAGCTCCTTTCTTCAACTCGCTTTCTTGTGAGCTGGCCGCAACACCGCAGGATTGCTTCTGGTCCTAGTGTGGTTCCGGCATGGCACGCTGAGCCTTTGGTTAATTCCTCTTCCTGGTTGGAAATGAGAGTTAAATTTGCCCGTCTGGACACCTCCACCTAGTCTCTCATTGGTTCTCCCTATTCCTGTTCATTTTCCACAGAAATTGCAAACTGGGCCAAACAGGAGGTTAAAGGCACTGACTCTCCAAGTGGGGAGAGTGTTAGTAAAGCGTCTGGAATGTTGCACCCGAGTACCAGGAAACGAAAATTGAGACACATTTGAACACGTTTTCCGATCACACGGTGGATCATACTCTGGGTTCCACATGCATGTTTTAGCTGAAGGAAGAATCCCTTAAACAGGGAGAGTTGAGACCCATGGAATGGGTACCATGCAATATGATTTCAAAGGGTCTGCATTTGCTCACCGAACCTCAGCAATCCTATCACTGCTGCGTTTATGCCGCTGTACACACGCTTGATTCTCTTTCGGAGACATATAAATCCATAGGTTTTAAGATTCTTACTAGTCAGGTAGATTCTTACTAGTCAGGTATATTCTTAGGCGTTTAATATGGGGTGTTGAGTCCACTTCGTTGAGCAAGGAGTAGCTCTTGTCTATTACATATTTGGCTTATTGAACTGTATCTGTGCTCATTTCAATCTCTGGTTTTATGCAGCACCCCAACTCACCCGTCCCCTTAAGCAAGCATAAGTTGGTTTTCTACATTTGACACCCTGTTCTGTTTTGTAATTCAGTTCTTGTGTAGCCAAGTTTACATTCCATGTATTAGTGTTATCTTATGATGTTTCATTTTCTGTGTGACTAATTTCACTTAGAATCATCGTACCTGAATCCACTCATTATGCTGCTACGGGCCTGATGACATAGATTTCATTGCTGAGTGATATTGCATTGTACGTAAGTACCACAATTTCTTTATCCATTTTTCGCTCTCTGTGATATTGAACTTGTACCGTAAACGAGGTTCTTGTAAACAGAGCCGTCCCAAACTTTGGGGTGGTTGTGTCTTTTTGATTTTAATTTCCCTAAGCTATAGGACCATAAGTGGAAGTGCCCTAGGCTCTGTTGCTTTGTTTTTTGGATGTTTCAGGAAACACCATACACTTCTCCAGAGTGGCTGCTGGCAATTTACATCCCGCCCATCAGCATAACAAGGCTCCCAGTTCTCAATGGCCTGTCCTGCCTTTCTGGATTTTACACTTTTTTCAGATGGCCCTTTTGACCGGGGGGCAGTGAGACTTCATTGTAGTGCAGATTTCCTTTGCAAGCTTGCTTGGTTGGCCAAAAAGGGCGTATGCGTTTTTCCCTGAATATATTCAGGAAAAAACGCATACGCCCTTTATGGCCAAGTGTATCATTGTGGACGTTCTGCCTCTTTTCCTATGCTTTACATGCAATTCCAGTCTACCTCCTGAAATCGGTTTCCTGCAATTCTGCCCCGCTTTCAACTCCTCTTGGCAGCCTTACTTCAATATATTTTTGGAAGATAGCTGTCATTTATAACTCTGCAGGTTTGTGAATTACAGTGCCCCTGAGCTCCTTTCTTCAATTCGCTTTCTTGTGAGCTGGCCGCAACACTGCAGGATTGCTTCAGGCCCTAGTTTGGTTCCGGCACGGCATGCTGAGCCTTTGGTTAATTCCTCTTCCTGGTGGGAAATGAGAGTTAAATTTGCCCGTCCGGACACCTCCACCTAGTCTCTCATTGGTTCTCCCTATTCCTGTTCATTTTCCACAGAAATTGCAAACTGGGCCAAACAGGAGGTTAAAGGCACTGACTCTCCAAGTGGGGAGAGTGTTAGTAAAGCGTCTGGAATGTTGCACCCGAGTACCAGGGGACGAAAACTGAGACACATTTGAACACGTTTCCCGATCACACGGTGGATCATACTCTGGGTTCCACATGCATGTTTTAGCTGAAGGAAGAATCCATTAAACCTGGAGAGTTGAGACCCATGGAATGGGTACCATGCAATATGACTTCAAAGGGTCTGCATTTGCTCACCGGACCTCAGCAATCCTATCACTGCTGCGTTTATGCCGCTGTACACACGCTTGTTTCTCTTTCGGAGACATATAAATCCATAGGTTTTAAGATTCTTACTAGTCAGATATATTCTTAGGCGTTTAATATGGAGTGTTGAGTCCACTTCGTTGAGCAAGGAGTAGCTCTTGTCTATTACATATTTGGCTTATGGAACGGTATCTGTGCTAATTTCAATCTCTGGTTTTATGCAGCACCCCAACTCACCCGTCCCCTTAAGCAAGCATAAGTTGGTTTTCTACATTTGACACCCTGTTCTGTTTTGTAATTCAGTTCTTGTGTAGCCAAGTTTACATTCCGTGTATTAGTGATATCTTATGATGTTTCTTTTTCTGTGTGACTAATTTCACTTAGAATCATCGTACCTGAATCCACTCATTATGCTGCTACGGGCCTGATGACATAGATTTCATTGCTGAGTGATATTGCATTGTACGTAAGTACCACAATTTCTTTATCCATTTTTCGCTTTCTGTGATATTGAACTTGTACCGTAAACGAGGTTCTTGTAAACAGAGCCGTCCCAAACTTTGGGGTGGTTGTGTCTTTTTGATTTTAATTTCCCTAAGCTATAGGACCATAAGTGGAAGTGCCCTAGGCTCTGTTGCTTTGTTTTTTGGATGTTTCAGGAAACACCATACACTTCTCCAGAGTGGCTGCTGGCAATTTACATCCCGCCCATCAGCATAACTAGGCTCCCAGTTCTCCATGGCCTGTCCTGCCTTTCTGGATTTTACACTTTTTTCAGATGGCCCTTTTGACCGGGGGGCAGTGAGACTTCATTGTAGTGCAGATTTCCTTTGCAAGCTTGCTTGTTTGGCCAAAAAGGGCGTATGCGTTTTTTCTTGAATATATTCAGGAAAAAACGCATACGCCCTTTTTGGCCAAGTGCATCATTGTGGACGTTCTGCCTCTTTTCCTATGCTTTACATGCAATTCCAGTCTACCTCCTGAAATCGGTTTCCTGCAATTCTGCCCTGCTTTCACCTCCTCTTGGCATCCTAATTCAATATATTTTTGGAAGATAGCTGTCATTTATAACTCTGCAGGTTTGTGAATTACAGTGCCCCTGAGCTCCTTTCTTCAACTCGCTTTCTTGTGAGCTGGCCGCAACACCGCAGGATTGCTTCTGGTCCTAGTGTGGTTCCGGCATGGCACGCTGAGCCTTTGGTTAATTCCTCTTCCTGGTGCGAAATGAGAGTTAAATTTGCCCGTCTGGACACCTCCACCTAGTCTCTCATTGGTTCTCCCGATTCCTGTTCATTTTCCACAAAAATTGCAAACTGGGCCAAACAGGAGGTTAAAGGCACTGACTCTCCAAGTGGGGAGAGTGTTAGTAAAGCGTCTGGAATGTTGCACCCGAGTACCAGGAAACGAAAATTGAGACACATTTGAACACGTTTTCCGATCACACGGTGGATCATACTCTGGGTTCCACATGCATGTTTTAGCTGAAGGAAGAATCCCTTAAACAGGGAGAGTTGAGACCCATGGAATGGGTACCATGCAATATGATTTCAAAGGGTCTGCATTTGCTCACCGAACCTCAGCAATCCTATCACTGCTGCGTTTATGCCGCTGTACACACGCTTGATTCTCTTTCGGAGACATATAAATCCATAGGTTTTAAGATTCTTACTAGTCAGATATATTCTTAGGCGTTTAATATGGGGTGTTGAGTCCACTTCGTTGAGCAAGGAGTAGCTCTTGTCTATTACATATTTGGCTTATGGAACGGTATCTGTGCTCATTTCAATCTCTGGTTTTATGCAGCACCCCAACTCACCCGTCCCCTTAAGCAAGCATAAGTTGGTTTTCTACATTTGACACCCTGTTCTGTTTTGTAATTCAGTTCTTGTGTAGCCAAGTTTACATTCCGTGTATTAGTGATATCTTATGATGTTTCTTTTTCTGTGTGACTAATTTCACTTAGAATCATCGTACCTGAATCCACTCATTATGCTGCTACGGGCCTGATGACATAGATTTCATTGCTGAGTGATATTGCATTGTACGTAAGTACCACAATTTCTTTATCCATTTTTCGCTTTCTGTGATATTGAACTTGTACCGTAAACGAGGTTCTTGTAAACAGAGCCGTCCCAAACTTTGGTGTGGCTGTGTCTTTTTGATTTTAATTTCCCTAAGCTATAGGACCATAAGTGGAAGTGCCCTAGGCTCTGTTGCTTTGTTTTTTGGATGTTTCAGGAAACACCATACACTTCTCCAGAGTGGCTGCTGGCAATTTACATCCCGCCCATCAGCATAACTAGGCTCCCAGTTCTCCATGGCCTGTCCTGCATTTCTGGATTTTACACTTTTTTCAGATGGCCCTTTTGACCGGGGGGCAGTGAGACTTCATTGTAGTGCAGATTTCCTTTGCAAGCTTGCTTGTTTGGCCAAAAAGGGCGTATGCGTTTTTTCTTGAATATATTCAGGAAAAAACGCATACGCCCTTTTTGGCCAAGTGCATCATTGTGGACGTTCTGCCTCTTTTCCTATGCTTTACATGCAATTCCAGTCTACCTCCTGAAATCGGTTTCCTGCAATTCTGCCCTGCTTTCACCTCCTCTTGGCATCCTAATTCAATATATTTTTGGAAGATAGCTGTCATTTATAACTCTGCAGGTTTGTGAATTACAGTGCCCCTGAGCTCCTTTCTTCAACTCGCTTTCTTGTGAGCTGGCCGCAACACCGCAGGATTGCTTCTGGTCCTAGTGTGGTTCCGGCATGGCACGCTGAGCCTTTGGTTAATTCCTCTTCCTGGTGCGAAATGAGAGTTAAATTTGCCCGTCTGGACACCTCCACCTAGTCTCTCATTGGTTCTCCCGATTCCTGTTCATTTTCCACAAAAATTGCAAACTGGGCCAAACAGGAGGTTAAAGGCACTGACTCTCCAAGTGGGGAGAGTGTTAGTAAAGCGTCTGGAATGTTGCACCCGAGTACCAGGAAACGAAAATTGAGACACATTTGAACACGTTTTCCGATCACACGGTGGATCATACTCTGGGTTCCACATGCATGTTTTAGCTGAAGGAAGAATCCCTTAAACAGGGAGAGTTGAGACCCATGGAATGGGTACCATGCAATATGATTTCAAAGGGTCTGCATTTGCTCACCGAACCTCAGCAATCCTATCACTGCTGCGTTTATGCCGCTGTACACACGCTTGATTCTCTTTCGGAGACATATAAATCCATAGGTTTTAAGATTCTTACTAGTCAGATATATTCTTAGGCGTTTAATATGGGGTGTTGAGTCCACTTCGTTGAGCAAGGAGTAGCTCTTGTCTATTACATATTTGGCTTATGGAACGGTATCTGTGCTCATTTCAATCTCTGGTTTTATGCAGCACCCCAACTCACCCGTCCCCTTAAGCAAGCATAAGTTGGTTTTCTACATTTGACACCCTGTTCTGTTTTGTAATTCAGTTCTTGTGTAGCCAAGTTTACATTCCGTGTATTAGTGATATCTTATGATGTTTCTTTTTCTGTGTGACTAATTTCACTTAGAATCATCGTACCTGAATCCACTCATTATGCTGCTACGGGCCTGATGACATAGATTTCATTGCTGAGTGATATTGCATTGTACGTAAGTACCACAATTTCTTTATCCATTTTTCGCTTTCTGTGATATTGAACTTGTACCGTAAACGAGGTTCTTGTAAACAGAGCCGTCCCAAACTTTGGTGTGGCTGTGTCTTTTTGATTTTAATTTCCCTAAGCTATAGGACCATAAGTGGAAGTGCCCTAGGCTCTGTTGCTTTGTTTTTTGGATGTTTCAGGAAACACCATACACTTCTCCAGAGTGGCTGCTGGCAATTTACATCCCGCCCATCAGCATAACTAGGCTCCCAGTTCTCCATGGCCTGTCCTGCCTTTCTGGATTTTACACTTTTTTCAGATGGCCCTTTTGACCGGGGGGCAGTGAGACTTCATTGTAGTGCAGATTTCCTTTGCAAGCTTGCTTGGTTGGCCAAAAAGGGCGTATGCGTTTTTTCCTGAATATATTCAGGAAAAAACGCATACACCCTTTTTGGCCAAGTGCATCATTGTGGACGTTCTGCCTCTTTTCCTATGCTTTACATGCAATTCCAGTCTACCTCCTGAAATCGGTTTCCTGCAATTCTGCCCTGCTTTCACCTCCTCTTGGCATCCTAATTCAATATATTTTTGGAAGATAGCTGTCCTTTATAACTCTGCAGGTTTGTGAATTACAGTGCCCCTGAGCTCCTTTCTTCAACTCGCTTTCTTGTGAGCTGGCCGCAACACCGCAGGATTGCTTCAGGCCCTAGTTTGGTTCCGGCACGGCATGCTGAGCCTTTGGTTAATTCCTCTTCCTGGTGGGAAATGAGAGTTAAATTGGCCCGTCCGGACACCTCCACCTAATCTCTCATTGGTTCTCCCTATTCCTGTTCATCTTCCGCAGAAATTGCTAACTGGGCCAAACAGGAGGTTAAAGGCACTGACTCTCCAAGTGGGGAGAGTGTTAGTAAAGCGTCTGGAATGTTGCACCCGAGTACCAGGGGACGAAAACTGAGACACATTTGAACACGTTTTCCGACCACATGGTGGATCATACTCTGGGTTCCACATGCATGTTTTAGCTGAAGGAAGAATCCCTTAAACATGGAGAGTTGAGACCCATGGAATGGGTACCATGCAATATGACTTCAAAGGGTCTGCATTTGCTCACCGAACCTCACCAATCCTATCACTGCTGCGTTTATGCTGCTGTACACACGCTTGATTCTCTTTCGGAGACATATAAATCCATAGGTTTTAAGATTCTTACTAGTCAGGTAGATTCTTACTAGTCAGGTATATTCTTAGGCGTTTAATATGGGGTGTTGAGTCCACTTCGTTGAGCAAGGAGTAGCTCTTGTCTATTACATATTTGGCTTATGGAACTGTATCTGTGCTCATTTCAATCTCTGGTTTTATGCAGCACCCCAACTCACCCGTCCCCTTAAGCAAGCATAAGTTGGTTTTCTACATTTGACACCCTGTTCTGTTTTGTAATTCAGTTCTTGTGTAGCCAAGTTTACATTCCATGTATTAGTGTTATCTTATGATGTTTCATTTTCTGTGTGACTAATTTCACTTAGAATCATCGTACCTGAATCCACTCATTATGCTGCTACGGGCCTGATGACATAGATTTCATTGCTGAGTGATATTGCATTGTACGTAAGTACCACAATTTCTTTATCCATTTTTCGCTCTCTGTGATATTGAACTTGTACCATAAACGAGGTTCTTGTAAACAGAGCCGTCCCAAACTTTGGGGTGGTTGTGTCTTTTTGATTTTAATTTCCCTAAGCTATAGGACCATAAGTGGAAGTGCCCTAGGCTCTGTTGCTTTGTTTTTTGGATGTTTCAGGAAACACCATACACTTCTCCAGAGTGGCTGCTGGCAATTTACATCCCGCCCATCAGCATAACAAGGCTCCCAGTTCTCCATGGCCTGTCCTGCCTTTCTGGATTTTACACTTTTTTCAGATGGCCCTTTTGACCGGGGGGCAGTGAGACTTCATTGTAGTGCAGATTTCCTTTGCAAGCTTGCTTGGTTGGCCAAAAAGGGCGTATGCGTTTTTCCCTGAATATATTCAGGAAAAAACGCATACGCCCTTTATGGCCAAGTGTATCATTGTGGACGTTCTGCCTCTTTTCCTATGCTTTACATGCAATTCCAGTCTACCTCCTGAAATCGGTTTCCTGCAATTCTGCCCCGCTTTCAACTCCTCTTGGCAGCCTTACTTCAATATATTTTTGGAAGATAGCTGTCATTTATAACTCTGCAGGTTTGTGAATTACAGTGCCCCTGAGCTCCTTTCTTCAATTCGCTTTCTTGTGAGCTGGCCGCAACACTGCAGGATTGCTTCAGGCCCTAGTTTGGTTCCGGCACGGCATGCTGAGCCTTTGGTTAATTCCTCTTCCTGGTGGGAAATGAGAGTTAAATTTGCCCGTCCGGACACCTCCACCTAGTCTCTCATTGGTTCTCCCTATTCCTGTTCATTTTCCACAGAAATTGCAAACTGGGCCAAACAGGAGGTTAAAGGCACTGACTCTCCAAGTGGGGAGAGTGTTAGTAAAGCGTCTGGAATGTTGCACCCGAGTACCAGGGGACGAAAACTGAGACACATTTGAACACGTTTCCCGATCACACGGTGGATCATACTCTGGGTTCCACATGCATGTTTTAGCTGAAGGAAGAATCCATTAAACCTGGAGAGTTGAGACCCATGGAATGGGTACCATGCAATATGACTTCAAAGGGTCTGCATTTGCTCACCGAACCTCAGCAATCCTATCACTGCTGCGTTTATGCCGCTGTACACACGCTTGTTTCTCTTTCGGAGACATATAAATCCATAGGTTTTAAGATTCTTACTAGTCAGATATATTCTTAGGCGTTTAATATGGAGTGTTGAGTCCACTTCGTTGAGCAAGGAGTAGCTCTTGTCTATTACATATTTGGCTTATGGAACGGTATCTGTGCTAATTTCAATCTCTGGTTTTATGCAGCACCCCAACTCACCCGTCCCCTTAAGCAAGCATAAGTTGGTTTTCTACATTTGACACCCTGTTCTGTTTTGTAATTCAGTTCTTGTGTAGCCAAGTTTACATTCCGTGTATTAGTGATATCTTATGATGTTTCTTTTTCTGTGTGACTAATTTCACTTAGAATCATCGTACCTGAATCCACTCATTATGCTGCTACGGGCCTGATGACATAGATTTCATTGCTGAGTGATATTGCATTGTACGTAAGTACCACAATTTCTTTATCCATTTTTCGCTTTCTGTGATATTGAACTTGTACCGTAAACGAGGTTCTTGTAAACAGAGCCGTCCCAAACTTTGGGGTGGCTGTGTCTTTTTGATTTTAATTTCCCTAAGCTATAGGACCATAAGTGGAAGTGCCCTAGGCTCTGTTGCTTTGTTTTTTGGATGTTTCAGGAAACACCATACACTTCTCCAGAGTGGCTGCTGGCAATTTACATCCCGCCCATCAGCATAACTAGGCTCCCAGTTCTCCATGGCCTGTCCTGCCTTTCTGGATTTTACACTTTTTTCAGATGGCCCTTTTGACAGGGGGGCAGTGAGACTTCATTGTAGTGCAGATTTCCTTTGCAAGCTTGCTTGTTTGGCCAAAAAGGGCGTATGCGTTTTTTCTTGAATATATTCAGGAAAAAACGCATACGCCCTTTTTGGCCAAGTGCATCATTGTGGACGTTCTGCCTCTTTTCCTATGCTTTACATGCAATTCCAGTCTACCTCCTGAAATCGGTTTCCTGCAATTCTGCCCTGCTTTCACCTCCTCTTGGCATCCTAATTCAATATATTTTTGGAAGATAGCTGTCATTTATAACTCTGCAGGTTTGTGAATTACAGTGCCCCTGAGCTCCTTTCTTCAACTCGCTTTCTTGTGAGCTGGCCGCAACACCGCAGGATTGCTTCTGGTCCTAGTGTGGTTCCGGCATGGCACGCTGAGCCTTTGGTTAATTCCTCTTCCTGGTTGGAAATGAGAGTTAAATTTGCCCGTCTGGACACCTCCACCTAGTCTCTCATTGGTTCTCCCTATTCCTGTTCATTTTCCACAGAAATTGCAAACTGGGCCAAACAGGAGGTTAAAGGCACTGACTCTCCAAGTGGGGAGAGTGTTAGTAAAGCGTCTGGAATGTTGCACCCGAGTACCAGGAAACGAAAATTGAGACACATGTGAACACGTTTTCCGATCACACGGTGGATCATACTCTGGGTTCCACATGCATGTTTTAGCTGAAGGAAGAATCCCTTAAACAGGGAGAGTTGAGACCCATGGAATGGGTACCATGCAATATGATTTCAAAGGGTCTGCATTTGCTCACCGAACCTCAGCAATCCTATCACTGCTGCGTTTATGCCGCTGTACACACGCTTGATTCTCTTTCGGAGACATATAAATCCATAGGTTTTAAGATTCTTACTAGTCAGATATATTCTTAGGCGTTTAATATGTAGTGTTGAGTCCACTTCGTTGAGCAAGGAGTAGCTCTTGTCTATTACATATTTGGCTTATGGAACGGTATCTGTGCTAATTTCAATCTCTGGTTTTATGCAGCACCCCAACTCACCCGTCCCCTTAAGCAAGCATAAGTTGGTTTTCTACATTTGACACCCTGTTCTGTTTTGTAATTCAGTTCTTGTGTAGCCAAGTTTACATTCCGTGTATTAGTGATATCTTATGATGTTTCTTTTTCTGTGTGACTAATTTCACTTAGAATCATCGTACCTGAATCCACTCATTATGCTGCTACGGGCCTGATGACATAGATTTCATTGCTGAGTGATATTGCATTGTACGTAAGTACCACAATTTCTTTATCCATTTTTCGCTTTCTGTGATATTGAACTTGTACCGTAAACGAGGTTCTTGTAAACAGAGCCGTCCCAAACTTTGGGGTGGCTCTGTCTTTTTGATTTTAATTTCCCTAAGCTATAGGACCATAAGTGGAAGTGCCCTAGGCTCTGTTGCTTTGTTTTTTGGATGTTTCAGGAAACACCATACACTTCTACAGAGTGGCTGCTGGCAATTTACATCCCGCCCATCAGCATAAAAAGGCTCCCAGTTCTCCATGGCCTGTCCTGCCTTTCTGGATTTTACACTTTTTTCAGATGGCCCTTTTGACCGGGGGGCAGTGAGACTTCATTGTAGTGCAGATTTCCTTTGCAAGCTTGCTTGTTTGTCCAAAAAGGGCGTATGCGTTTTTTCTTGAATATATTCAGGAAAAAACGCATACGCCCTTTTTGGCCAAGTGCATCATTGTGGACGTTCTGCCTCTTTTCCTATGCTTTACATGCAATTCCAGTCTACCTCCTGAAATCGGTTTCCTGCAATTCTGCCCTGCTTTCACCTCCTCTTGGCATCCTAATTCAATATATTTTTGGAAGATAGCTGTCATTTATAACTCTGCAGGTTTGTGAATTACAGTACCCCTGAGCTCCTTTCTTCAACTCGCTTTCTTGTGAGCTGGCCGCAACACCGCAGGATTGCTTCTGGTCCTAGTGTGGTTCCGGCATGGCACGCTGAGCCTTTGGTTAATTCCTCTTCCTGGTTGGAAATGAGAGTTAAATTTGCCCGTCTGGACACCTCCACCTAGTCTCTCATTGGTTCTCCCTATTCCTGTTCATTTTCCACAGAAATTGCAAACTGGGCCAAACAGGAGGTTAAAGGCACTGACTCTCCAAGTGGGGAGAGTGTTAGTAAAGCGTCTGGAATGTTGCACCCGAGTACCAGGGGACGAAAACTGAGACACATTTGAACACGTTTCCCGATCACATGGTGGATCATACTCTGGGTTCCACATGCATGTTTTAGCTGAAGGAAGAATCCATTAAACCTGGAGAGTTGAGACCCATGGAATGGGTACCATGCAATATGACTTCAAAGGGTCTGCATTTGCTCACCGAACCTCACCAATCCTATCACTGCTGCGTTTATGCCGCTGTACACACGCTTGATTCTCTTTCGGAGACATATAAATCCATAGGTTTTAAGATTCTTACTAGTCAGGTAGATTCTTACTAGTCAGGTATATTCTTAGGCGTTTAATATGGGGTGTTGAGTCCACTTCGTTGAGCAAGGAGTAGCTCTTGTCTATTACATATTTGGCTTAAGGAACGGTATCTGTGCTCATTTCAATCTCTGGTTTTATGCAGCATCCCAACTCACCCGTCCCCTTAAGCAAGCATAAGTTGGTTTTCTACATTTGACACCCTGTTCTGTTTTGTAATTCAGTTCTTGTGTAGCCAAGTTTACATTCCATGTATTAGTGATATCTTATGATGTTTCATTTTCTGTGTGACTAATTTCACTTAGAATCATCGTACCTGAATCCACTCATTATGCTGCTACGGGCCTGATGACATAGATTTCATTGCTGAGTGATATTGCATTGTACGTAAGTACCACAATTTCTTTATCCATTTTTCGCTTTCTGTGATATTGAACTTGTACCTTAAACGAGGTTCTTGTAAACAGAGCCGTCCCAAACTTTGGGGTGGCTGTGTCTTTTTGATTTTAATTTCCCTAAGCTATAGGACCATAAGTGGAAGTGCCCTAGGCTCTGTTGCTTTGTTTTTTGGATGTTTCAGGAAACACCATACACTTCTCCAGAGTGGCTGCTGGCAATTTACATCCCGCCCATCAGCATAACAAGGCTCCCAGTTCTCAATGGCCTGTCCTGCCTTTCTGGATTTTACACTTTTTTCAGATGGCCCTTTTGACCAGGGGGCAGTGAGACTTCATTGTAGTGCAGATTTCCTTTGCAAGCTTGCTTGGTTGGCCAAAAAGGGCGTATGCGTTTTTCCCTGAATATATTCAGGAAAAAACGCATACGCCCTTTTTGGCCAAGTGTATCATTGTGGACGTTCTGCCTCTTTTCCTATGCTTTACATGCAATTCCAGTCTACCTCCTGAAATCGGTTTCCTGCAATTCTGCCCCCCTTTCAACTCCTCTTGGCAGCCTTACTTCAATATATTTTTGGAAGATAGCTGTCCTTTATAACTCTGCAGGTTTGTGAATTACAGTGCCCCTGAGCTCCTTTCTTCAACTCGCTTTCTTGTGAGCTGGCCGCAACACCGCAGGATTGCTTCTGGTCCTAGTGTGGTTCCGGCATGGCACGCTGAGCCTTTGGTTAATTCCTCTTCCTGGTTGGAAATGAGAGTTAAATTTGCCCGTCTGGACACCTCCACCTAGTCTCTCATTGGTTCTCCCTATTCCTGTTCATTTTCCACAGAAATTGCAAACTGGGCCAAACAGGAGGTTAAAGGCACTGACTCTCCAAGTGGGGAGAGTGTTAGTAAAGCGTCTGGAATATTGCACCCGAGTACCAGGGGACAAAAACTGAGACACATTTGAACACGTTTTCCGACCACATGGTGGATCATACTCTAGGTTCCACATGCATGTTTTAGCTGAAGGAAGAATCCCTTAAACATGGAGAGTTGAGACCCATGGAATGGGTACCATGCAATATGACTTCAAAGGGTCTGCATTTGCTCACCGAACCTCACCAATCCTATCACTGCTGCGTTTATGCCGCTGTACACACGCTTGATTCTCTTTCGGAGACATATAAATCCATAGGTTTTAAGATTCTTACTAGTCAGGTAGATTCTTACTAGTCAGGTATATTCTTAGGCGTTTAATATGGGCTGTTTAGTCCACTTCGTTGAGCAAGGAGTAGCTCTTGTCTATTACATATTTGGCTTATGGAACGGTATCTGTGCTCATTTCAATCTCTGGTTTTATGCAGCACCCCAACTCACCCGTCCCCTTAAGCAAGCATAAGTTGGTTTTCTACATTTGACACCCTGTTCTGTTTTGTAATTCAGTTCTTGTGTAGCCAAGTTTACATTCCGTGTATTAGTGATATCTTATGATGTTTCTTTTTCTGTGTGACTAATTTCACTTAGAATCATCGTACCTGAATCCACTCATTATGCTGCTACGGGCCTGATGACATAGATTTCATTGCTGAGTGATATTGCATTGTACGTAAGTACCACAATTTCTTTATCCATTTTTCGCTTTCTGTGATATTGAACTTGTTCGGTAAACGAGGTTCTTGTAAACAGAGCCGTCCCAAACTTTGGGGTGGCTGTGTCTTTTTGATTTTAATTTCCCTAAGCTATAGGACCATAAGTGGAAGTGCCCTAGGCTCTGTTGCTTTGTTTTTTGGATGTTTCAGGAAACACCATACACTTCTCCAGAGTGGCTGCTGGCAATTTACATCCCGCCCATCAGCATAACTAGGCTCCCAGTTCTCCATGGCCTGTCCTGCCTTTCTGGATTTTACACTTTTTTCAGATGGCCCTTTTGACCGGGGGGCAGTGAGACTTCATTGTAGTGCAGATTTCCTTTTCAAGCTTGCTTGGTTGGCCAAAAAGGGCGTATGCGTTTTTTCCTATTCAGGAAAAAACGCATACGCCCTTTTTGGCCAAGTGCATCATTGTGGACGTTCTGCCTCTTTTCCTATGCTTTACATGCAATTCCAGTCTACCTCCTGAAATCGGTTTCCTGCAATTCTGCCCTGCTTTCAACTCCTCTTGGCATCCTAATTCAATATATTTTTGGAAGATAGCTGTCCTTTATAACTCTGCAGGTTTGTGAATTACAGTTTCCCTGAGCTCCTTTCTTCAACTCGCTTTCTTGTGAGCTGGCCGCAACACCGCAGGATTGCTTCTGGTCCTAGTGTGGTTCTGGCATGGCACGCTGAGCCTTTGGTTAATTCCTCTTCCTGGTGGGAAATGAGAGTTAAATTTGCCCGTCCAGACACCTCCACCTAGTCTCTCATTGGTTCTCCCTATTCCTGTTCATTTTCCACAGAAATTGCAAATTGGGCCATACAGGAGGTTAAAGGCACTGACTCTCCAAGTGGGGAGAGTGTTAGTAAAGCGTCTGGAATGTTACACCCGAGTACCAGGAAACGAAAATTGAGACACATTTGAACACGTTTTCCGATCACACGGTGGATCATACTCTGGGTTCCACATGCATGTTTTAGCTGAAGGAAGAATCCCTTAAACAGGGAGAGTTGAGACGCATGGAATGGGTACCATGCAATATGATTTCAAAGGGTCTGCATTTGCTCACCGAACCTCAGCAATCCTATCACTGCTGCGTTTATGCCGCTGTACACACGCTTGATTCTCTTTCGGAGACATATAAATCCATAGGTTTTAAGATTCTTACTAGTCAGGTAGATTCTTACTAGTCAGGTATATTCTTAGGCGTTTAATATGGGGTGTTGAGTCCACTTCGTTGAGCAAGGAGTAGCTCTTGTCTATTACATATTTGGCTTATGGAACTGTATCTGTGCTCATTTCAATCTCTGGTTTTATGCAGCACCCCAACTCACCCGTCCCCTTAAGCAAGCATAAGTTGGTTTTCTACATTTGACACCCTGTTCTGTTTTGTAATTCAGTTCTTGTGTAGCCAAGTTTACATTCCATGTATTAGTGATATCTTATGATGTTTCATTTTCTGTGTGACTAATTTCACTTAGAATCATCGTACCTGAATCCACTCATTATGCTGCTACGGGCCTGATGACATAGATTTCATTGCTGAGTGATATTGCATTGTACGTAAGAACCACAATTTCTTTATCCATTATTCGCTCTCTGTGATATTGAACTTGTACCATAAACGAGGTTCTTGTAAACAGAGCCGTCCCAAACTTTGGGGTGGCTGTGTCTTTTTGATTTTAATTTCCCTAAGCTATAGGACCATAAGTGGAAGTGCCCTAGGCTCTGTTGCTTTGTTTTTTGGATGTTTCAGGAAACACCATACACTTCTCCAGAGTGGCTGCTGGCAATTTACATCCCGCCCATCAGCATAACTAGGCTCCCAGTTCTCCATGGCCTGTCCTGCCTTTCTGGATTTTACACTTTTTTCAGATGGCCCTTTGGACCGGGGGGCAGTGAGACTTCATTGTAGTGCAGATTTCCTTTGCAAGCTTGCTTGGTTGGCCAAAAAGGGCGTATGCGTTTTTTCCTGAATATATTCAGGAAAAAACGTATACGCCCTTTTTGGCCAAGTGCATCATTGTGGACGTTCTGCCTCTTTTCCTATGCTTTACATGCAATTCCAGTCTACCTCCTGAAATCGGTTTCCTGCAATTCTGCCCTGCTTTCAACTCCTCTTGGCATCCTAATTCAATATATTTTTGGAAGATAGCTGTCATTTATAACTCTGCAGGTTTGTGAATTACAGTGCCCCTGAGCTCCTTTCTTCAACTCGCTTTCTTGTGAGCTGGCCGCAACACCGCAGGATTGCTTCAGGCCCTAGTTTGGTTCCGGCACGGCATGCTGAGCCTTTGGTTAATTCCTCTTCCTGGTGGGAAATGAGAGTTAAATTGGCCCGTCCGGACACCTCCACCTAATCTCTCATTGGTTCTCCCTATTCCTGTTCATCTTCCGCAGAAATTGCTAACTGGGCCAAACAGGAGGTTAAAGGCACTGACTCTCCAAGTGGGGAGAGTGTTACTAAAGCGTCTGGAATGTTGCACCCGAGTACCAGGGGACAAAAACTGAGACACATTTGAACACGTTTTCCGACCACATGGTGGATCATACTCTGGGTTCCACATGCATGTTTTAGCTGAAGGAAGAATCCCTTAAACATGGAGAGTTGAGACCCATGGAATGGGTACCATGCAATATGACTTCAAAGGGTCTGCATTTGCTCACCGAACCTCACCAATCCTATCACTGCTGCGTTTATGCAGCTGTACACACGCTTGATTCTCTTTCGGAGACATATAAATCCATAGGTTTTAAGATTCTTACTAGTCAGGTAGATTCTTACTAGTCAGGTATATTCTTAGGCGTTTAATATGGGGTGTTGAGTCCACTTCGTTGAGCAAGGAGTAGCTCTTGTCTATTACATATTTGGCTTATGGAACTGTATCTGTGCTCATTTCAATCTCTGGTTTTATGCAGCACCCCAACTCACCCGTCCCCTTAAGCAAGCATAAGTTGGTTTTCTACATTTGACACCCTGTTCTGTTTTGTAATTCAGTTCTTGTGTAGCCAAGTTTACATTCCATGTATTAGTGATATCTTATGATGTTTCATTTTCTGTGTGACTAATTTCACTTAGAATCATCGTACCTGAATCCACTCATTATGCTGCTACGGGCCTGATGACATAGATTTCATTGCTGAGTGATATTGCATTGTACGTAAGAACCACAATTTCTTTATCCATTATTCGCTCTCTGTGATATTGAACTTGTACCATAAACGAGGTTCTTGTAAACAGAGCCGTCCCAAACTTTGGGGTGGCTGTGTCTTTTTGATTTTAATTTCCCTAAGCTATAGGACCATAAGTGGAAGTGCCCTAGGCTCTGTTGCTTTGTTTTTTGGATGTTTCAGGAAACACCATACACTTCTCCAGAGTGGCTGCTGGCAATTTACATCCCGCCCATCAGCATAACTAGGCTCCCAGTTCTCCATGGCCTGTCCTGCCTTTCTGGATTTTACACTTTTTTCAGATGGCCCTTTGGACCGGGGGGCAGTGAGACTTCATTGTAGTGCAGATTTCCTTTGCAAGCTTGCTTGGTTGGCCAAAAAGGGCGTATGCGTTTTTTCCTGAATATATTCAGGAAAAAACGTATACGCCCTTTTTGGCCAAGTGCATCATTGTGGACGTTCTGCCTCTTTTCCTATGCTTTACATGCAATTCCAGTCTACCTCCTGAAATCGGTTTCCTGCAATTCTGCCCTGCTTTCAACTCCTCTTGGCATCCTAATTCAATATATTTTTGGAAGATAGCTGTCATTTATAACTCTGCAGGTTTGTGAATTACAGTGCCCCTGAGCTCCTTTCTTCAACTCGCTTTCTTGTGAGCTGGCCGCAACACCGCAGGATTGCTTCAGGCCCTAGTTTGGTTCCGGCACGGCATGCTGAGCCTTTGGTTAATTCCTCTTCCTGGTGGGAAATGAGAGTTAAATTGGCCCGTCCGGACACCTCCACCTAATCTCTCATTGGTTCTCCCTATTCCTGTTCATCTTCCGCAGAAATTGCTAACTGGGCCAAACAGGAGGTTAAAGGCACTGACTCTCCAAGTGGGGAGAGTGTTACTAAAGCGTCTGGAATGTTGCACCCGAGTACCAGGGGACAAAAACTGAGACACATTTGAACACGTTTTCCGACCACATGGTGGATCATACTCTGGGTTCCACATGCATGTTTTAGCTGAAGGAAGAATCCCTTAAACATGGAGAGTTGAGACCCATGGAATGGGTACCATGCAATATGACTTCAAAGGGTCTGCATTTGCTCACCGAACCTCACCAATCCTATCACTGCTGCGTTTATGCAGCTGTACACACGCTTGATTCTCTTTCGGAGACATATAAATCCATAGGTTTTAAGATTCTTACTAGTCAGGTAGATTCTTACTAGTCAGGTATATTCTTAGGCGTTTAATATGGGGTGTTGAGTCCACTTCGTTGAGCAAGGAGTAGCTCTTGTCTATTACATATTTGGCTTATGGAACTGTATCTGTGCTCATTTCAATCTCTGGTTTTATGCAGCACCCCAACTCACCCGTCCCCTTAAGCAAGCATAAGTTGGTTTTCTACATTTGACACCCTGTTCTGTTTTGTAATTCAGTTCTTGTGTAGCCAAGTTTACATTCCATGTATTAGTGATATCTTATGATGTTTCATTTTCTGTGTGACTAATTTCACTTAGAATCATCGTACCTGAATCCACTCATTATGCTGCTACGGGCCTGATGACATAGATTTCATTGCTGAGTGATATTGCATTGTACGTAAGAACCACAATTTCTTTATCCATTATTCGCTCTCTGTGATATTGAACTTGTACCATAAACGAGGTTCTTGTAAACAGAGCCGTCCCAAACTTTGGGGTGGCTGTGTCTTTTTGATTTTAATTTCCCTAAGCTATAGGACCATAAGTGGAAGTGCCCTAGGCTCTGTTGCTTTGTTTTTTGGATGTTTCAGGAAACACCATACACTTCTCCAGAGTGGCTGCTGGCAATTTACATCCCGCCCATCAGCATAACTAGGCTCCCAGTTCTCCATGGCCTGTCCTGCCTTTCTGGATTTTACACTTTTTTCAGATGGCCCTTTGGACCGGGGGGCAGTGAGACTTCATTGTAGTGCAGATTTCCTTTGCAAGCTTGCTTGGTTGGCCAAAAAGGGCGTATGCGTTTTTTCCTGAATATATTCAGGAAAAAACGTATACGCCCTTTTTGGCCAAGTGCATCATTGTGGACGTTCTGCCTCTTTTCCTATGCTTTACATGCAATTCCAGTCTACCTCCTGAAATCGGTTTCCTGCAATTCTGCCCTGCTTTCAACTCCTCTTGGCATCCTAATTCAATATATTTTTGGAAGATAGCTGTCATTTATAACTCTGCAGGTTTGTGAATTACAGTGCCCCTGAGCTCCTTTCTTCAACTCGCTTTCTTGTGAGCTGGCCGCAACACCGCAGGATTGCTTCAGGCCCTAGTTTGGTTCCGGCACGGCATGCTGAGCCTTTGGTTAATTCCTCTTCCTGGTGGGAAATGAGAGTTAAATTGGCCCGTCCGGACACCTCCACCTAATCTCTCATTGGTTCTCCCTATTCCTGTTCATCTTCCGCAGAAATTGCTAACTGGGCCAAACAGGAGGTTAAAGGCACTGACTCTCCAAGTGGGGAGAGTGTTACTAAAGCGTCTGGAATGTTGCACCCGAGTACCAGGGGACAAAAACTGAGACACATTTGAACACGTTTTCCGACCACATGGTGGATCATACTCTGGGTTCCACATGCATGTTTTAGCTGAAGGAAGAATCCCTTAAACATGGAGAGTTGAGACCCATGGAATGGGTACCATGCAATATGACTTCAAAGGGTCTGCATTTGCTCACCGAACCTCACCAATCCTATCACTGCTGCGTTTATGCAGCTGTACACACGCTTGATTCTCTTTCGGAGACATATAAATCCATAGGTTTTAAGATTCTTACTAGTCAGGTAGATTCTTACTAGTCAGGTATATTCTTAGGCGTTTAATATGGGGTGTTGAGTCCACTTCGTTGAGCAAGGAGTAGCTCTTGTCTATTACATATTTGGCTTATGGAACTGTATCTGTGCTCATTTCAATCTCTGGTTTTATGCAGCACCCCAACTCACCCGTCCCCTTAAGCAAGCATAAGTTGGTTTTCTACATTTGACACCCTGTTCTGTTTTGTAATTCAGTTCTTGTGTAGCCAAGTTTACATTCCATGTATTAGTGATATCTTATGATGTTTCATTTTCTGTGTGACTAATTTCACTTAGAATCATCGTACCTGAATCCACTCATTATGCTGCTACGGGCCTGATGACATAGATTTCATTGCTGAGTGATATTACATTGTACGTAAGAACCACAATTTCTTTATCCATTATTCGCTTTCTGTGATATTCAACTTGTACCGTAAACGAGGTTCCTGTAAACAGAGCCGTCCCAAACTTTGGGGTGGCTGTGTCTTTTTGATTTTAATTTCCCTAAGCTATAGGACCATAAGTGGAAGTGCCCTAGGCTCTGTTGCTTTGTTTTTTGGATGTTTCAGGAAACACCATACACTTCTCCAGAGTGGCTGCTGGCAATTTACATCGCGCCCATCAGCATAACAAGGCTCCCAGTTCTCAATGGCCTGTCCTGCCTTTCTGGATTTTACACTTTTTTCAGATGGCCGTTTGGACCGGGGGGCAGTGAGACTTCATTGTAGTGCAGATTTCCTTTGCAAGCTTGCTTGGTTGGCCAAAAAGGGCGTATGCGTTTTTCCCTGAATATATTCAGGAAAAAACGCATACGCCCTTTTTGGCCAAGTGTATCATTGTGGACGTTCTGCCTCTTTTCCTATGCTTTACATGCAATTCCAGTCTACCTCCTGAAATCGGTTTCCTCCAATTCTGCCCCGCTTTCAACTCCTCTTGGCAGCCTTACTTCAATATATTTTTGGAAGATAGCTGTCATTTATAACTCTGCAGGTTTGTGAATTACAGTGCCCCTGAGCTCCTTTCTTCAACTCGCTTTCTTGTGAGCCGGCCGCAACACCGCAGGATTGCTTCAGGCCCTAGTTTGGTTCCGGCACGGCATGCTGAGCCTTTGGTTAATTCCTCTTCCTGGTGGGAAATGAGAGTTAAATTTGCCCGTCCGGACACCTCCACCTAGTCTCTCATTGGTTCTCCCTATTCCTGTTCATTTTCCACAGAAATTGCAAACTGGGCCAAACAGGAGGTTAAAGGCACTGACTCTCCAAGTGGGGAGAGTGTTAGTAAAGCGTCTGGAATGTTGCACCCGAGTACCAGGGGACGAAAACTGAGACACATTTGAACACGTTTCCCGATCACACGGTGGATCATACTCTGGGTTCCACATGCATGTTTTAGCTGAAGGAAGAATCCATTAAACCTGGAGAGTTGAGACCCATGGAATGGGTACCATGCAATATGACTTCAAAGGGTCTGCATTTGCTCACCGAACCTCAGCAATCCTATCACTGCTGTGGTTATGCCGCTGTACACACGCTTGATTCTCTTTCGGAGACATATAAATCCATAGGTTTTAAGATTCTTACTAGTCAGGTAGATTCTTAGGCGTTTAATATGGAGTGTTGAGTCCACTTCGTTGAGCAAGGAGTAGCTCTTGTCTATTACATATTTGGCTGATGGAACGGTATCTGTGCTCATTTCAATCTCTGGTTTTATGCAGCACCCCAACTCACTCGTCCCCTTAAGCAAGCATAAGTTGGTTTTCTACATTTGACACCCTGTTCTGTTTTGTAATTCAGTTCTTGTGTAGCCAAGTTTACATTCCGTGTATTAGTGATATCTTATGATGTTTCTTTTTCTGTGTGACTAATTTCACTTAGAATCATCGTACCTGAATCCACTCATTATGCTGCTACGGGCCTGATGACATAGATTTCATTGCTGAGTGATATTGCATTGTACGTAAGTACCACAATTTCTTTATCCATTTTTCGCTTTCTGTGATATTGAACTTGTACCGTAAACGAGGTTCTTGTAAACAGAGCCGTCCCAAACTTTGGGGTGGCTGTGTCTTTTTGATTTTAATTTCCCTAAGCTATAGGACAATAAGTGGAAGTGCCCTAGGATCTGTTGCTTTGTTTTTTGGATGTTTCAGGAAACACCATACACTTCTCCAGAGTGGCTGCTGGCAATTTACATCCCGCCCATCAGCATAACTAGGCTCCCAGTTCTCCATGGCCTGTCCTGCCTTTCTGGATTTTACACTTTTTTCAGATGGCCCTTTTGACCGGGGGGCAGTGAGACTTCATTGTAGTGCAGATTTCCTTTGCAAGCTTGCTTGGTTGGCCAAAAAGGGCGTATGCGTTTTTTCCTGAATATATTCAGGAAAAAACGCATACGGCCTTTTTGGCCAAGTGCATCATTGTGGACGTTCTGCCTCTTTTCCTATGCTTTACATGCAATTCCAGTCTACCTCCTGAAATCGGTTTCCTGCAATTCTGCCCTGCTTTCAACTCCTCTTGGCAGCCTTACTTCAGTATATTTTTGGAAGATAGCTGTCATTTATAACTCTGCAGGTTTGTGAATTACAGTGCCCCTGAGCTCCTTTCTTCAACTCGCTTTCTTGTGAGCTGGCCGCAACACCGCAAGATTGCTTCTGGCCCTAGTGTGGTTCCGGCATGGCACGCTGAGCCTTTGGTTAATTCCTCTTCCTGGTGGGAAATGAGAGTTAAATTTGCCCGTTCAGACACCTCCACCTAGTCTCTCATTGGTTCTCCCTATTCCCGTTCATTTTCCACAGAAATTGCAAACTGGGCCAAACAGGAGGTTAAAGGCACTCACTCTCCAAGTGGGGAGAGTGTTAGTAAAGCGTCTGGAATGTTGCACCCGAGTACCAGGGGACGAAAACTGAGACACATTTGAACACGTTTCCCGATTACACGGTGGATCATACTCTGGGTTCCACATGCATGTTTTAGCTGAAGGAAGAATCCCTTAAACATGGAGAGTTGAGACCCATGGAATGGGTACCATGCAATATGACTTCAAAGGGTCTGCATTTGCTCACCGAACCTCACCAATCCTATCACTGCTACGTTTATGCCACTGTACACACGCTTGATTCTTTTTCGGAGACATATAAATCCGTAGCTTTTAAGATTCTTACTAGTCAGGTATATTCTTAGGCGTTTAATATGGGGTGTTGAGTCCACTTCGTTGAGCAAGGAGTAGCTCTTGTCTATTACATATTTGGCTGATGGAACGGTATTTGTGCTAATTTCAATCTCTTGTTGTATGCAGCACCCAAACTCACCTTTCCCCTTAAGCAAGCATAAGTTGGTTTTCTACATTTGACACCCTGTTCTGTTTTGTAATTCAGTTCCTGTGTAGCCAAGTTTACATTCCGTGTAGTAGTGATATCTTATGATGTTTCTTTTTTTTGTGACTTATTTCACTTAGAATCATCGTACCTGAATCCACTCATTATGCTGCTACGGGCCTGATGACATAGATTTCATTGCTGAGTGATATTGCATTGTACGTAAGTACCACAACTTCTTTATCCATTTTTCGCTTTCTTTGATATTGAACTTGTACCGTAAACGAGGTTCTTGTAAACAGAGCCATCCCAAACTTTGGGGAGGCTGTGTCTTTTTGATTTTAATTTCCCTAAGCTATAGGACCATAAGTGGAAGGGCCCTAGGCTCTGTTGCTTTGTTTTTTGGATGTCTCAGGAAACACCAAAAACTTCTCCAGAGTGGCTGCTGGCAATTTACATCCCGCCCATCAGCATAACAAGGCTCCCAGTTCTCCATGGCCTGTCCTGCCTTTCTGGATTTTACAGGTTTTTCGGATGGCCATTTTGACCTGGCGGCAGTGAGAATTCATTGTAGTGCATATTTCCTTTGCAAGCTTGCTTGGTTGGCCAAAAAGTGCGTATGCGTTTTTTCCTGAATATATTCAGGAAAAAACGCATACGCCCTTTTTGGCCAAGTGCATCATTGTGGACGTTCTGCCTCTTTTCCTATGCTTTACATGCAATTCCAGTCTACCTCCTGAAATTGGTTTCGTGCAATTCTGCTCCGCTTTCAACTCCTCTTGGTAGCCTTACTTCAATATATTTTTGGAAGATAGCTGTCATTTATAACACTGCAGGTTTGTGAATTACAGTGCCCCTGAGCTCCTTTCTTCAACTCGCTTTCTTGTGAGCTGGCCGCAATACCGCAGGATTGCTTCTGGCCCTAGTGTGGTTCCGGCATGGCACGCTGAACCTTTGGTTAATTCCTCTTCCTGGTGGGAAATGAGAGTTAAATTTGTCCGTCCGGACACCTCCACCTAGTCTCTCATTGGTTCTCCCTATTCCTGTTCAATTTCCACAGAAATTGCAAACAGGGCCAAACAGGAGGTTAAAGGCACTGACTCTCCAAGTGGGGAGAGTGTTAGTAAAGCGTCTGGAATGTTTCACCCGAGTACCAGGGGACGATAACTGAGACACATTTAAACACGTTTCCCGATCACACGGTGGATCATACTCTGGGTTCCACATGCATGTTTTAGCTTAAGGAAGAATACCTTATACCTGGAGAGTTGAGACCCATGGAATGGGTACCATGCAATATGACTTCAAAGGGTCTGCATTTGCTCACCGAACCTCACCAATCCTATCACTGCTGCGTTTATGCCGCTGTACACACACTTGATTCTCTTTCGGAGACATATAAATCCATAGGTTTTAAGATTCTTACTAGTCAGGTATATTCTTAGGCGTTTAATATGGGGTGTTGAGTCCACTTCGTTGAGCAAGGAGTAGCTCTTGTCTATTACATATTTGGCTTATGGAACGGTATCTGTGCTCATTTCAATCTCTGGTTTTATGCAGCACCCCAACTCACCTTTCCCCTTAAGCAAGCATAAGTTGGTTTTCTACATTTGACACCCTGTTCTGTTTTGTAATTCAGTTCCTGTGTAGCCAAGTTTACATTCCTTGTAGTAGTGATATCTTATGATGTTTCTTTTTCTGTGTGACTTATTTCACTTAGAATCATCGTACCTGAATCCACTCATTATGCTGCTACGGGCCTGATGACATAGATTTCATTGCTGAGTGATATTGCATTGTACGTAAGTACCACAACTTCTTTATCCATTTTTCGCTTTCTGTGATATTGAACTTGTACCGTAAACGAGGTTCTTGTAAACAGAGCCGTCCCAAACTTTGGGGTGGCTGTGTCTTTTTGATTTTAATTTCCCTAAGCTATAGGACCATAAGTGGAAGTGCCCTAGGCTCTGTTGCTTTGTTTTTTGGATGTTTCAGGAAACACCATACACTTCTCCAGAGTGGCTGCTGGCAATTTACATCCCGCCCATCAGCATAAGAAGGCTCCTAGTTCTCCTTGGCCTGTCCTGCCTTTCTGGATTTTACACTTTTTTCGGATGGCCCTTTTGACCGGGGGGCAGTGAGACTTCATTGTAGTGCAGATTTCCTTTGCAAGCTTGCTTGGTTGGCCAAAAAGGGCGTATGCGTTTTTTCCTGAATATATTCAGGAAAAAACGCATGCGCCCTTTTTGGCCAAGTGCATCATTGTGGACGTTCTGCCTCTTTTCCTATGCTTTACATGCAATTCCAGTCTACCTCCTGAAATCGGTTTCCTGCAATTCTGCCCCGCTTTCAAGTCCTCTTGGCATCCTTCCTTCAATATATTTTTGGAAGATAGCTGTCATTTATAACTCTGCAGGTTTGTGAATTACAGTGCCCCTGAGCTCCTTTCTTCAACTCGGTTTCTTGTGAGCTGGCCGCAACACCGCAGCATTGCTTCAGGCCCTAGTTTGGTTCTGGCACGGCATGCTGAGCCTTTGGTTAATTCCTCTTCCTGGTGGGAAATGAGAGTTAAATTTACCCGTCCAGACACCTCCACCTAGTCTCTCATTCGTTCTCCCTATTCCTGTTCATTTTCCACAGAAATTGCAAACTGGGCCAAACAGGAGGTTAAAGGCACTGACTCTCCAAGTGGGGAGAGTGTTAGTAAAGCGTCTGGAATGTTGCACGCGAGTACCAGGGGACGAAAACTGAGACACATTTAAACACGTTTCCCGTTCACACGGTGGATCATACTCTGGGTTCCACATGCATGTTTTAGCTGAAGGAAGAATCCCTTAAACCTGGAGAGTTAATACCCATGGAATGGGTACCATGGAATATGTCTTCAAAGAGTCTGCATTTGCTCACCGAACCTCACCAATCCTATCACTGCTGCGTTTATGCAACTGTACACACGCTTGATTCTCTTTCGAAGACATATAAATCCATAGGTTTTAAGATTCTTACTAGTCAGTTATATACTTAGGCGTTTAATATGGGGTGTTGAGTCCACTTCGTTGAGCAAGGAGTAGCTCTTGTCTATTACATATTTGGCTTATGGAACGGTATCTGTGCTAATTTCAATCTCTGGTTTTATGCGCCACCCCAACTCACCTTTCCACTTAAGCAAGCATAAGTTGGGTTTCTACTTTTGAGACCGTGTTCTGTTTTGTAATTCAGTTCCTGTGTAGCCAAGTTTACATTCCGTGTATTAGTGATACCTTATGATATTTCTTTTTCTGTGTGACTTATTTCACTTAGAATCATCGTACCTGAATCCACTCATTATGCTGCTACGGGCCTGATGACATAGATTTCATTGCTGAGTGATATTGCATTGTACGTAAGTACCACAACTTCTTTATCCATTTTTCGCTTTCTGTGATATTGAACTTGTACCGTAAACGAGGTTCTTGTAAACAGAGCCGTCCCAAACTTTGGGGTGGCTGTGTCTTTTTGATTTTAATTTCCCTAAGCTATAGGACCATAAGTGGAAGTGCCCTAGGCTCTGTTGCTTTGTTTTTTTGATGTTTCAGGAAACACCATACACTTCTCCAGAGTGGCTGCTCTCAATTTACATCCCGCCCATCAGCATAACAAGGCTCCCAGTTCTCAATACCCTGGCCTGCCTTTCTGGATTTTACACTTTTTTCAGATGGCCCTTTTGACCGGGGGGAAGTGAGACTTCATTGTAGTGCAGATTTCCTTTGCAAGCTTGTTTGGTTGGCCAAAAAGGGCGTATGCGTTTTTTCCTGAATATATTCAGGAAAAAACGCATACGCCCTTTTTGGCCAAGTGCATCATTGTGGACGTTCTGCCTCTTTTCCTATGCTTTACATGCAATTCCAGTCTACCTCCTGAAATCCGTTTCCTGCAATTCTGCCCCGTTTTCAACTCCTCTTGGCAGCCTTACTTCAATATATTTTTGGAAGATAGCTGTCATTTATAATTCTGCAGGTTTGTGAATTACAGTGCCCCTGAGCTCCTTTCTTCAACTCGCTTTCTTGTGAGCTGGCCGCAACACCACAGGATTGCTTCTGGCCCTAGTGTGTTTCCGGCATGGCACACTGCGCCTTTGGTTAATTCCTCTTCCTGGTGGGAAATGAGAGTTAAATTTGCCCGTCCAGAAACCTCCACCTAGTCTCTCATTGGTTTTCCCTATTCCTGTTCATTTTCCACAGAAATTGCAAACTGGGCCAAACATGAGGTTAAAGGCACTGACTCTCCAAGTGGGGAGAGTGTTAGTAAAGCGTCTGGAATGTTGCACCCGAGTACCAGGGGATGAAAACTGAGACACATTTGAACACGTTTTCCGATCACACGGTGGATCATACTCTGCGTTCCACATGCATGTTTTAGCTGAAGGAAGAATCCCTTAAACATGGAGAGTTGAGACCCATGGAATGGGTACCATGCAATATGACTTCAAAGGGTCTGCATTTGATCACCGAACCTCACCAATCCTATCACTGCTGCGTTTATGCCACTGTACACACGCTTGATTCTCTTTCGGAGACATATAAATCCTTAGGTTTTAAGATTATTACTAGTCAGGTATATTCTTAGGCGTTTAATGTGGGGTGTTGAGTCCACTTTGTTGAGCAAGGAGTAGCTCTTGTCTATTATATATTTGGCTTATGGAACGGTATCTGTGCTAATTTCAATCTCTGGTTTTATGCAGCACCCCAACTCACCTTTCCCCTTAAGCAAGCATAAGTTGGTTTTCTACATTTGACACCCTGTTCTGTTTTGTAATTCAGTTCTTGTGTAGCCAAGTTTACATTCCGTGTAGTAGTGATATCTTATGATGTTTCTTTTTCTGTGTGACTTATTTCACTTAGAATCATCGTACCTGAATGCACTCATTATGCTGCTACGGGCCTGATGACATAGATTTCATTGCTGAGTGATATTGCATTGTACGTAAGTACCACAACTTCTTTATCCATTTTTCGCTTTCTGTGATATTCAACTTGTACCGTAAACGAGGTTCTTGTAAACAGAGCCGTCCCAAACTTTGGGGTGGCTGTGTCTTTTTGATTTTAATTTCCCTAAGCTATAGGACCATAAGTGGAAGTGCCCTATGCTCTGTTGCTTTGTTTTTTGGATGTTTCAGGAAACACCATACACTTCTCCAGAGTGGCTGCTGGCAATTTACATCCCGCCCATCAGCATAACAAGGCTCCCAGTTCTCCATGGCCTGTCCTGCATTTCTGGATTTTACACTTTTTTCAGATGGCCCTTTTGACCGGGGGGCAGTGAGACTTCATTGTAGTGCAGATTTCCTTTGCAAGCTTGCTTGGTTGGCCAAAAAGGGCGTATGCGTTTTTTCCTGAATATATTCAGGAAAAAACGCATACGCCCTTTTTGGCCAAGTGCATCATTGTGGACGTTCTGCCTCTTTTCCTATGCTTTACATACAATTCCAGTCTACCTCCTGAAATCGGTTTCCTGCAATTCTGCCCCGCTTTCAACTCCTCTTGGCAGCCTTACTTCAATATATTTTTGGACACTAGGTGTCATTTATAACTCTGCAGGTTTGTGAATTACAGTGCCCCTGAGCTCTTTTCTTCAACTCGCTTTCTTGTGAGCTGGCCGCAACACCGCAGGATTGCTTCTGGCCCTAGTGTGGTTCCGGCATGGCACGCTGAGCCTTTGGTTAATTCCTCTTCCTGGTGGGAAATGAGAGTTAAATTTCCCCGTTCCGACACCGCCAGCTAGTCTCTCCCTGGTTCTCCCTATTCCTGTTCATTTTCCACAGAAATTGCAAACTAGGCCAAACAGGAGGTTAAAGGCACCGACTCTCCAAGTGGGGAGAGTGTTAGTAAAGCGTCTGGAATGTTGCACCCGAGTACCAGGGGACGAAAACTGAGAAACATTTGAACACGTTTCCCGATCACACGGTGGATCATACTGTGGGTTCCACATGCATGTTTTAGCTGAAGGAAGAATCCCTTAAACATGGAGAGTTGAGACCCATGGAATGGGTACCATGCAATATGACTTCAAAGGGTCTGCATTTGCTCACCGAACCTCACCAGTCCTATCACTGCTGCGTTTATGCCGCTGTACACACGCTTGATTCTCTTTCGGAGACATATAAATCCATAGGTTTTAAGATTCTTACTAGTCAGGTATATTCTTAGGCGTTTAATATGGGGTGTTGAGTCCACTTCATTGAGCAAGGAGTAGCTCTTGTCTATTACATATTTGGCTTATGGAACGGTATCTGTGCTAATTTCAATCTCTGGTTTTATGCAGCACCCCAACTCACCTTTCCCCTTAAGCAAGCATATGTTGGTTTTCTACATTTGACACCCTGTTCTGTTTTGTAATTCAGTTCTTGTGTAGCCAAGCTTACATTCCGTGTAGTAGTGATATCTTATGATGTTTCTTTTTCTGTGTGACTTATTTCACTTAGAATCATCGTACCTGAATCCACTCATTATGCTGCTACGGGCCTGATGACATAGATTTCATTGCTGAGTGATATTGCATTGTACGTAAGTACCACAACTTCTTTATCCATTTTTCGCTTTCTGTGATATTCAACTTGTACCGTAAACGAGGTTCTTGTAAACAGAGCCGTCCCAAACTTTGGGGTGGCTGTGTCTTTTTGATTTTAATTTCCCTAAGCTATAGGACCATAAGTGGAAGTGCCCTAGGCTCTGTTGCTTTGTTTTTTGGATGTTTCAGGAAACACCATACACTTCTCCAGAGTGGCTGCTGGCAATTTACATCCCGCCCATCAGCATAACAAGGCTCCCAGTTCTCCATGGCCTGTCCTGCATTTCTGGATTTTAAACTTTTTTCAGATGACCCTTTTGACCGGGGGGCAGTGAGACTTCATTGTAGTGCAGATTTCCTTTGCAAGCTTGCTTGGTTGGCCAAAAAGGGCGTATGCGTTTTTTCCTCAATATATTCAGGAAAAAACGCATACGCCCTTTATGGCCAAGTGCATCATTGTGGACGTTCTGCCTCTTTTCCTATGCTTTACATGCAATTCCTGTCTACCTTCTGAAATCGGTTTCCTGCAATTCTGCCCTGCTTTCAAGTACTCTTGGCAGCCTTACTTCAATATATTTTTGGAAGATAGCAGTCATTTATAACTCTGCAGGTTTGTGAATTACAGTGTCCCTGAGCTCCTTTCTTCAACTCGCTTTCTTGTGAGCTGGCCGCAACACCGCATGATTGCTTCTGGCCCTAGTGTGGTTCCGGCATGGCACGCTGAGCCTTTGCTTAATTCTTCTTCCTGGTGGGAAATGAGAGTTAAATTTCCCCGTCCGGACACCTCCAGCTAGTCTCTCCTTGGTTCTCCCTATTCCTGTTCATTTTCCACAGAAATTGCAAACTGGGCCAAACAGGAGGTTAAAGGCACCGACTCTCCAAGTGGGGAGAGTGTTAGTAAAGCGTCTGGAATGTTGCACCCGAGTACCAGGGGACGAAAACTGAGAAACATTTGAACACGTTTCCCGATCACACGGTGGATCATACTGTGGGTTCCAAATGCATGTTTTAGCTGAAGGAAGAATCCCTTAAACATGGAGAGTTGAGACCCATGGAATGGGTACCATGCAATATGACTTCAAAGGGTCTGCATTTGCTCACCGAACCTCACCAGTCCTATCACTGCTGCGTTTATGGCGCTGTACACACGCTTGATTCTCTTTCGGAGACATATAAATCCATAGGTTTTAAGATTCTTACTAGTCAGGTATATTCTTAGGCGTTTAATATGGGGTGTTGAGTCCACTTCGTTGAGCAAGGAGTAGCTCTTGTCTATTACATATTTGGCTTATGGAACGGTATCTGTGCTAATTTCAATCTCTGGTTTTATGCAGCACCCCAACTCACCTTTCCCCTTAAGCAAGCATAAGTTGGTTTTCTACATTTGACACCCTGTTCTGTTTTGTAATTCAGTTTCTGTGTAGCCAAGTTTACATTCCGTGTAGTAGTGATATCTTATGATGTTTCTTTTTCTGTGTGACTTATTTCACTTAGAATCATCGTACCTGAATCCACTCATTATGCTGCTACGGGCCTGATGACATAGATTTCATTGCTGAGTGATATTGCATTGTACGTAAGTACCACAACTTCTTTATCCATTTTTCGCTTTCTGTGATATTGAACTTGTACCCTAAACGAGGTTCTTGTAAACAGAGCCGTCCCAAACTTTGGGGTGGCTGTGTATTTTTGATTTTAATTTCCCTAAGCTATAAGACCATAAGTGGAAGTGCCCTAGGCTCTGTTGCTTTGTTTTTTGGATGTTTCAGGAAACACCATACACTTCTCCAGAGTGCCTGCTGGCAATTTACATCCCGCCCATTAGCATAACAAGGCTCCCAGTTCTCCATGGCCTGTCCTGCCTTTCTGGATTTTACACTTTTTTCACATGGCCCTTTTGACCTGGGGGCAGTGAGACTTCATTGTAGTGCAGATTTCCTTTGCAAGCTTGCTTGGTTGGCCAAAAAGGGCGTATGCGTTTTTTCCTGAATATATTCAGGAAAAAACGCATACGCCCTATTTGCCCAAGTGCATCATTGTGGACGTTCTGCCTCTTTTCCTATGCTTTACATGCAATTCCAGTCTACCTCCTGAAATCTGTTTCCTGTATTCTGGCCCGCTTTCAAGTCCTCTTGGCCGCCTTACTTCAATATATTTTTGGACGATAACTGTTACTTATAACTCTGCAGGTTTTTGAATTACAGTGCCCCTGAGCTCCTTTCTTCAACTCGCTTTCTTGTGAGCTGGCCGCAACACCGCAGGATTGCTTCAGGCCCTAGTTTGGTTCCTGCATGGCACGCTGAGCCTTTGGTTAATTCCTCTACCTGGTGGAAAATGAGAGTTAAATTTGCTCGTCCAGACACCTCCACCTAGTCTCTCCTTCGTTCTCCCTCTTCCTGTTCATCTTTCGCAGAAATTGCAAACTGGGCCAAACAGGAGGTTAAAGGCACTAACTCTCCAAGTGGGGAGAGTGTTAGTAAAGCGTCTGGAATGTTGCACCCGAGTACCAGGGGACGAAAACTGAGAAACATTTGAACACGTTTCCCGCTCACACGGTGGAACATACTCTGGGTTCCACATGCATGTTTTAGCTGAAGGAAGAATCCATTAAACCTGGAGAGTTGAGACCCATGGAATGGGTACCATGCAATATGACTTCAAAGGGTCTGCATTTGCTCACCGAACCTCACCAATCCTATCACTGCTGCGTTTATGCTGCTGTACACATGTTTGATTCTCTTTCGGAGACATATAAATCCATAGGTTTTAAGATTCTTACTAGTCAGTTGTATTCTTAGGCGTTTGATATGGGGTGTTGAGTCCACTTCCTTGAGCAAGGAGTAGCTATTGTCTATTACATATTTGGCTTATGGAACGGTATCTGTGCTAATTTCAATCTCTGGTTTTATGCAGCACCCCAACTCACCTTTCCCCTTAAGCAAGCATAAGTTGGTTTTCTACATTTGACACCCTGTTCTGTTTTGTAATTCAGTTCTTGTGTAGCCAAGTTTACATTCCGTGTATTAGTGATATCTTATGATGTTTCTTTTTCTGTGTGACTTATTACACTTAGAATCATCGTACCTGAATCCACTCATTACGCTGCTATGGGCCTGATGACATAGATTTCATTGCTGAGTGATATTACATTGTACGTAAGTACCACAACTTCTTTATCCATTTTTCGCTTTCTGTGATATTGAACTTGTTCGGTAAACGAGTTTCTTGTAAACAGAGCCATCCCAAACTTTGGGGTGGCTGTGTCTTTTTGATTTTAATTACCCTAATCTATAGGACCATAAGTGGAAGTGCCCTAGGCTCTGTTGCTTTGTTTTTTGGATGTTTCAGGAAACATCATACACTTCTCCAGAGTGGCTGCTGGCAATTTACATCCCGCCCATCAGCATAACAAGGCTCCCATTTCTCCATGGCCTGTCCTGCCTTTCTGGATTTTACACTCTTTTCAGATGGCCCTTTTGACCGGGGGGCAGTGAGACTTCATTGTAGTGCAGATTTCCTTTGCAAGCTTCCTTGGTTGGCTAAAAACGGCGTATGCGTTTTTTCCTGAATATATTCAGGAGAAAACGCATACGCCCTTTTTGGCCAAGTGCATCATTGTGGACGTTCTCCCTCTTTTCCCATGCTTTACATGCAATTCCAGTCTACCTCCTGAAATCGGTTTCCTGTATTCTGCCCCGCTTTCAAGTCCTCTTCGCAGCCTTACTTCAATATATTTTTGGACGATAACTATTACTTATAACTCTGCAGGTTTGTGAATTACAGTGCCCCTGAGCTCCTTTCTTCAACTCGCTTTCTTGTGAGCTGGCCGCAACACCGCAGGATTGCTTCAGGCCCTAGTTTCGTTCCGGCGTTGCACGCTGGGCCTTTGGTTAATTCCTCTTCCTGGTGGAAAATGAGAGTTAAATTTGCCCGTCCAGACACCTCCACCTAGTCTCTCCTTGGTTCTCCCTCTTCCTGTTCATCTTCCGCAGAAATTGCAAACTGGGCCAAACAGGAGGTTAAAGGCACTCACGCTCCAAGTGGGGAGAGTGTTAGTAAAGCGTCTGGAATGTTGCACCCGAGTACCAGGGGATGAAAACTGAGACACATTTGAATACGTTTCCCGATCACACGGTGGATCATACTCTGGGTTCCTCATGCATGTTTTAGCTGAAGGAAGAATCCCTTAAACATGGAGAGTTGAGACCCATGGAATGGGTACCATGCAATATGACTTCAAAGGGTCTGCATTTGCTCACCGAACCTCACCAGTCCTATCACTGCTGCGTTTATGCCGCTGTACACACGCTTGATTCTCTTTCGGAGACATAGCAATCCATAGGTTTTAAGATTCTTACTAGTCAGGTATATTCTTAGGCGTTTAATATGGGGTGTTGAGTCCACTTCGTTGAGCAAGGAGTATCTCTTGTCTATTACATATTTGGCTTATGGAACGGTATCTGTGCTAATTTCAATCTCTGGTTTTATGCAGCACCCCAACTCACCTTTCCCCTTAAGCAAGCATAAGTTGGTTTTCTACATTTGACACCCTGTTCTGTTTTGTAATTCAGTTCCTGTGTAGCCAAGTTTACATTCCGTGTATTAGTGATATCTTATGATGTTTCTTTTTCTGTGTGACTTATTTCACTTAGAATCATCGTACCTGAATCCACTCATTATGCTGCTACGGGCCTGATGACATAGATTTCATTGCTGAGTGATATTGCATTGTACGTAAGTACCAGAACTTCTTTATCCATTTTTCGCTTTCTGTGATATTGAACTTGTATGGTAAACGAGGTTCTTGTAAACAGAGCCGTCCCAAACTTTGGGGTGGCTGTGTCTTTTTGATTTTAATTTCCCTAAGCTATAGGACCATAAGTGGAAGTGCCCTAGGCTCTGTTGCTTTGTTTTTTGGATGTTTCAGGAAACACCATACACTTCTCCAGAGTGGCTGCTGGCAATTTACATCCCGCCCATCAGCATAACAAGGCTCCCAGTTCTCCATGGCCTGTCCTGCCTTTCTGGATTTTACACTCTTTTAAGATGGCCCTTTTGACCGGGGGCAGTGAGACTTCATTGTAGTGCAGATTTCCTTTGCAAGCTTGCTTGGTTGGCCAAAAAGGGCGTATGAGTTTTTTCCTGCATACGCCCTTTTTGGCCAAGTGCATCATTGTGGACGTTCTGCCTCTTTTCCTATGCTTTACATGCAATTCCAGTCTACCTCCTGAGATCGGTTTCCTACAATTCTGCCCCGCTTTCAACTCCTCTTGGCAGGCTTCCTTCAATATATTTTAGGACGATAGCTGTCATTTATAACTCTGCAGGTTTGTGTATTACAGTGCCCCTGAGCTCCTTTCTTCAACTCGCTTTCTTCTGAGCTGGCCGCAACACCGCAGGATTGCTTCAGGCCCTAGTGTGCTTCCGGCATGGCACGCTGAGCCTTTGGTTAATTCCTCTTCCTGGTGGAAAATGAGAGTTAAATTTGCCCGTCCGGACACCTCCAGCTAGTCTCTCCTTGATTCTCCCTCTTCCTGTTCATCTTCCGCAGAAATTGCAAACTGGGCCAAACAGGAGGTTAAAGGCACCGACTCTCCAAGTGGGGAGAGTGTTAGTAAAGCGTCTGGAATGTTGCACCCGAGTACCAGGGGATGAAAACTGAGACACATTTGAACACGTTTTCCGATCACACGGTGGATCATACTCTGCATTTCACATGCATGTTTTAGCTGAAGGAAGAATCCCTTAAACATGGAGAGTTGAGACCCATGGAATGGGTACCATGCAATATGACTTCAAAGGGTCTGCATTTGCTCACCGAACCTCACCAATCCTATCCCTGCTGCGTTTATGCTGCTGTACACACGCTTGATTCTCTTTTGGAGGCATATAAATCCATAGGTTTTAAGATTCTTACTAGTCAGGTATATTATTAGGCATTTAATATGGGGTGTTGAGTCCACTTCGTTGAGCAAGGAGTAGCTCTTGTCTATTACATATTTGGCTTATGGAACGGTATCTGTGCTAATTTCAATCTCTGGTTTTATGCAGCACCCCAACTCACCTTTCCCCTTAAGCAAGCATAAGTTGGTTTTCTACATTTGACACCCTGTTCTGTTTTGTAATTCAGTTCCTGTGTAGCCAAGTTTACATTCCGTGTATTAGTGATACCTTATGATGTTTCTTTTTCTGTGTGACTTATTTCACTTAGAATCATCGTACCTGAATCCACTCATTATGCTGCTATGGGCCTGATGACATAGATTTCATTGCTGAGTATATTGCATTGTACGTAAGTACCACAACTTCTTTATCCATTTTTCGCTTTCTATGATATTGAACTTGTACCGTAAAGGAGGTTCTTCTAAACAGAGCCGGCCCAAACTTTGGGGTGGCTGTGTCTTTTTGATTTTAATTTCCCTAAGCTATAGGACCATAAGTGGAAGTGCCCTAGGCTCTGTTGCTTTGTTTTTTGGATGTTTCTGGAAACACCATACACTTCTCCAGAGTGGCTGCTGGCAATTTACATCCCGCCCATCAGCATAACAAGGCTCGTAGTTCTCCTTGGCCTGTCCTGCCTTTCTGGATTTTACACTTTTTTCAGATGGCCCTTTTGACCGGGGGGCAGTGAGACTTCATTGTAGTGCAGATTTCCTTTGCAAGCTTGTTTGGTTGGCCAAAAAGGGCGTATGCGTTTTTTCCTGAATATATTCAGGAAAAAACGCATACGCCCTTTTTGGCCAAGTGCATCATTGTGGACGTTCTGCCTCTTTTCCTATGCTTTACATGCAATTCCAGTCTACCTCCTGAAATCGGTTTCCTGCAATTCTGCCCCGCTTTCAAGTCCTCTTGGCATCCTTCCTTCAATATATTTTTGGAAGATAGCTGTCATTTATAACTCTGCAGATTTGTGAATTACAGTGCCCCTGAGCTCCTTTCTTCAACTCGCTTTCTTGTGAGCTGGCCGCAACACCACAGCATTGCTTCAGGCCCTAGTTTGGTTCTGGCACGGCATGCTGAGCCTTTGGTTAATTCCTCTTCCTGGTGGGAAATGAGAGTTAAATTTGCCCGTCCAGACACCTCCACCTAGTCTCTCATTCGTTCTCCCTATTCCTGTACATTTTCCACAGAAATTGCAAACTGGGCCAAACAGGAGGTTAAAGGCACTGACTCTCCAAGTGGGGAGAGTGTTAGTAAAGCGTCTGGAATGTTGCACGCGAGTACCATGGGACGAAAACTGAGACACATTTAAACACGTTTCCCGTTCACACGGTGGATCATACTCTGGGTTCCACATGCATGTTTTAGCTGAAGGAAGAATCCCTTAAACCTGGAGAGTTAATACCCATGGAATGGGTACCATGGAATATGTCTTCAAAGAGTCTGCATTTGCTCACCGAACCTCACCAATCCTATCACTGCTGCGTTTATGCAACTGTACACACGCTTGATTCTCTTTCGAAGACATATAAATCCATAGGTTTTAAGATTCTTACTAGTCAGTTATATACTTAGGCGTTTAATATGGGGTGTTGAGTCCACTTCGTTGAGCAAGGAGTAGCTCTTGTCTATTACATATTTGGCTTATGGAACGGTATCTGTGCTAATTTCAATCTCTGGTTTTATGCACCACCCCAACTCACCTTTCCACTTAAGCAAGCATAAGTTGGGTTTCTACTTTTGAGACCGTGTTCTGTTTTGTAATTCAGTTCCTGTGTAGCCAAGTTTACATTCCGTGTATTAGTGATACCTTATGATATTTCTTTTTCTGTGTGACTTATTTCACTTAGAATCATCGTACCTGAATCCACTCATTATGCTGCTACGGGCCTGATGACATAGATTTCATTGCTGAGTGATATTGCATTGTACGTAAGTACCACAACTTCTTTATCCATTTTTCGCTTTCTGTGATATTGAACTTGTACCGTAAAGGAGGTTCTTGTAAACAGAGCCGGCCCAAACTTTGGGGTGGCTGTGTCTTTTTGATTTTAATTTCCCTAAGCTATAGGACCATAAGTGGAAGTGCCCTAGGCTCTGTTGCTTTGTTTTTTGGATGTTTCAGGAAACACCATACACTTCTCCAGAGTGGCTGCTCTCAATTTACATCCCGCCCATCAGCATAACAAGGCTCCCAGTTCTCCATACCCTGGTCTGCCTTTCTGGATTTTACACTTTTTTCAGAGGGCCCTTTTGACCGGGGGGAAGTGAGACTTCATTGTAGTGCAGATTTCCTTTGCAAGCTTGCTTGGTTGGCCAAAAAGGGCGTATGCGTTTTTTCCTGAATATATTCAGGAAAAAACGCATGCGCCCTTTTTGGCCAAGTGCATCATTGTGGACGTTCTGCCTCTTTTCCTATGCTTTACATGCAATTCCAGTCTACCTCCTGAAATCGGTTTCCTGCAATTCTGCCCCGCTTTCAAGTCCTCTTGGCATCCTTCCTTCAATATATTTTTGGAAGATAGCTGTCATTTATAACTCTGCAGGTTTGTGAATTACAGTGCCCCTGAGCTCCTTTCTTCAACTCGGTTTCTTGTGAGCTGGCCGCAACACCGCAGCATTGCTTCAGGCCCTAGTTTGGTTCTGGCACGGCATGCTGAGCCTTTGGTTAATTCCTCTTCCTGGTGGGAAATGAGAGTTAAATTTACCCGTCCAGACACCTCCACCTAGTCTCTCATTCGTTCTCCCTATTCCTGTTCATTTTCCACAGAAATTGCAAACTGGGCCAAACAGGAGGTTAAAGGCACTGACTCTCCAAGTGGGGAGAGTGTTAGTAAAGCGTCTGGAATGTTGCACGCGAGTACCAGGGGACGAAAACTGAGACACATTTAAACACGTTTCCCGTTCACACGGTGGATCATACTCTGGGTTCCACATGCATGTTTTAGCTGAAGGAAGAATCCCTTAAACCTGGAGAGTTAATACCCATGGAATGGGTACCATGGAATATGTCTTCAAAGAGTCTGCATTTGCTCACCGAACCTCACCAATCCTATCACTGCTGCGTTTATGCAACTGTACACACGCTTGATTCTCTTTCGAAGACATATAAATCCATAGGTTTTAAGATTCTTACTAGTCAGTTATATACTTAGGCGTTTAATATGGGGTGTTGAGTCCACTTCGTTGAGCAAGGAGTAGCTCTTGTCTATTACATATTTGGCTTATGGAACGGTATCTGTGCTAATTTCAATCTCTGGTTTTATGCGCCACCCCAACTCACCTTTCCACTTAAGCAAGCATAAGTTGGGTTTCTACTTTTGAGACCGTGTTCTGTTTTGTAATTCAGTTCCTGTGTAGCCAAGTTTACATTCCGTGTATTAGTGATACCTTATGATATTTCTTTTTCTGTGTGACTTATTTCACTTAGAATCATCGTACCTGAATCCACTCATTATGCTGCTACGGGCCTGATGACATAGATTTCATTGCTGAGTGATATTGCATTGTACGTAAGTACCACAACTTCTTTATCCATTTTTCGCTTTCTGTGATATTGAACTTGTACCGTAAAGGAGGTTCTTGTAAACAGAGCCGTCCCAAACTTTGGGGTGGCTGTGTCTTTTTGATTTTAATTTCCCTAAGCTATAGGACCATAAGTGGAAGTGCCCTAGGCTCTGTTGCTTTGTTTTTTTGATGTTTCAGGAAACACCATACACTTCTCCAGAGTGGCTGCTCTCAATTTACATCCCGCCCATCAGCATAACAAGGCTCCCAGTTCTCAATACCCTGGCCTGCCTTTCTGGATTTTACACTTTTTTCAGATGGCCCTTTTGACCGGGGGGAAGTGAGACTTCATTGTAGTGCAGATTTCCTTTGCAAGCTTGTTTGGTTGGCCAAAAAGGGCGTATGCGTTTTTTCCTGAATATATTCAGGAAAAAACGCATACGCCCTTTTTGGCCAAGTGCATCATTGTGGACGTTCTGCCTCTTTTCCTATGCTTTACATGCAATTCCAGTCTACCTCCTGAAATCCGTTTCCTGCAATTCTGCCCCGTTTTCAACTCCTCTTGGCAGCCTTACTTCAATATATTTTTGGAAGATAGCTGTCATTTATAATTCTGCAGGTTTGTGAATTACAGTGCCCCTGAGCTCCTTTCTTCAACTCGCTTTCTTGTGAGCTGGCCGCAACACCACAGGATTGCTTCTGGCCCTAGTGTGTTTCCGGCATGGCACACTGCGCCTTTGGTTAATTCCTCTTCCTGGTGGGAAATGAGAGTTAAATTTGCCCGTCCAGAAACCTCCACCTAGTCTCTCATTGGTTTTCCCTATTCCTGTTCATTTTCCGCAGAAATTGCAAACTGGGCCAAACATGAGGTTAAAGGCACTGACTCTCCAAGTGGGGAGAGTGTTAGTAAAGCGTCTGGAATGTTGCACCCGAGTACCAGGGGATGAAAACTGAGACACATTTGAACACGTTTTCCGATCACACGGTGGATCATACTCTGCGTTCCACATGCATGTTTTAGCTGAAGGAAGAATCCCTTAAACATGGAGAGTTGAGACCCATGGAATGGGTACCATGCAATATGACTTCAAAGGGTCTGCATTTGATCACCGAACCTCACCAATCCTATCACTGCTGCGTTTATGCCACTGTACACACGCTTGATTCTCTTTCGGAGACATATAAATCCTTAGGTTTTAAGATTATTACTAGTCAGGTATATTCTTAGGCGTTTAATGTGGGGTGTTGAGTCCACTTTGTTGAGCAAGGAGTAGCTCTTGTCTATTATATATTTGGCTTATGGAACGGTATCTGTGCTAATTTCAATCTCTGGTTTTATGCAGCACCCCAACTCACCTTTCCCCTTAAGCAAGCATAAGTTGGTTTTCTACATTTGACACCCTGTTCTGTTTTGTAATTCAGTTCTTGTGTAGCCAAGTTTACATTCCGTGTAGTAGTGATATCTTATGATGTTTCTTTTTCTGTGTGACTTATTTCACTTAGAATCATCGTACCTGAATGCACTCATTATGCTGCTACGGGCCTGATGACATAGATTTCATTGCTGAGTGATATTGCATTGTACGTAAGTACCACAACTTCTTTATCCATTTTTCGCTTTCTGTGATATTCAACTTGTACCGTAAACGAGGTTCTTGTAAACAGAGCCGTCCCAAACTTTGGGGTGGCTGTGTCTTTTTGATTTTAATTTCCCTAAGCTATAGGACCATAAGTGGAAGTGCCCTATGCTCTGTTGCTTTGTTTTTTGGATGTTTCAGGAAACACCATACACTTCTCCAGAGTGGCTGCTGGCAATTTACATCCCGCCCATCAGCATAACAAGGCTCCCAGTTCTCCATGGCCTGTCCTGCATTTCTGGATTTTACACTTTTTTCAGATGGCCCTTTTGACCGGGGGGCAGTGAGACTTCATTGTAGTGCAGATTTCCTTTGCAAGCTTGCTTGGTTGGCCAAAAAGGGCGTATGCGTTTTTTCCTGAATATATTCAGGAAAAAACGCATACGCCCTTTTTGGCCAAGTGCATCATTGTGGACGTTCTGCCTCTTTTCCTATGCTTTACATACAATTCCAGTCTACCTCCTGAAATCGGTTTCCTGCAATTCTGCCCCGCTTTCAACTCCTCTTGGCAGCCTTACTTCAATATATTTTTGGACACTAGGTGTCATTTATAACTCTGCAGGTTTGTGAATTACAGTGCCCCTGAGCTCTTTTCTTCAACTCGCTTTCTTGTGAGCTGGCCGCAACACCGCAGGATTGCTTCTGGCCCTAGTGTGGTTCCGGCATGGCACGCTGAGCCTTTGGTTAATTCCTCTTCCTGGTGGGAAATGAGAGTTAAATTTCCCCGTTCCGACACCGCCAGCTAGTCTCTCCCTGGTTCTCCCTATTCCTGTTCATTTTCCACAGAAATTGCAAACTAGGCCAAACAGGAGGTTAAAGGCACCGACTCTCCAAGTGGGGAGAGTGTTAGTAAAGCGTCTGGAATGTTGCACCCGAGTACCAGGGGACGAAAACTGAGAAACATTTGAACACGTTTCCCGATCACACGGTGGATCATACTGTGGGTTCCACATGCATGTTTTAGCTGAAGGAAGAATCCCTTAAACATGGAGAGTTGAGACCCATGGAATGGGTACCATGCAATATGACTTCAAAGGGTCTGCATTTGCTCACCGAACCTCACCAGTCCTATCACTGCTGCGTTTATGCCGCTGTACACACGCTTGATTCTCTTTCGGAGACATATAAATCCATAGGTTTTAAGATTCTTACTAGTCAGGTATATTCTTAGGCGTTTAATATGGGGTGTTGAGTCCACTTCATTGAGCAAGGAGTAGCTCTTGTCTATTACATATTTGGCTTATGGAACGGTATCTGTGCTAATTTCAATCTCTGGTTTTATGCAGCACCCCAACTCACCTTTCCCCTTAAGCAAGCATATGTTGGTTTTCTACATTTGACACCCTGTTCTGTTTTGTAATTCAGTTCTTGTGTAGCCAAGCTTACATTCCGTGTAGTAGTGATATCTTATGATGTTTCTTTTTCTGTGTGACTTATTTCACTTAGAATCATCGTACCTGAATCCACTCATTATGCTGCTACGGGCCTGATGACATAGATTTCATTGCTGAGTGATATTGCATTGTACGTAAGTACCACAACTTCTTTATCCATTTTTCGCTTTCTGTGATATTCAACTTGTACCGTAAACGAGGTTCTTGTAAACAGAGCCGTCCCAAACTTTGGGGTGGCTGTGTCTTTTTGATTTTAATTTCCCTAAGCTATAGGACCATAAGTGGAAGTGCCCTAGGCTCTGTTGCTTTGTTTTTTGGATGTTTCAGGAAACACCATACACTTCTCCAGAGTGGCTGCTGGCAATTTACATCCCGCCCATCAGCATAACAAGGCTCCCAGTTCTCCATGGCCTGTCCTGCATTTCTGGATTTTAAACTTTTTTCAGATGACCCTTTTGACCGGGGGGCAGTGAGACTTCATTGTAGTGCAGATTTCCTTTGCAAGCTTGCTTGGTTGGCCAAAAAGGGCGTATGCGTTTTTTCCTCAATATATTCAGGAAAAAACGCATACGCCCTTTATGGCCAAGTGCATCATTGTGGACGTTCTGCCTCTTTTCCTATGCTTTACATGCAATTCCTGTCTACCTTCTGAAATCGGTTTCCTGCAATTCTGCCCTGCTTTCAAGTACTCTTGGCAGCCTTACTTCAATATATTTTTGGAAGATAGCAGTCATTTATAACTCTGCAGGTTTGTGAATTACAGTGTCCCTGAGCTCCTTTCTTCAACTCGCTTTCTTGTGAGCTGGCCGCAACACCGCATGATTGCTTCTGGCCCTAGTGTGGTTCCGGCATGGCACGCTGAGCCTTTGCTTAATTCTTCTTCCTGGTGGGAAATGAGAGTTAAATTTCCCCGTCCGGACACCTCCAGCTAGTCTCTCCTTGGTTCTCCCTATTCCTGTTCATTTTCCACAGAAATTGCAAACTGGGCCAAACAGGAGGTTAAAGGCACCGACTCTCCAAGTGGGGAGAGTGTTAGTAAAGCGTCTGGAATGTTGCACCCGAGTACCAGGGGACGAAAACTGAGAAACATTTGAACACGTTTCCCGATCACACGGTGGATCATACTGTGGGTTCCAAATGCATGTTTTAGCTGAAGGAAGAATCCCTTAAACATGGAGAGTTGAGACCCATGGAATGGGTACCATGCAATATGACTTCAAAGGGTCTGCATTTGCTCACCGAACCTCACCAGTCCTATCACTGCTGCGTTTATGGCGCTGTACACACGCTTGATTCTCTTTCGGAGACATATAAATCCATAGGTTTTAAGATTCTTACTAGTCAGGTATATTCTTAGGCGTTTAATATGGGGTGTTGAGTCCACTTCGTTGAGCAAGGAGTAGCTCTTGTCTATTACATATTTGGCTTATGGAACGGTATCTGTGCTAATTTCAATCTCTGGTTTTATGCAGCACCCCAACTCACCTTTCCCCTTAAGCAAGCATAAGTTGGTTTTCTACATTTGACACCCTGTTCTGTTTTGTAATTCAGTTTCTGTGTAGCCAAGTTTACATTCCGTGTAGTAGTGATATCTTATGATGTTTCTTTTTCTGTGTGACTTATTTCACTTAGAATCATCGTACCTGAATCCACTCATTATGCTGCTACGGGCCTGATGACATAGATTTCATTGCTGAGTGATATTGCATTGTACGTAAGTACCACAACTTCTTTATCCATTTTTCGCTTTCTGTGATATTGAACTTGTACCCTAAACGAGGTTCTTGTAAACAGAGCCGTCCCAAACTTTGGGGTGGCTGTGTATTTTTGATTTTAATTTCCCTAAGCTATAAGACCATAAGTGGAAGTGCCCTAGGCTCTGTTGCTTTGTTTTTTGGATGTTTCAGGAAACACCATACACTTCTCCAGAGTGCCTGCTGGCAATTTACATCCCGCCCATTAGCATAACAAGGCTCCCAGTTCTCCATGGCCTGTCCTGCCTTTCTGGATTTTACACTTTTTTCACATGGCCCTTTTGACCTGGGGGCAGTGAGACTTCATTGTAGTGCAGATTTCCTTTGCAAGCTTGCTTGGTTGGCCAAAAAGGGCGTATGCGTTTTTTCCTGAATATATTCAGGAAAAAACGCATACGCCCTATTTGCCCAAGTGCATCATTGTGGACGTTCTGCCTCTTTTCCTATGCTTTACATGCAATTCCAGTCTACCTCCTGAAATCTGTTTCCTGTATTCTGGCCCGCTTTCAAGTCCTCTTGGCCGCCTTACTTCAATATATTTTTGGACGATAACTGTTACTTATAACTCTGCAGGTTTTTGAATTACAGTGCCCCTGAGCTCCTTTCTTCAACTCGCTTTCTTGTGAGCTGGCCGCAACACCGCAGGATTGCTTCAGGCCCTAGTTTGGTTCCTGCATGGCACGCTGAGCCTTTGGTTAATTCCTCTACCTGGTGGAAAATGAGAGTTAAATTTGCTCGTCCAGACACCTCCACCTAGTCTCTCCTTCGTTCTCCCTCTTCCTGTTCATCTTTCGCAGAAATTGCAAACTGGGCCAAACAGGAGGTTAAAGGCACTAACTCTCCAAGTGGGGAGAGTGTTAGTAAAGCGTCTGGAATGTTGCACCCGAGTACCAGGGGACGAAAACTGAGAAACATTTGAACACGTTTCCCGCTCACACGGTGGAACATACTCTGGGTTCCACATGCATGTTTTAGCTGAAGGAAGAATCCATTAAACCTGGAGAGTTGAGACCCATGGAATGGGTACCATGCAATATGACTTCAAAGGGTCTGCATTTGCTCACCGAACCTCACCAATCCTATCACTGCTGCGTTTATGCTGCTGTACACATGTTTGATTCTCTTTCGGAGACATATAAATCCATAGGTTTTAAGATTCTTACTAGTCAGTTGTATTCTTAGGCGTTTGATATGGGGTGTTGAGTCCACTTCCTTGAGCAAGGAGTAGCTATTGTCTATTACATATTTGGCTTATGGAACGGTATCTGTGCTAATTTCAATCTCTGGTTTTATGCAGCACCCCAACTCACCTTTCCCCTTAAGCAAGCATAAGTTGGTTTTCTACATTTGACACCCTGTTCTGTTTTGTAATTCAGTTCTTGTGTAGCCAAGTTTACATTCCGTGTATTAGTGATATCTTATGATGTTTCTTTTTCTGTGTGACTTATTACACTTAGAATCATCGTACCTGAATCCACTCATTACGCTGCTATGGGCCTGATGACATAGATTTCATTGCTGAGTGATATTACATTGTACGTAAGTACCACAACTTCTTTATCCATTTTTCGCTTTCTGTGATATTGAACTTGTTCGGTAAACGAGTTTCTTGTAAACAGAGCCATCCCAAACTTTGGGGTGGCTGTGTCTTTTTGATTTTAATTACCCTAATCTATAGGACCATAAGTGGAAGTGCCCTAGGCTCTGTTGCTTTGTTTTTTGGATGTTTCAGGAAACATCATACACTTCTCCAGAGTGGCTGCTGGCAATTTACATCCCGCCCATCAGCATAACAAGGCTCCCATTTCTCCATGGCCTGTCCTGCCTTTCTGGATTTTACACTCTTTTCAGATGGCCCTTTTGACCGGGGGGCAGTGAGACTTCATTGTAGTGCAGATTTCCTTTGCAAGCTTCCTTGGTTGGCTAAAAACGGCGTATGCGTTTTTTCCTGAATATATTCAGGAGAAAACGCATACGCCCTTTTTGGCCAAGTGCATCATTGTGGACGTTCTCCCTCTTTTCCCATGCTTTACATGCAATTCCAGTCTACCTCCTGAAATCGGTTTCCTGTATTCTGCCCCGCTTTCAAGTCCTCTTCGCAGCCTTACTTCAATATATTTTTGGACGATAACTATTACTTATAACTCTGCAGGTTTGTGAATTACAGTGCCCCTGAGCTCCTTTCTTCAACTCGCTTTCTTGTGAGCTGGCCGCAACACCGCAGGATTGCTTCAGGCCCTAGTTTCGTTCCGGCGTTGCACGCTGGGCCTTTGGTTAATTCCTCTTCCTGGTGGAAAATGAGAGTTAAATTTGCCCGTCCAGACACCTCCACCTAGTCTCTCCTTGGTTCTCCCTCTTCCTGTTCATCTTCCGCAGAAATTGCAAACTGGGCCAAACAGGAGGTTAAAGGCACTCACGCTCCAAGTGGGGAGAGTGTTAGTAAAGCGTCTGGAATGTTGCACCCGAGTACCAGGGGATGAAAACTGAGACACATTTGAATACGTTTCCCGATCACACGGTGGATCATACTCTGGGTTCCTCATGCATGTTTTAGCTGAAGGAAGAATCCCTTAAACATGGAGAGTTGAGACCCATGGAATGGGTACCATGCAATATGACTTCAAAGGGTCTGCATTTGCTCACCGAACCTCACCAGTCCTATCACTGCTGCGTTTATGCCGCTGTACACACGCTTGATTCTCTTTCGGAGACATAGCAATCCATAGGTTTTAAGATTCTTACTAGTCAGGTATATTCTTAGGCGTTTAATATGGGGTGTTGAGTCCACTTCGTTGAGCAAGGAGTATCTCTTGTCTATTACATATTTGGCTTATGGAACGGTATCTGTGCTAATTTCAATCTCTGGTTTTATGCAGCACCCCAACTCACCTTTCCCCTTAAGCAAGCATAAGTTGGTTTTCTACATTTGACACCCTGTTCTGTTTTGTAATTCAGTTCCTGTGTAGCCAAGTTTACATTCCGTGTATTAGTGATATCTTATGATGTTTCTTTTTCTGTGTGACTTATTTCACTTAGAATCATCGTACCTGAATCCACTCATTATGCTGCTACGGGCCTGATGACATAGATTTCATTGCTGAGTGATATTGCATTGTACGTAAGTACCAGAACTTCTTTATCCATTTTTCGCTTTCTGTGATATTGAACTTGTATGGTAAACGAGGTTCTTGTAAACAGAGCCGTCCCAAACTTTGGGGTGGCTGTGTCTTTTTGATTTTAATTTCCCTAAGCTATAGGACCATAAGTGGAAGTGCCCTAGGCTCTGTTGCTTTGTTTTTTGGATGTTTCAGGAAACACCATACACTTCTCCAGAGTGGCTGCTGGCAATTTACATCCCGCCCATCAGCATAACAAGGCTCCCAGTTCTCCATGGCCTGTCCTGCCTTTCTGGATTTTACACTCTTTTAAGATGGCCCTTTTGACCGGGGGCAGTGAGACTTCATTGTAGTGCAGATTTCCTTTGCAAGCTTGCTTGGTTGGCCAAAAAGGGCGTATGAGTTTTTTCCTGCATACGCCCTTTTTGGCCAAGTGCATCATTGTGGACGTTCTGCCTCTTTTCCTATGCTTTACATGCAATTCCAGTCTACCTCCTGAGATCGGTTTCCTACAATTCTGCCCCGCTTTCAACTCCTCTTGGCAGGCTTCCTTCAATATATTTTAGGACGATAGCTGTCATTTATAACTCTGCAGGTTTGTGTATTACAGTGCCCCTGAGCTCCTTTCTTCAACTCGCTTTCTTCTGAGCTGGCCGCAACACCGCAGGATTGCTTCAGGCCCTAGTGTGCTTCCGGCATGGCACGCTGAGCCTTTGGTTAATTCCTCTTCCTGGTGGAAAATGAGAGTTAAATTTGCCCGTCCGGACACCTCCAGCTAGTCTCTCCTTGATTCTCCCTCTTCCTGTTCATCTTCCGCAGAAATTGCAAACTGGGCCAAACAGGAGGTTAAAGGCACCGACTCTCCAAGTGGGGAGAGTGTTAGTAAAGCGTCTGGAATGTTGCACCCGAGTACCAGGGGATGAAAACTGAGACACATTTGAACACGTTTTCCGATCACACGGTGGATCATACTCTGCATTTCACATGCATGTTTTAGCTGAAGGAAGAATCCCTTAAACATGGAGAGTTGAGACCCATGGAATGGGTACCATGCAATATGACTTCAAAGGGTCTGCATTTGCTCACCGAACCTCACCAATCCTATCCCTGCTGCGTTTATGCTGCTGTACACACGCTTGATTCTCTTTTGGAGGCATATAAATCCATAGGTTTTAAGATTCTTACTAGTCAGGTATATTATTAGGCATTTAATATGGGGTGTTGAGTCCACTTCGTTGAGCAAGGAGTAGCTCTTGTCTATTACATATTTGGCTTATGGAACGGTATCTGTGCTAATTTCAATCTCTGGTTTTATGCAGCACCCCAACTCACCTTTCCCCTTAAGCAAGCATAAGTTGGTTTTCTACATTTGACACCCTGTTCTGTTTTGTAATTCAGTTCCTGTGTAGCCAAGTTTACATTCCGTGTATTAGTGATACCTTATGATGTTTCTTTTTCTGTGTGACTTATTTCACTTAGAATCATCGTACCTGAATCCACTCATTATGCTGCTATGGGCCTGATGACATAGATTTCATTGCTGAGTATATTGCATTGTACGTAAGTACCACAACTTCTTTATCCATTTTTCGCTTTCTATGATATTGAACTTGTACCGTAAAGGAGGTTCTTCTAAACAGAGCCGGCCCAAACTTTGGGGTGGCTGTGTCTTTTTGATTTTAATTTCCCTAAGCTATAGGACCATAAGTGGAAGTGCCCTAGGCTCTGTTGCTTTGTTTTTTGGATGTTTCTGGAAACACCATACACTTCTCCAGAGTGGCTGCTGGCAATTTACATCCCGCCCATCAGCATAACAAGGCTCGTAGTTCTCCTTGGCCTGTCCTGCCTTTCTGGATTTTACACTTTTTTCAGATGGCCCTTTTGACCGGGGGGCAGTGAGACTTCATTGTAGTGCAGATTTCCTTTGCAAGCTTGTTTGGTTGGCCAAAAAGGGCGTATGCGTTTTTTCCTGAATATATTCAGGAAAAAACGCATACGCCCTTTTTGGCCAAGTGCATCATTGTGGACGTTCTGCCTCTTTTCCTATGCTTTACATGCAATTCCAGTCTACCTCCTGAAATCGGTTTCCTGCAATTCTGCCCCGCTTTCAAGTCCTCTTGGCATCCTTCCTTCAATATATTTTTGGAAGATAGCTGTCATTTATAACTCTGCAGATTTGTGAATTACAGTGCCCCTGAGCTCCTTTCTTCAACTCGCTTTCTTGTGAGCTGGCCGCAACACCACAGCATTGCTTCAGGCCCTAGTTTGGTTCTGGCACGGCATGCTGAGCCTTTGGTTAATTCCTCTTCCTGGTGGGAAATGAGAGTTAAATTTGCCCGTCCAGACACCTCCACCTAGTCTCTCATTCGTTCTCCCTATTCCTGTACATTTTCCACAGAAATTGCAAACTGGGCCAAACAGGAGGTTAAAGGCACTGACTCTCCAAGTGGGGAGAGTGTTAGTAAAGCGTCTGGAATGTTGCACGCGAGTACCATGGGACGAAAACTGAGACACATTTAAACACGTTTCCCGTTCACACGGTGGATCATACTCTGGGTTCCACATGCATGTTTTAGCTGAAGGAAGAATCCCTTAAACCTGGAGAGTTAATACCCATGGAATGGGTACCATGGAATATGTCTTCAAAGAGTCTGCATTTGCTCACCGAACCTCACCAATCCTATCACTGCTGCGTTTATGCAACTGTACACACGCTTGATTCTCTTTCGAAGACATATAAATCCATAGGTTTTAAGATTCTTACTAGTCAGTTATATACTTAGGCGTTTAATATGGGGTGTTGAGTCCACTTCGTTGAGCAAGGAGTAGCTCTTGTCTATTACATATTTGGCTTATGGAACGGTATCTGTGCTAATTTCAATCTCTGGTTTTATGCACCACCCCAACTCACCTTTCCACTTAAGCAAGCATAAGTTGGGTTTCTACTTTTGAGACCGTGTTCTGTTTTGTAATTCAGTTCCTGTGTAGCCAAGTTTACATTCCGTGTATTAGTGATACCTTATGATATTTCTTTTTCTGTGTGACTTATTTCACTTAGAATCATCGTACCTGAATCCACTCATTATGCTGCTACGGGCCTGATGACATAGATTTCATTGCTGAGTGATATTGCATTGTACGTAAGTACCACAACTTCTTTATCCATTTTTCGCTTTCTGTGATATTGAACTTGTACCGTAAAGGAGGTTCTTGTAAACAGAGCCGGCCCAAACTTTGGGGTGGCTGTGTCTTTTTGATTTTAATTTCCCTAAGCTATAGGACCATAAGTGGAAGTGCCCTAGGCTCTGTTGCTTTGTTTTTTGGATGTTTCAGGAAACACCATACACTTCTCCAGAGTGGCTGCTCTCAATTTACATCCCGCCCATCAGCATAACAAGGCTCCCAGTTCTCCATACCCTGGTCTGCCTTTCTGGATTTTACACTTTTTTCAGAGGGCCCTTTTGACCGGGGGGAAGTGAGACTTCATTGTAGTGCAGATTTCCTTTGCAAGCTTGCTTGGTTGGCCAAAAAGGGCGTATGCGTTTTTTCCTGAATATATTCAGGAAAAAATGCATACGCCCTTTTTGGCCAAGTGCATCATTGTGGACGTTCTGCCTCTTTTCCTATGCTTTACATGCAATTCCAGTCTACCTCCTGAAATCCGTTTCCTGCAATTCTGCCCCGTTTTCAACTCCTCTTGGCAGCCTTACTTCAATATATTTTTGGAAGATAGCTGTCATTTATAATTCTGCAGGTTTGTGAATTACAGTGCCCCTGAGCTCCTTTCTTCAACTCGCTTTCTTGTGAGCTGGCCGCAACACCACAGGATTGCTTCTGGCCCTAGTGTGTTTCCGGCATGGCACACTGCGCCTTTGGTTAATTCCTCTTCCTGGTGGGAAATGAGAGTTAAATTTGCCCGTCCAGAAACCTCCACCTAGTCTCTCATTGGTTCTCCCTATTCCTGTTCATTTTCCACAGAAACTGCAAACTGGGCCAAACATGAGGTTAAAGGCACTGACTCTCCAAGTGGAGAGAGTGTTAGTAAAGCGTCTGGAATGTTGCACCCGAGTACCAGGGGATGAAAACTGAGACACATTTGAACACGTTTTCCGATCACACGGTGGATCATACTCTGCGTTCCACATGCATGTTTTAGCTGAAGGAAGAATCCCTTAAACATGGAGAGTTGAGACCCATGGAATGGGTACCATGCAATATGACTTCAAAGGGTCTGCATTTGCTCACCGAACCTCAGCAATCCTATCACTGCTGCGTTTATGCCACTGTACACACGCTTGATTCTCTTTCGGAGACATATAAATCCTTAGGTTTTAAGATTATTACTAGTCAGGTATATTCTTAGGCGTTTAATGTGGGGTGTTGAGTCCACTTCGTTGAGCAAGGAGTAGCTCTTGTCTATTACATATTTGGCTTATGGAACGGTATCTGTGCTAATTTCAATCTCTGGTTTTATGCAGCACCCCAACTCACCTTTCCCCTTAAGCAAGCATAAGTTGGTTTTCTACATTTGACACCCTGTTCTGTTTTGTAATTCAGTTCTTGTGTAGCCAAGTTTACATTTCGTGTAGTAGTGATATCTTATGATGTTTCTTTTTCTGTGTGACTTATTTCACTTAGAATCATCGAACCTGAATGCACTCATTATGCTGCTACGGGCCTGATGACATAGATTTCATTGCTGAGTGATATTGCATTGTACGTAAGTACCACAACTTCTTTATCCATTTTTCGCTTTCTGTGATATTCAACTTGTACCGTAAACGAGGTTCTTGTAAACAGAGCCGTCCCAAACTTTGGGGTGGCTGTGTCTTTTTGATTTTAATTTCCCTAAGCTATAGGACCATAAGTGGAAGTGCCCTAGGCTCTGTTGCTTTGTTTTTTGGATGTTTCAGGAAACACCATACACTTCTCCAGAGTGGCTGCTGGCAATTTACATCCCGCCCATCAGCATAACAAGGCTCCCAGTTCTCCATGGCCTGTCCTGCCTTTCTGGATTTTACACTTTTTTCAGATGGCCCTTTTGACCGGGGGGCAGTGAGACTTCATTTTAGTGCAGATTTCCTTTGCAAGCTTGCTTGGTTGGCCAAAAAGGGCGTATGCGTTTTTTCCTGAATATATTCAGGAAAAAATGCATACGCCCTTTTTGGCCAAGTGCATCATTGTGGACGTTCTGCCTCTTTTCCTATGCTTTACATACAATTCCAGTCTACCTCCTGAAATCGGTTTCCTGCAATTCTGCCCCGCTTTCAACTCCTCTTGGCAGCCTTACTTCAATATATTTTTGGACACTAAGTGTCATTTATAACTCTGCAGGTTTGTGAATTACAGTGCCCCTGAGCTTTTTTCTTCAACTCGCTTTCTTGTGAGCTGGCCGCAACACCGCAGGATTGCTTCTGGCCCTAGTGTGGTTCAGGCATGGCATACTGAGCCTTTGGTTAATTCCTCTTCCTGGTGGGAAATGAGAGTTAAATTTGCCCGTCCGGACACCTCCACCTAGTCTCTCATTGGTTCTCCCTATTCCTGTTCATTTTCCACAGAAATTGCATACTGGGCCAAACAGAAGTTTAAAGGCACTGACTCTCCAAGTGGGGAGAGTGTTAGTAAAGCGTCTGGAATGTTGCACCCGAGTACCAGGGGATGAAAACTGAGACACATTTGAACACGTTTTCCGATCACACGGTGGATCATACTCTGCGTTCCACATGCATGTTTTAGCTGAAGGAAGAATCCCTTAAACATGGAGAGTTGAGACCCATGGAATGGGTACCATGCAATATGACTTCAAAGGGTCTGCATTTGCTCACCGAACCTCACCAGTCCTATCACTGCTGCGTTTATGCCACTGAACACGCTTGATTCTCTTTCAGAGACATATAAATCCATAGGTTTTAAGATTCTTACTAGTCAGGTATATTCTTAGGCGTTTAATATGGGGTGTTGAGTCCACTTCATTGAGCAAGGAGTAGCTCTTGTCTATTACATATTTGGCTTATGGAACGGTATCTGTGCTAATTTCAATCTCTGGTTTTATGCAGCACCCCAACTCACCTTTCCCCTTAAGCAAGCATAAGTTGGTTTTCTACATTTGACACCCTGTTCTGTTTTGTAATTCAGTTCTTGTGTAGCCAAGTTTACATTCCGTGTAGTAGTGATATCTTATGATGTTTCTTTTTCTGTGTGACTTATTTCACTTAGAATCATCGTACCTGAATCCACTCATTATGCTGCTACGGGCCTGATGACATAGATTTCATTGCTGAGTGATATTGCATTGTACGTAAGTACCACAACTTCTTTATCCATTTTTTGCTTTCTGTGATATTCAACTTGTACCGTAAACGAGGTTCTTGTAAACAGAGCCGTCCCAAACTTTGGGGTGGCTGTGTCTTTTTGATTTTAATTTCCCTAAGCTATAGGACCATAAGTGGAAGTGCCCTAGGCTCTGTTGCTTTGTTTTTTGGATGTTTCAGGAAACACCATACACTTCTCCAGAGTGGCTGCTGGCAATTTACATCCCGCCCATCAGCATAACAAGGCTCCCAGTTCTCCATGGCCTGTCCTGCATTTCTGGATTTTACACTTTTTTCACATGGCCCTTTTGACCGGGGGTCAGTGAGACTTCATTGTAGTGCAGATTTCCTTTGCAAGCTTGCTTGGTTGGCCAAAAAGGGCGTATGCGTTTTTTCCTCAATATATTCAGGAAAAAACGCATACGCCCTTTTTGGCCAAGTGCATCATTGTGGACGTTCTGCCTCTTTTCCTATGCTTTACATGCAATTCCAGTCTACCTTCTGAAATCGGTTTCCTGCAATTCTGCCCTGCTTTCAAGTCCTCTTCGCAGCCTTACTTCAATATATTTTTGGAAGATAGCTGTCATTTGTAACTCTGCAGGTTTGTGAATTACAGTGCCCCTGAGCTCCTTTCTTCAACTCGCTTTCTTGTGAGCTGGCCGCAACACCGCAGGATTGCTTCAGGCCCTAGTTTGGTTTCGGCACGGCATGCTGAGCCTTTGGTTAATTCCTCTTCCTGGTGGGAAATGAGAGTTAAATTTGCCCGTCCGGACACCTCCACCTAGTCTCTCATTGGTTCTCCCTATTCCTGTTCATTTTCCACAGAAATTGCAAACTGGGCCAAACAGGAGGTTAAAGGCACTGACTCTCCAAGTGGGGAGAGTGTTAGTAAAGCGTCTGGAATGTTGCACCCGAGTACCAGGGAACGAAAACTGAGACACATTTGAACACGTTTCCGATCACACGGTGGATCATACTCTGGGTTCCACATGCATGTTTTAGCTGAAGGAAGAATCCATTAAACCTGGAGAGTTGAGACCCATGGAATGGGTACCATGCAATATGACTTCAAAGGGTCTGCATTTGCTCACCGAACCTCACCAATTCTATCACTGCTGCGTTTATGCCGCTGTACACACGCTTGATTCTCTTTCGGAGACATATAAATCCATAGGTTTTAAGATTCTTACTAGTCAGGTAGATTCTTACTAGTCAGGTATATTCTTAGGCGTTTAATATGGGGTGTTGAGTCCACTTCGTTGAGCAAGGAGTAGCTCTTGTCTATTACATATTTGGCTTATGGAACGGTATCTGTGCTCATTTCAATCTCTGGTTTTATGCAGCATCCCAACTCACCCATCCCCTTAAGCAAGCATAAGTTGGTTTTCTACATTTGACACCCTGTTCTGTTTTGTAATTCAGTTCTTGTGTAGCCAAGTTTACATTCCATGTATTAGTGATATCTTATGATGTTTCATTTTCTGTGTGACTAATTTCACTTAGAATCATCGTACCTGAATCCACTCATTATGCTGCTACGGGCCTGATGACATAGATTTCATTGCTGAGTGATATTGCATTGTACCTAAGTACCACAATTTCTTTATCCATTTTTCGCTTTCTGTGATATTGAACTTGTACCTTAAACGAGGTTCTTGTAAACAGAGCCGTCCCAAACTTTGGGGTGGCTGTGTCTTTTTGATTTTAATTTCCCTAAGCTATAGGACCATAAGTGGAAGTGCCCTAGGCTCTGTTGCTTTGTTTTTTGGATGTTTCAGGAAACACCATACACTTCTCCAGAGTGGCTGCTGGCAATTTACATCCCGCCCATCAGCATAACAAGGCTCCCAGTTCTCAATGGCCTGTCCTGCCTTTCTGGATTTTACACTTTTTTCAGATGGCCCTTTTGACCAGGGGGCAGTGAGACTTCATTGTAGTGCAGATTTCCTTTGCAAGCTTGCTTGGTTGGCCAAAAAGGGCGTATGCGTTTTTCCCTGAATATATTCAGGAAAAAACGCATACGCCCTTTTTGGCCAAGTGTATCATTGTGGACGTTCTGCCTCTTTTCCTATGCTTTACATGCAATTCCAGTCTACCTCCTGAAATCGGTTTCCTGCAATTCTGCCCCGCTTTCAACTCCTCTTGGCAGCCTTACTTCAATATATTTTTGGAAGATAGCTGTCATTTATAACTCTGCAGGTTTGTGAATTACAGTGCCCCTGAGCTCCTTTCTTCAACTCGCTTTCTTGTGAGCTGGCCGCAACACCGCAGGATTGCTTCAGGCCCTAGTTTGGTTCCGGCACGGCATGCTGAGCCTTTGGTTAATTCCTCTTCCTGGTGGGAAATGAGAGTTAAATTTGCCCGTCCGGACAGCTCCACCTAGTCTCTCATTGGTTCTCCCTATTCCTGTTCATTTTCCACAGAAATTGCAAACTGGGCCAAACAGGAGGTTAAAGGCACTGACTCTCCAAGTGGGGAGAGTGTTAGTAAAGCGTCTGGAATGTTGCACCCGAGTACCAGGGGACGAAAACTGAGACACATTTGAACACGTTTCCGATCACACGGTGGATCATACTCTGGGTTCCACAGGCATGTTTTAGCTGAAGGAAGAATCCATTAAACCTGGAGAGTTGAGACCCATGGAATGGGTACCATGCAATATGACTTCAAAGGGTCTGCATTTGCTCACCGAACCTCAGCAATCCTATCACTGCTGCGTTTATGCCGCTGTACACACGCTTGATTCTCTTTCGGAGACATATAAATCCATAGGTTTTAAGATTCTTACTAGTCAGGTAGATTCTTAGGCGTTTAATATGGAGTGTTGAGTCCACTTCGTTGAGCAAGGAGTAGCTCTTGTCTATTACATATTTGGCTTATGGAACGGTATCTGTGCTAATTTCAATCTCTGGTTTTATGCAGCACCCCAACTCACCCGTCCCCTTAAGCAAGCATAAGTTGGTTTTCTACATTTGACACCCTGTTCTGTTTTGTAATTCAGTTCTTGTGTAGCCAAGTTTACATTCCGTGTATTAGTGATATCTTATGATGTTTCTTTTTCTGTGTGACTAATTTCACTTAGAATCATCGTACCTGAATCCACTCATTATGCTGCTACGGGCCTGATGACATAGATTTCATTGCTGAGTGATATTGCATTGTACATAAGTACCACAATTTCTTTATCCATTTTTCGCTTTCTGTGATATTGAACTTGTACCGTAAACGAGGTTCTTGTAAACAGAGCCGTCCCAAACTTTGGGGTGGCTGTGTCTTTTTGATTTTAATTTCCCTAAGCTATAGGACCATAAGTGGAAGTGCCCTAGGCTCTGTTGCTTTGTTTTTTGGATGTTTCAGGAAACACCATACACTTCTACAGAGTGGCTGCTGGCAATTTACATCCCGCCCATCAGCATAACTAGGCTCCCAGTTCTCCATGGCCTGTCCTGCCTTTCTGGATTTTACACTTTTTTCAGATGGCCCTTTTGACCGGGGGGCAGTGAGACTTCATTGTAGTGCAGATTTCCTTTGCAAGCTTGCTTGTTTGGCCAAAAAGGGCGTATGCGTTTTTTCTTGAATATATTCAGGAAAAAACGCATACGCCCTTTTTGGCCAAGTGCATCATTGTGGACGTTCTGCCTCTTTTCCTATGCTTTACATGCAATTCCAGTCTACCTCCTGAAATCGGTTTCCTGCAATTCTGCACTGCTTTCACCTCCTCTTGGCATCCTAATTCAATATATTTTTGGAAGATAGCTGTCATTTATAACTCTGCAGGTTTGTGAATTACAGTGCCCCTGAGCTCCTTTCTTCAACTCGCTTTCTTGTGAGCTGGCCGCAACACCGCAGGATTGCTTCTGGTCCTAGTGTGGTTCCGGCATGGCACGCTGAGCCTTTGGTTAATTCCTCTTCCTGGTTGGAAATGAGAGTTAAATTTGCCCGTCTGGACACCTCCACCTAGTCTCTCATTGGTTCTCCCTATTCCTGTTCATTTTCCACAGAAATTGCAAACTGGGCCAAACAGGAGGTTAAAGGCACTGACTCTCCAAGTGGGGAGAGTGTTAGTAAAGCGTCTGGAATGTTGCACCCGAGTACCAGGAAACGAAAATTGAGACACATTTGAACACGTTTTCCGATCACACGGTGGATCATACTCTGGGTTCCACATGCATGTTTTAGCTGAAGGAAGAATCCCTTAAACAGGGAGAGTTGAGACCCATGGAATGGGTACCATGCAATATGATTTCAAAGGGTCTGCATTTGCTCACCGAACCTCAGCAATCCTATCACTGCTGCGTTTATGCCGCTGTACACACGCTTGATTCTCTTTCGGAGACATATAAATCCATAGGTTTTAAGATTCTTACTAGTCAGATATATTCTTAGGCGTTTAATATGGAGTGTTGAGTCCACTTCGTTGAGCAAGGAGTAGCTCTTGTCTATTACATATTTGGCTTATGGAACGGTATCTGTGCTAATTTCAATCTCTGGTTTTATGCAGCACCCCAACTCACCTGTCCCCTTAAGCAAGCATAAGTTGGTTTTCTACATTTGACACCCTGTTCTGTTTTGTAATTCAGTTCTTATGTAGCCAAGTTTACATTCCGTGTATTAGTGATATCTTATGATGTTTCTTTTTCTGTGTGACTAATTTCACTTAGAATCATCGTACCTGAATGCACTCATTATGCTGCTACGGGCCTGATGACATAGATTTCATTGCTGAGTGATATTGCATTGTACGTAAGTACCACAATTTCTTTATCCATTTTTCGCTTTCTGTGATATTGAACTTGTACCGTAAACGAGGTTCTTGTAAACAGAGCCGTCCCAAACTTTGGGGTGTCTGTGTCTTTTTGATTTTAATTTCCCTAAGCTATAGGACCATAAGTGGAAGTGCCCTAGGCTCTGTTGCTTTGTGTTTTGGATGTTTCAGGAAACACCATACACTTCTCCAGAGTGGCTGCTGGCAATTTACATTCCGCCCATCAGCATAACTAGGCTCCCAGTTCTCCATGGCCTGTCCTGCCTTTCTGGATTTTACACATTTTTCAGATGGCCCTTTTGACCGGGGGGCAGTGAGACTTCATTGTAGTGCAGATTTCCTTTGCAAGCTTGCTTGGTTGGCCAAAAAGGGCGTATGCGTTTTTTCCTGAATATATTCAGGAAAAAACGCATATGCCCTTTTTGGCCAAGTGCATCATTGTGGACGTTCTGCCTCTTTTCCTATGCTTTACATGCAATTCCAGTCTACCTCCTGAAATCGGTTTCCTGCAATTCTGCCCCCCTTTCCACTCCTCTTGGCAGCCTTACTTCAATATATTTTTGGAAGATAGCTGTCCTTTATAACTCTGCAGGTTTGTGAATTACAGTGCCCCTGAGCTCCTTTCTTCAACTCGCTTTCTTGTGAGCTGGCCGCAACACCGCAGGATTGCTTCTGGTCCTAGTGTGGTTCCGGCATGGCACGCTGAGCCTTTGGTTAATTCCTCTTCCTGGTTGGAAATGAGAGTTAAATTTGCCCGTCTGGACACCTCCACCTAGTCTCTCATTGGTTCTCCCTATTCCTGTTCATTTTCCACAGAAATTGCAAACTGGGCCAAACAGGAGGTTAAAGGCACTGACTCTCCAAGTGGGGAGAGTGTTAGTAAAGCGTCTGGAATGTTGCACCCGAGTACCAGGAAACGAAAATTGAGACACATGTGAACACGTTTTCCGATCACACGGTGGATCATACTCTGGGTTCCACATGCATGTTTTAGCTGAAGGAAGAATCCCTTAAACAGGGAGAGTTGAGACCCATGGAATGGGTACCATGCAATATGACTTCAAAGGGTCTGCATTTGCTCACCGAACCTCACCAATCCTATCACTGCTGCGTTGATGCCACTGTACACACGCCTGATTCTCTTTCGGAGACATATAAATCCATAGGTTTTAAGATTCTTACTAGTCAGGTAGATTCTTACTAGTCAGGTATATTCTTAGGCGTTTAATATGGGGTGTTGAGTCCACTTCGTTGAGCAAGGAGTAGCTCTTGTCTATTACATATTTGGCTTATGGAACGGTATCTGTGCTCATTTCAATCTCTGGTTTTATGCAGCACCCCAACTCACCCGTCCCCTTAAGCAAGCATAAGTTGGTTTTCTACATTTGACACCCTGTTCTGTTTTGTAATTCAGTTCTTGTGTAGCCAAGTTTACATTCCGTGTATTAGTGATATCTTATGATGTTTCTTTTTCTGTGTGACTAATTTCACTTAGAATCATCGTACCTGAATCCACTCATTATGCTGCTACGGGCCTGATGACATAGATTTCATTGCTGAGTGATATTGCATTGTACGTAAGTACCACAATTTCTTTATCCATTTTTCGCTTTCTGTGATATTGAACTTGTACCGTAAACGAGGTTCTTGTAAACAGAGCCGTCCCAAACTTTGGGGTGGCTGTGTCTTTTTGCTTTTAATTTCCCTAAGCTATAGGACCATAAGTGGAAGTGCCCTAGGCTCTGTTGCTTTGTTTTTTGGATGTTTCAGGAAACACCATACACTTCTCCAGAGTGGCTGCTGGCAATTTACATTCCGCCCATCAGCATAACTAGGCTCCCAGTTCTCCATGGCCTGTCCTGCCTTTCTGGATTTTACACATTTTTCAGATGGCCCTTTTGACCGGGGGGCAGTGAGACTTCATTGTAGTGCAGATTTCCTTTGCAAGCTTGCTTGGTTGGCCAAAAAGGGCGTATGCGTTTTTTCCTGAATATATTCAGGAAAAAACGCATACGCCCTTTTTGGCCAAGTGCATCATTGTGGACGTTCTGCCTCTTTTCCTATGCTTTACATGCAATTCCAGTCTACCTCCTGAAATCGGTTTCCTGCAATTCTGCCCCCCTTTCAACTCCTCTTGGCAGCCTTACTTCAATATATTTTTGGAAGATAGCTGTCCTTTATAACTCTGCAGGTTTGTGAATTACAGTGCCCCTGAGCTCCTTTCTTCAACTCGCTTTCTTGTGAGCTGGCCGCAACACCGCAGAATTGCTTCAGGCCCTAGTTTGGTTTCGGCACGGCATGCTGAGCCTTTGGTTAATTCCTCTTCCTGGTGGGAAATGAGAGTTAAATTTGCCCGTCCGGACACCTCCACCTAGTCTCTCATTGGTTCTCCCTATTCCTGTTCATTTTCCACAGAAATTGCAAACTGGGCCAAACAGGAGGTTAAAGGCACTGACTCTCCAAGTGGGGAGAGTGTTAGTAAAGCGTCTGGAATGTTGCACCCGAGTACCAGGGAACGAAAACTGAGACACATTTGAACACGTTTCCGATCACACGGTGGATCATACTCTGGGTTCCACATGCATGTTTTAGCTGAAGGAAGAATCCATTAAACCTGGAGAGTTGAGACCCATGGAATGGGTACCATGCAATATGACTTCAAAGGGTCTGCATTTGCTCACCGAACCTCACCAATCCTATCACTGCTGCGTTTATGCCGCTGTACACACGCTTGATTCTCTTTCGGAGACATATAAATCCATAGGTTTTAAGATTCTTACTAGTCAGGTAGATTCTTACTAGTCAGGTATATTCTTAGGCGTTTAATATGGGGTGTTGAGTCCACTTCGTTGAGCAAGGAGTAGCTCTTGTCTATTACATATTTGGCTTATGGAACGGTATCTGTGCTCATTTCAATCTCTGGTTTTATGCAGCATCCCAACTCACCCGTCCCCTTAAGCAAGCATAAGTTGGTTTTCTACATTTGACACCCTGTTCTGTTTTGTAATTCAGTTCTTGTGTAGCCAAGTTTACATTCCGTGTATTAGTGATATCTTATGATGTTTCTTTTTCTGTGTGACTAATTTCACTTAGAATCATCGTACCTGAATCCACTCATTATGCTGCTACGGGCCTGTTGACATAGATTTCATTGCTGAGTGATATTGCATTGTACGTAAGTACCACAATTTCTTTATCCATTTTTCGTTTTCTCTGATATTGAACTTGTACCGTAAAGGAGGTTCTTGTAAACAGAGCCGTCCCAAACTTTGGGGTGGCTGTGTCTTTTTGATTTTAATTTCCCTAAGCTATAGGACCATAAGTGGAAGTGCCCTAGGCTCTGTTGCTTTGTTTTTTGGATGTTTCAGGAAACACCATACACTTCTCCAGAGTGGCTGCTGGCAATTTACATCCCGCCCATCAGCATAACTAGGCTCCCAGTTCTCCATGGCCTGTCCTGCCTTTCTGGATTTTACACGTTTTTCAGATGGCCCTTTTGACCGGGGGGCAGTGAGACTTCATTGTAGTGCAGATTTCCTTTGCAAGCTTGCTTGGTTGACCAAAAAGGGCGTATGCGTTTTTTCCTGAATATATTCAGGAAAAAACGCATACGCCCTTTTTGGCCAAGTGCATCATTGTGGACGTTCTGCCTCTTTTCCTATGCTTTACATGCAATTCCAGTCTACCTCCTGAAATCGGTTTCCTGCAATTCTGCCCCCCTTTCAACTCCTCTTGGCAGCCTTACTTCAATATATTTTTGGAAGATAGCTGTCCTTTATAACTCAGCAGGTTTGTGAATTACAGTGCCCCTGAGCTCCTTTCTTCAACTCGCTTTCTTGTGAGCTGGCCGCAACACCGCAGGATTGCTTCTGGTCCTAGTGTGGTTCCGGCACGGCACGCTGAGCCTTTGGTTAATTCCTCTTCCTGGTGGGAAATGAGAGTTAAATTTGCCCGTCCGGACACCTCCACCTAATCTCTCATTGGTTCTCCCTATTCCTGTTCATCTTCCGCAGAAATTGCTAACTGGGCCAAACAGGAGGTTAAAGGCACTGACTCTCCAAGTGGGGAGAGTGTTAGTAAAGCGTCTGGAATGTTGCACCCGAGTACCAGGGGACCAAAACTGAGACACATTTGAACACGTTTTCCGACCACATGGTGGATCATACTCTGGGTTCCACATGCAAGTTTTCGCTGAAGGAAGAATCCATTAAACCTGGAGAGTTGAGACCCATGGAATGGGTACCATGCAATATGACTTCAACGGGTCTGCATTTGCTCACCGAACCTCACCAATCCTATCACTGCTGCATTTATGCCGCTGTACACACGCTTGATTCTCTTTCGGAGACATATAAATCCATAGGTTTTAAGATTCTTAGTAGTCAGGTATATTCTTAGGCGTTTAATATGGGGTGTTGAGTCTACTTCGTTGAGCAAGGAGTAGCTCTTGTCTATTACATATTTGGCTTATGGAACGGTATCTGTGCTAATTTCAATCTCTGGTTTTATGCAGCACCCCAACTCACCTTTCCCCTTAAGCAAGCATAAGTTGGTTTTCTACATTTGACACCCTGTTCTGTTTTGTAATTCAGTTCCTGTGTAGCCAAGTTTACATTCCGTGTAGTAGTGATATCTTATGATGTTTCTTTTTCTGTGTGACTCATTTCACTTAGAATCATCGTACCTGAATCCACTCATTATGCTGCTACGGGCCTGATGACATAGATTTCATTGCTGAGTGATATTGCATTGTACGTAAGTACCACAACTTCTTTATCCATTTTTCGCTTTCTGTGATATTGAACTTGTACGGTAAATGAGGTTCTTGTAAACAGAGCCGTCCCAAACTTTGGGGTGGCTGTGTCTTTTTGATTTTAATTTCCCTAAGCTATAGGACCATAAGTGGAAGTGCCCTAGGCTCTGTTGCTTTGTTTTTTGGATGTTCCAGGAAACACCATACACTTCTCCAGAGTGGCTGCTGGCAATTTACATCCCGCCCATCAGCATAACAAGGCTCCCAGTTCTCCATACCCTGGCCTGCCTTTCTGGATTTTACACTTTTTTCAGATGGCCCTTTTGACCGGGGGGCAGTGTGACTTCATTGTAGTGCAGATTTCCTTTGCAAGCTTGCTTGGTTGGCCAAAAAGGGCGTATGCGTTTTTTCCTGAATATATTCAGGAAAAAACGCATACGCCCTTTTTGGCCAAGTGCATCATTGTGGACGTTCTGCCTCTTTTCCTAGGCTTTACATGCAATTCCAGTCTACCTCCTGAAATCCGTTTCCTGCAATTCTGCCCCGCTTTCACCTCCTCTTGGCAGCCTTACTTCAATATATTTTTGGAAGATAGCTGTCATTTATAATTCTGCAGGTTTGTGAATTACAGTGCCCCTGAGCTCCTTTCTTCAACTCGCTTTCTTGTGAGCTGGCCGCAACACCACAGGATTGCTTCTGGCCCTAGTGTGTTTCCGGCATGGCACACTGCGCCTTTGGTTAATTCCTCTTCCTGGTGGGAAATGAGAGTTAAATTTGCCCGTCCAGAAACCTCCACCTAGTCTCTCATTGGTTCTCCCTATTCCTGTTCATTTTCCACAGAAATTGCAAACTGGACCAAACATGAGGTTAAAGGCACTGACTCTCCAAGTGGGGAGAGTGTTAGTAAAGCGTGTGGAATGTTGCACCCGAGTACCAGGGGATGAAAACTGAGACACATTTGAACACGTTTTCCGATCACACGGTGGATCATACTCTGCATTTCACATGCATGTTTTAGCTGAAGGAAGAATCCCTTAAACCTGGAGAGTTGAGACCCATGGAATGGGTACCATGCAATATGACTTCAAAGGGTCTGCATTTGCTCACCGAACCTCACCAATCCTATCCCTGCTGCGTTTATGCTGCTGTACACACGCTTGATTCTCTTTTGGAGGCATATAAATCCATAGGTTTTAAGATTCTTACTAGTCAGGTATATTATTAGGCATTTAATATGGGGTGTTGAGTCCACTTCGTTGAGCAAGGAGTAGCTCTTGTCTATTACATATTTGGCTTATGGAACGGTATCTGTGCTAATTTCAATCTCTGGTTTTATGCAGCACCCCAACTCACCTTTCCCCTTAAGCAAGCATAAGTTGGTTTTCTACATTTGACACCCTCTTCTGTTTTGTAATTCAGTTCCTGTGTAGCCAAGTTTACATTCCGTGTATTAGTGATACCTTATGATGTTTCTTTTTCTGTGTGACTTATTTCACTTAGAATCATCGTACCTGAATCCACTCATTATGCTGCTATGGGCCTGATGACATAGATTTCATTGCTGAGTATATTGCATTGTACGTAAGTACCACAACTTCTTTATCCATTTTTCGCTTTCTGTGATATTGAACTTCTACCGTAAAGGAGGTTCTTGTAAACAGAGCCGGCCCAAACTTTGGGGTGGCTGTGTCTTTTTGATTTTAATTTCCCTAAGCTATAGGACCATAAGTGGAAGTGCCCTAGGCTCTGTTGCTTTGTTTTTTGGATGTTTCAGGAAACACCATACACTTCTCCAGAGTGGCTGCTGGCAATTTACATCCCGCCCATCAGCATAACAAGGCTCGTAGTTCTCCTTGGCCTGTCCTGCCTTTCTGGATTTTACACTTTTTTCAGATGGCCCTTTTGACCGGGGGGCAGTGAGACTTCATTGTAGTGCAGATTTCCTTTGCAAGCTTGTTTGGTTGGCCAAAAAGGGCGTATGCGTTTTTTCCTGAATATATTCAGGAAAAAACGCATACGCCCTTTTTGGCCAAGTGCATCATTGTGGACGTTCTGCCTCTTTTCCTATGCTTTACATGCAATTCCAGTCTACCTCCTGAAATCGGTTTCCTGCAATTCTGCCCCGCTTTCAAGTCCTCTTGGCATCCTTCCTTCAATATATTTTTGGAAGATAGCTGTCATTTATAACTCTGCAGGTTTGTGAATTACAGTGCCCCTGAGCTCCTTTCTTCAACTCGCTTTCTTGTGAGCTGGCCGCAACACCGCAGCATTGCTTCAGGCCCTAGTTTGGTTCTGGCACGGCATGCTGAGCCTTTGGTTAATTCCTCTTCCTGGTGGGAAATGAGAGTTAAATTTGCCGGTCCAGACACCTCCACCTAGTCTCTCATTCGTTCTCCCTATTCCTGTACATTTTCCACAGAAATTGCAAACTGGGCCAAACAGGAGGTTAAAGGCACTGACTCTCCAAGTGGGGAGAGTGTTAGTAAAGCGTCTGGAATGTTGCACGCGAGTACCAGGGGACGAAAACTGAGACACATTTAAACACGTTTCCCGTTCACACGGTGGATCATACTCTGGGTTCCACATGCATGTTTTAGCTGAAGGAAGAATCCCTTAAACCTGGAGAGTTAATACCCATGGAATGGGTACCATGGAATATGTCTTCAAAGAGTCTGCATTTGCTCACCGAACCTCACCAATCCTATCACTGCTGCGTTTATGCAACTGTACACACGCTTGATTCTCTTTCGAAGACATATAAATCCATAGGTTTTAAGATTCTTACTAGTCAGTTATATACTTAGGCGTTTAATATGGGGTGTTGAGTCCACTTCGTTGAGCAAGGAGTAGCTCTTGTCTATTACATATTTGGCTTATGGAACGGTATCTGTGCTAATTTCAATCTCTGGTTTTATGCACCACCCCAACTCACCTTTCCACTTAAGCAAGCATAAGTTGGGTTTCTACTTTTGAGACCGTGTTCTGTTTTGTAATTCAGTTCCTGTGTAGCCAAGTTTACATTCCGTGTATTAGTGATACCTTATGATATTTCTTTTTCTGTGTGACTTATTTCACTTAGAATCATCGTACCTGAATCCACTCATTATGCTGCTACGGGCCTGATGACATAGATTTCATTGCTGAGTGATATTGCATTGTACGTAAGTACCACAACTTCTTTATCCATTTTTCGCTTTCTGTGATATTGAACTTGTACCGTAAACGAGGTTCTTGTAAACAGAGCCGGCCCAAACTTTGGGGTGGCTGTGTCTTTTTGATTTTAATTTCCCTAAGCTATAGGACCATAAGTGGAAGTGCCCTAGGCTCTGTTGCTTTGTTTTTTTGATGTTTCAGGAAACACCATACGCTTCTCCAGAGTGGCTGCTCTCAATTTACATCCCGCCCATCAGCATAACAAGGCTCCCAGTTCTCCATACCCTGGTCTGCCTTTCTGGATTTTACACTTTTTTCAGATGGCCCTTTTGACCGGGAGGAAGTGAGACTTCATTGTAGTGCAGATTTCCTTTGCAAGCTTGTTTGGTTGGCCAAAAAGGGCGTATGCGTTTTTTCCTGAATATATTCAGGAAAAAACGCATACGCCCTTTTTGGCCAAGTGCATCATTGTGGACGTTCTGCCTCTTTTCCTATGCTTTACATGCAATTCCAGTCTACCTCCTGAAATCGGTTTCCTGCAATTCTGCCCCGCTTTCAACTCCTCTTGGCAGCCTTACTTCAATATATTTTTGGAAGATAGCTGTCATTTATAATTCTGCAGGTTTGTGAATTACAGTGCCCCTGAGCTCCTTTCTTCAACTCGCTTTCTTGTGAGCTGGCCGCAACACCACAGGATTGCTTCTGGCCCTAGTGTGTTTCCGGCATGGCACACTGCGCCTTTGGTTAATTCCTCTTCCTGGTGGGAAATGAGAGTTAAATTTGCCCGTCCAGAAACCTCCACCTAGTCTCTCATTGGTTCTCCCTATTCCTGTTCATTTTCCACAGAAATTGCAAACTGGGCCAAACATGAGGTTAAAGGCACTGACTCTCCAAGTGGGGAGAGTGTTAGTAAAGCGTCTGGAATGTTGCACCCGAGTACCAGGGGATGAAAACTGAGACACATTTGAACACGTTTTCCGATCACACGGTGGATCATACTCTGCGTTCCACATGCATGTTTTAGCTGAAGGAAGCATCCCTTAAACATGGAGAGTTGAGACCCATGGAATGGGTACCATGCAATATGACTTCAAAGGGTCTGCATTTGCTCACCGAACCTCACCAATCCTATCACTGCTGCGTTTATGCCACTGTACACACGCTTGATTCTCTTTCGGAGACATATAAATCCTTAGGTTTTAAGATTATTACTAGTCAGGTATATTCTTAGGCGTTTAATGTGGGGTGTTGAGTCCACTTCGTTGAGCAAGGAGTAGCTCTTGTCTATTACATATTTGGCTTATGGAACGGTATCTGTGCTAATTTCAATCTCTGGTTTTATGCAGCACCCCAACTCACCTTTCCCCTTAAGCAAGCATATGTTGGTTTTCTACATTTGACACCCTGTTCTGTTTTGTAATTCAGTTCTTGTGTAGCCAAGTTTACATTCCGTGTAGTAGTGATATCTTATGATGTTTCTTTTTCTGTGTGACTTATTTCACTTAGAATCATCGTACCTGAATGCACTCATTATGCTGCTACGGGCCTGATGACATAGATTTCATTGCTGAGTGATATTGCATTGTACGTAAGTACCACAACTTCTTTATCCATTTTTCGCTTTCTGTGATATTCAACTTGTACCGTAAACGAGGTTCTTGTAAACAGAGCCGTCCCAAACTTTGGGGTGGCTGTGTCTTTTTGATTTTAATTTCCCTAAGCTATAGGACCATAAGTGGAAGTGCCCTAGGCTCTGTTGCTTTGTTTTTTGGATGTTTCAGGAAACACCATACACTTCTCCAGAGTGGCTGCTGGCAATTTACATCCCGCCCATCAGCATAACAAGGCTCCCAGTTCTCCATGGCCTGTCCTGCCTTTCTGGATTTTACACTTTTTTCAGATGGCCCTTTTGACCGGGGGGCAGTGAGACTTCATTTTAGTGCAGATTTCCTTTGCAAGCTTGCTTGGTTGGCCAAAAAGGGCGTATGCGTTTTTTCCTGAATATATTCAGGAAAAAATGCATACGCCCTTTTTGGCCAAGTGCATCATTGTGGACGTTCTGCCTCTTTTCCTATGCTTTACATACAATTCCAGTCTACCTCCTGAAATCGGTTTCCTGCAATTCTGCCCCGCTTTCAACTCCTCTTGGCAGCCTTACTTCAATATATTATTGGACACTAAGTGTCATTTATAACTCTGCAGGTTTGTGAATTACAGTGCCCCTGAGCTCTTTTCTTCAACTCGCTTTCTTGTGAGCTGGCCGCAACACCGCAGGATTGCTTCTGGCCCTAGTGTGGTTCTGGCATGGCATACTGAGCCTTTGGTTAATTCCTCTACCTGGTGGAAAATGAGAGTTAAATTTGCCCGTCCAGACACCTCCACCTAGTCTCTCCTTCGTTCTCCCTCTTCCTGTTCATCTTTCGCAGAAATTGCAAACTGGGCCAAACAGGAGGTTAAAGGCCCTAACTCTCCAAGTGGGGAGAGTGTTAGTAAAGCGTCTGGAATGTTGCACCCGAGTACCAGGGGACGAAAACTGAGAAACATTTGAACACGTTTCCCGCTCACACGGTGGAACATACTCTGGGTTCCACATGCATGTTTTAGCTGAAGGAAGAATCCATTAAACCTGGAGAGTTGAGACCCATGGAATGGGTACCATGCAATATGACTTCAAAGGGTCTGCATTTGCTCACCGAACCTCACCAATCCTATCACTGCTGCGTTTATGCTGCTGTACACATGTTTGATTCTCTTTCGGAGACATATAAATCCATAGGTTTTAAGATTCTTACTAGTCAGTTGTATTCTTAGGCGTTTGATATGGGGTGTTGAGTCCACTTCCTTGAGCAAGGAGTAGCTATTCTCTATTACATATTTGGCTTATGGAACGGTATCTGTGCTAATTTCAATCTCTGGTTTTATGCAGCACCCCAACTCACCTTTCCCCTTAAGCAAGCATAAGTTGGTTTTCTACATTTGACACCCTGTTCTGTTTTGTAATTCAGTTCTTGTGTAGCCAAGTTTACATTCCGTGTATTAGTGATATCTTATGATGTTTCTTTTTCTGTGTGACTTATTACACTTAGAATCATCGTACCTGAATCCACTCATTACGCTGCTATGGGCCTGATGACATAGATTTCATTGCTGAGTGATATTGCATTGTACGTAAGTACCACAACTTCTTTATCCATTTTTCGCTTTCTGTGATATTGAACTTGTTCGGTAAACGAGTTTCTTGTAAACAGAGCCATCCCAAACTTTGGGGTGGCTGTGTCTTTTTGATTTTAATTACCCTAAGCTATAGGACCATAAGTGGAAGTGCCCTAGGCTCTGTTGCTTTGTTTTTTGGATGTTTCAGGAAACACCATACACTTCTCCAGAGTGGCTGCTGGCAATTTACATCCCGCCCATCAGCATAACAAGGCTCCCAGTTCTCCATGGCCTGTCCTGCCTTTCTGGATTTTACACTTTTTTCAGATGGCCCTTTTGACCGGGGGGCAGTGAGACTTCATTGTAGTGCAGTTTCCTTGCAAGCTTGCTTGGTTGGCTAAAAAGGGCGTATGCGTTTTTTCCTGAATATATTCAGGAGAAAACGCATACGCCCTTTTTGGCCAAGTGCATCATTGTGGACGTTCTGCCTCTTTTCCTATGCTTTACATGCAATTCCAGTCTACCTCCTGAAATCGGTTTCGTGCAATTCTGCCCCGCATTCAACTCCTCTTGGCAGCCTTCCTTCAATATAATTTTGGACGATAGGTGTCATTTATAAACTGTGCAAGTTTGTGAATTACAGTGCCCCTGAGCTCCTTTCTTCAACTCGCTTTCTTGTGAGCTGCCCGCAACACCGCAGGATTGCTTCAGGCCCTAGTTTGGTTCCGGCATGGCATGTTGAGCCTTTGGTTAATTCGTCTTCCTGGTGGGAAATGAGACTTAAATTGCCCGTCCAGACACCTCCACCTAGTCTCTCATTGGTTCTCCCTATTAATGTTCATTTTCCACAGAAATTGCAAACTGGGCCAAACAGGAGGTTAAAGGCACCGACTCTCCAAGTGTGGAGAGTGTTAGTAAAGCGTCTGGAATGTTGCACCCGAGTACCAGGGGACGAAAACTGAGACACATTTGAACACGTTTCCCGATCACACGGTGGATCATACTCTGGGTTCCACATGCATGTTTTAGCTGAAGGAAGCATCCCTTAAACATGGAGAGTTGAGACCCATGGAATGGGTACCATGCAATATGACTTCAAAGGGTCTGCATTTGCTCACCGAACCTCACCAGTCCTATCACTGCTGCGTTTATGCCGCTGTACACACGCTTGATTCTCTTTCGGAGACATATAAATCCATAGGTTTTAAGATTCTTACTAGTCAGGTATATTCTTAGGCGTTTAATATGGGCTGTTGAGTCCACTTCGTTGAGCAAGGAGTAGCTCTTGTCTATTACATATTTGGCTTATGGAACGGTATCTGTGCTAATTTCAATCTCTGGTTTTATGCAGCACCCCAACTCACCTTTCCCCTTAAGCAAGCATAAGTTGGTTTTCTACATTTGACACCCTGTTCTGTTTTGTAATTCAGTACCTGTGTAGCCAAGTTTACATTCCGTGTATTAGTGATATCTTATGATGTTTCTTTTTCTGTGTGACTTATTTCACTTAGAATCATCGTACCTGAATCCACTCATTATGCTGCTACGGGCCTGATGACATAGATTTCATTGCTGAGTGATATTGCATTGTACGTAAGTACCACAACTTCTTTATCCATTTTTCGCTTTCTGTGATATTGAACTTGTACGGTAAACGAGGTTGTTGTAAACAGAGCCTTCCCAAACTTTGGGGTGGCTGTGTCTTTTTGATTTTAATTTCCCTAAGCTATAGGACCATAAGTGGAAGTGCCCTAGGCTCTGTTGCTTTGTTTTTTGGATGTTTCAGGAAACACCATACACTTCTCCAGAGTGGCTGCTGGCAATTTACATCCCGCCCATCAGCATAACAAGGCTCCCAGTTCTCCATGGCCTGTCCTGCCTTTCTGGATTTTACACTCTTTTCAGATGGCCCTTTTGACCGGGGGGCAGTGAGACTTCATTGTAGTGCAGATTTCCTTTGCAAGCTTCCTTGGTTGGCTAAAAAGGGCGTATGCGTTTTTTCCTGAATATATTCAGGAGAAAACGCATACGCCCTTTTTGGCCAAGTGCATCATTGTGGACGTTCTCCCTCTTTTCCCATGCTTTACATGCAATTCCAGTCTACCTCCTGAAATCGGTTTCCTGCAATTCTGCCCCGCTTTCAACTCCTCTTGGCAGCCTTACTTCAATATATTTTTGGAAGATAGCTGTCATTTATAACTCTGCAGGTTTGTGAATTACAGTGCTCCTGAGCTCCTTTCTTCAACTCGCTTTCTTGTGAGCTGCCCGCAACACCGCAGGATTGCTTCAGGCCCTAGTTTGGTTCCAGCACGGCATGCTGAGCCTTTGATTAATTCCTCTTTCTGGTGGGAAATGAGAGTTAAATTTGCCCGTCCAGACACCACCACCTAGTCTCTCATTGGTTCTCCCTATTCCTGTTCATATTCCACAGAAATTGCAAACTGGGCCAAACAGGAGGTTAAAGGCACTGACTCTCCAAGTGGGGAGAGTGTTAGTAAAGCGTCTGGAATGTTGCACCCGAGTACCAGGGGACGAAAACTGAGACACATTTGAACACGTTTTCCGATGACACGGTGGATCATACTCTGGGTTCCACATGCATGTTTTAGCTGAAGGAAGAATCCCTTAAACCTGGAGAGTTGAGACCCATGGAATGGGTACCATGCAATATGACTTCAAAGGGTCTGCATTTGCTCACCGAACCTCAGCAATCCTATCACTGCTGCGTTTATGCCACTGTACACATGCTTGATTCTCTTTCGGAGACAGATAAATCCATAGGTTTTAAGATTCTTACTAGTCAGGTATATTCTTAGGCATTTAATATGGGGTGTTGAGTCCACTTCGTTGAGCAAGGAGTAGCTCTTGTCTATTACATATTTGGCTTATGGAACGGTATCTGTGCTAATTTCAATCTCTTGTTGTATGTAACACCCTAACTTACCTTTCCCCTTAAGCAAGCATAAGTTGGTTTTCTACATTTGAGACCCTGTTCTGTTTTGTAATTCAGTTCCTGTGTAGCCAAGTTTACATTCCGTGTAGTAGTGATATCTTATGATGTTTCTTTTTCTGTGTGACTTATTTCACTTAGAATCATCGTACCTGAATCCACTCATTATGCTGCTACGGGCCTGATGACATAGATTTCATTGCTGAGTGATATTGCATTGTACGTAAGTACCACAACTTCTTTATCCATTTTTCGCTTTCTGTGATATTGAACTTGTACCGTAAACTAGGTTCTTGTAAACAGAGCCGTCCCAAACTTTGGGGTGGCTGTGTCTTTTTGATTTTAATTTCCCTAAGCTATAGGAACATAAGTGGAAGTGTCCTAGGCTCTGTTGCTTTGTTTTTTGGATGTTTCAGGAAACACCATACACTTCTCCAGAGTGGCTGCTGGTAATTTACATCCCGCCCATCAGCATAACAAGGCTCCTAGTTCTCCTTGGCCTGTCCTGCCTTTCTGGATTTTACACTTTTTTCAGATGGCCCTTTTGACCGGGGGGCAGTGAGACTTCATTGTAGTGCAGATTTCCTTTGCAAGCTTGTTTCCTTGGCCAAAAAGGGCGTATGCGTTTTTTCCTGAATATATTCAGGATAAAACGCATACGCCCTTTTTGGCCAAGTGCATCATTGTGGACGTTCTGCCTCTTTTCCTAGGCTTTACATGCAATTCCAGTCTACCTCCTGAAATCGGTTTCCTGTATTCTGCCCCGCTTTCAAGTCCTCTTCGCAGCCTTACTTCAATATATTTTTGGACGATAACTATTACTTATAACTCTGCAGGTTTGTGAATTACAGTGCCCCTGAGCTCCTTTCTTCAACTCGCTTTCTTGTGAGCTGGCCGCAACACCGCAGGATTGCTTCAGGCCCTAGTTTCGTTCCGGCGTTGCACGCTGGGCCTTTGGTTAATTCCTCTTCCTGGTGGAAAATGAGAGTTAAATTTGCCCGTCCAGACACCTCCACCTAGTCTCTCCTTGGTTCTCCCTCTTCCTGTTCATCTTCCGCAGAAATTGCAAACTGGGCCAAACAGGAGGTTAAAGGCACTCACGCTCCAAGTGGGGAGAGTGTTAGTAAAGCGTCTGGAATGTTGCACCCGAGTACCAGGGGATGAAAACTGAGACACATTTGAATACGTTTCCCGATCACACGGTGGATCATACTCTGGGTTCCTCATGCATGTTTTAGCTGAAGGAAGAATCCCTTAAACATGGAGAGTTGAGACCCATGGAATGGGTACCATGCAATATGACTTCAAAGGGTCTGCATTTGCTCACCGAACCTCACCAGTCCTATCACTGCTGCGTTTATGCCGCTGTACACACGCTTGATTCTCTTTCGGAGACATAGCAATCCATAGGTTTTAAGATTCTTACTAGTCAGGTATATTCTTAGGCGTTTAATATGGGGTGTTGAGTCCACTTCGTTGAGCAAGGAGTAGCTCTTGTCTATTACATATTTGGCTTATGGAATGGTATCTGTGCTAATTTCAATCTCTGGTTTTATGCAGCACCCCAACTCACCTTTCCCCTTAAGCAAGCATAAGTTGGTTTTCTACATTTGACACCCTGTTCTGTTTTGTAATTCAGTTCCTGTGTAGCCAAGTTTACATTCCGTGTATTAGTGATATCTTATGATGTTTCTTTTTCTGTGTGACTTATTTCACTTAGAATCATCGTACCTGAATCCACTCATTATGCTGCTACGGGCCTGATGACATAGATTTCATTGCTGAGTGATATTGCATTGTACGTAAGTACCACAACTTCTTTATCCATTTTTCGCTTTCTGTGATATTGAACTTGTATGGTAAACGAGGTTCTTGTAAACAGAGCCGTCCCAAACTTTGTGGTGGCTGTGTCTTTTTGATTTTAATTTCCCTAAGCTATAGGACCATAAGTGGAAGTGCCCTAGGCTCTGTTGCTTTGTTTTTTGGATGTTTCAGGAAACACCATACACTTCTCCAGAGTGGCTGCTGGCAATTTACATCCCGCCCATCAGCATAACAAGGCTCCCAGTTCTCCATGGCCTGTCCTGCCTTTCTGGATTTTACACTCTTTTAAGATGGCCCTTTTGACCGGGGGCAGTGAGACTTCATTGTAGTGCAGATTTCCTTTGCAAGCTTGCTTGGTTGGCCAAAAAGGGCATATGAGTTTTTTCCTGCATACGCCCTTTTTGGCCAAGTGCATCATTGTGGACGTTCTGCCTCTTTTCCTATGCTTTACATGCAATTCCAGTCTACCTCCTGAGATCAGTTTCCTACAATTCTGCCCCGCTTTCAACTCCTCTTGGCAGGCTTCCTTCAATATATTTTAGGACGATAGCTGTCATTTATAACTCTGCAGGTTTGTGTATTACAGTGCCCCTGAGCTCCTTTCTTCAACTCGCTTTCTTGTGAGCTGGCCGCAACACCGCAGGATTGCTTCAGGCCCTAGTGTGCTTCCGGCATGGCACGCTGAGCCTTTGGTTAATTCCTCTTCCTGGTGGAAAATGAGAGTTAAATTTGCCCGTCCGGACACCTCCAGCTAGTCTCTCCTTGATTCTCCCTCTTCCTGTTCATCTTCCGCAGAAATTGCAAACTGGGCCAAACAGGAGGTTAAAGGCACCGACTCTCCAAGTGGGGAGAGTGTTAGTAAAGCGTCTGGAATGTTGCACCCGAGTACCAGGGGACGAAAACTGAGACACATTTGAACACGTTTCCCGATCACACGGTGGATCATACTCTGGGTTCCACATGCAAGTTTTAGCTGAAGGAAGAATCCATTAAACCTGGAGAGTTGAGACCCATGGAATGGGTACCATGCAATATGACTTCAACGGGTCTGCAATTGCTCACCGAACCTCACCAATCCTATCACTGCTGCATTTATGCCGCTGTACACACGCTTGATTCTCTTTCGGAGACATATAAATCCATAGGTTTTAAGATTCTTAGTAGTCAGGTATATTCTTAGGCGTTTAATATGGGGTGTTGAGTCTACTTCGTTGAGCAAGGAGTAGCTCTTGTCTATTACATATTTGGCTTATGGAACGGTATCTGTGCTCATTTCAATCTCTGGTTTTATGCAGCACCCCAACTCACCTTTCCCCTTAAGCAAGCATAAGTTGGTTTTCTACATTTTTGACCCTGTTCTGTTTTGTAATTCAGTTCCTGTGTAGCCAAGTTTACATTCCGTGTAGTAGTGATATCTTATGATGTTTCTTTTTCTGTGTGACTTATTTCACTTAGAATCATCGTACCTGAATCCACTCATTATGCTGCTACGGGCCTGATGACATAGATTTCATTGCTGAGTGATATTGCATTGTACGTAAGTACCAGAACTTCTTTATCCATTTTTCGCTTTCTGTGATATTGAACTTGTACCGTAAACGAGGTTCTTGTAAACAGAGCCGTCCCAAACTTTGGGGTGGCTGTGTCTTTTTGATTTTAATTTCCCTAAGCTATAGGACCATAAGTGGAAGTGCCCTAGGCTCTGTTGCTTTGTTTTTTGGATGTTTCAGGAAACACCATACACTTCTCCAGAGTGGCTGCTGGCAATTTACATCCCGCCCATCAGCATAACTAGGCTCCCAGTTCTCCATGGCCTGTCCTGCCTTTCTGGATTTTACACTTTTTTCAGATGGCCCTTTTGACCCGGGGGAAGTGAGACTTCATTGTAGTGCAGATTTCCTTTGCAAGCTTGCTTGTTTGGCCAAAAAGGGCGTATGCGTTTTTTCTTGAATATATTCAGGAAAAAACGCATACGCCCTTTTTGGCCAAGTGCATCATTGTGGACGTTCTGCCTCTTTTCCTATGCTTTACATGCAATTCCAGTCTACCTCCTGAAATCGGTTTCCTGCAATTCTGCCCTGCTTTCACCTCCTCTTGGCATCCTAATTCAATATATTTTTGGAAGATAGCTGTCATTTATAACTCTGCAGGTTTGTGAATTACAGTGCCCCTGAGCTCCTTTCTTCAACTCGCTTTCTTGTGAGCTGGCCGCAACACCGCAGGATTGCTTCAGGCCCTAGTTTGGTTCCGGCACGGCATGCTGAGCCTTTGGTTAATTCCTCTTCCTGGTGGGAAATGAGAGTTAAATTTGCCCGTCCGGACACCTCCACCTAGTCTCTCATTGGTTCTCCCTATTCCTGTTCATTTTCCACAGAAATTGCAAACTGGGCCAAACAGGAGGTTAAAGGCACTGACTCTCCAAGTGGGGAGAGTGTTAGTAAAGCGTCTGGAATGTTGCACCCGAGGACCAGGGGACGAAAACTGAGACACATTTGAACACGTTTCCCGATCACACGGTGGATCATACTCTGGGTTCCACATGCATGTTTTAGCTGAAGGAAGAATCCATTAAACCTGGAGAGTTGAGACCCATGGAATGGGTACCATGCAATATGACTTCAAAGGGTCTGCATTTGCTCACCGAACCTCACCAATCCTATCACTGCTACATTTATTCCACTGTACACACGCTTGATTCTCTTTCGGAGACATATAAATCCATAGGTTTTAAGATTCTTACTAGTCAGGTATATTGTTAGGCGTTTAATATGTGGTGTTGAGTCCACTTCGTTGAGCAAGGAGTAGCTCTTGTCTATTACATATTTGGCTTATGGAACGGTATCTGTGCTAATTTCAATCTCTGGTTTTATGCAGCACCCCAACTCACCCGTCCCCTTAAGCAAGCATAAGTTGGTTTTCTACATTTGACACCCTGTTCTGTTTTGTAATTCAGTTCTTGTGTAGCCAAGTTTACATTCCGTGTATTAGTGATATCTTATGATGTTTCTTTTTCTGTGTGACTTATTTCACTTAGAATCATCGTACCTGAATCCACTCATTATGCTGCTACGGGCCTGATGACATAGATTTCATTGCTGAGTGATATTGCATTGTACGTAAGTACCACAACTTCTTTATCCATTTTTCGCTTTCTGTGATATTGAACTTGTACCGTAAACGAGGTTCTTGTAAACAGAGCCGTCCCAAACTTTGGGGTGGCTGTGTCTTTTTGATTTTAATTTCCCTAAGCTATAGGACCATAAGTGGAAGTGCCCTAGGCTCTGTTGCTTTGTTTTTTGGATGTTTCAGGAAACACCATACACTTCTCCAGAGTGGCTGCTGGCAATTTACATCCCGCCCATCAGCATAACTAGGCTCCCAGTTCTCCATGGCCTGTCCTGCCTTTCTGGATTTTACACTTTTTACAGATGGCCCTTTTGACCGGGGGGCAGTGAGACTTCATTGTAGTGCAGATTTCCTTTGCAAGCTTGCTTGGTTGGCCAAAAAGGGCGTATGCGTTTTTCCCTGAATATATTCAGGAAAAAACGCATACGCCCTTTTTGGCCAAGTGTATCATTGTGGACGTTCTGCCTCTTTTCCTATGCTTTACATGCAATTCCAGTCTACCTCCTGAAATCGGTTTCCTGCAATTCTGCCCCGCTTTCAACTCCTCTTGGCAGCCTTACTTCAATATATTTTTGGAAGATAGCTGTCATTTATAACTCTGCAGGTTTGTGAATTACAGTGCCCCTGAGCTCCTTTCTTCAACTCGCTTTCTTGTGAGCTGGCCGCAACACCGCAGGATTGCTTCAGGCCCTAGTTTGGTTCCGGCATGGCATGCTGAGCCTTTGGTTAATTCCTCTTCCTGGTGGGAAATGAGAGTTAAATTTGCCCGTTCAGACACCTCCACCTAGTCTCTCATTGGTTCTCCCTATTCCTGTTCATTTTCCACAGAAATTGCAAACTGGGCCAAACAGGAGGTTAAAGGCACTGACTCTCCAAGTGGGGAGAGTGTTAGTAAAGCGTCTGGAATGTTGCACCCGAGTACCAGGGGACGAAAACTGAGACACATTTGAACACGTTTCCCGATCACACGGTGGATCATACTCTGGGTTCCACATGCATGTTTTAGCTGAAGGAAGAATCCCTTAAACATGGAGAGTTGAGACCCATGGAATGGGTACCATGCAATATGACTTCAAAGGGTCTGCATTTGCTCACCGAACCTCACCAGTCCTATCACTGCTGCGTTTATGCCGCTGTACACACGCTTGATTCTCTTTCGGAGACATATAAATCCATAGGTTTTAAGATTCTTACTAGTCAGGTATATTCTTAGGCGTTTAATATGGGGTGTTGAGTCCACTTCGTTGAGCAAGGAGTAGCTCTTGTCTATTACATATTTGGCTTATGGAACGGTATCTGTGCTCATTTCAATCTCTGGTTTTATGCAGCACCCCAACTCACCCGTCCCCTTAAGCAAGCATAAGTTGGTTTTCTACATTTGACACCCTGTTCTGTTTTGTAATTCAGTTCCTGTGTAGCCAAGTTTACATTCCGTGTATTAGTGATATCTTATGATGTTTCTTTTTCTGTGTGACTTATTTCACTTAGAATCATCGTAACTGAATCCACTCATTATGCTGCTACGGGCCTGATGACATAGATTTCATTGCTGAGTGATATTGCATTGTACGTAAGTACCACAACTTCTTTATCCATTTTTCGCTTTCTGTGATATTGAACTTGTACCGTAAACGAGGTTCTTGTAAACAGAGCCGTCCCAAACTTTGGGGTGGCTGTGTCTTTTTGATTTTAATTTCCCTAAGCTATAGGACCATAAGTGGAAGTGCCCTAGGCTCTGTTGCTTTGTTTTTTGGATGTTTCAGGAAACACCATACACTTCTCCAGAGTGGCTGCTGGCAATTTACATCCCGCCCATCAGCATAACAAGGCTCCCAGTTCTCCATGGCCTGTCCTGCCTTTCTGGATTTTAGACTCTTTTAAGATAGCCCTTTTGACCGGGGGCAGTGAGACTTCATTGTAGTGCAGATTTCCTTTGCAAGCTTGCTTGGTTGGCCAAAAAGGGCGTATGAGTTTTTTCCTGCATACGCCCTTTTTGGCCAAGTGCATCATTGTGGACGTTCTGCCTCTTTTCCTATGCTTTACATGCAATTCCAGTCTACCTCCTGAGATCGGTTTCCTACAATTCTGCCCCGCTTTCAACTCCTCTTGGCAGGCTTCCTTCAATATATTTTAGGACGATAGCTGTCATTTATAACTCTGCAGGTTTGTGTATTACAGTGCCCCTGAGCTCCTTTCTTCAACTCGCTTTCTTGTGAGCTGGCCGCAACACCGCAGGATTGCTTCAGGCCCTAGTGTGCTTCCGGCATGGCACCCTGAGCCTTTGGTTAATTCCTCTTCCTGGTGGAAAATGAGAGTTAAATTTGCCCGTCCGGACACCTCCAGCTAGTCTCTCCTTGATTCTCCCTCTTCCTGTTCATCTTCCGCAGAAATTGCAAACTGGGCCAAACAGGAGGTTAAAGGCACCGACTCTCCAAGTGGGGAGAGTGTTAGTAAAGCGTCTGGAATGTTGCACCCGAGTACCAGGGGACGAAAACTGAGACACATTTGAACACGTTTCCCGATCACACGGTGGATCATACTCTGGGTTCCACATGCAAGTTTTAGCTGAAGGAAGAATCCATTAAACCTGGAGAGTTGAGACCCATGGAATGGGTACCATGCAATATGATTTCAACGGGTCTGCATTTGCTCACCGAACCTCACCAATCCTATCACTGCTGCATTTATGCCGCTGTACACACGCTTGATTCTCTTTCGGAGACATATAAATCCATAGGTTTTAAGATTCTTAGTAGTCAGGTATATTCTTAGGCGTTTAATATGGGGTGTTGAGTCTACTTCGTTGAGCAAGGAGTAGCTCTTGTCTATTACATATTTGGCTTATGGAACGGTATCTGTGCTAATTTCAATCTCTGGTTTTATGCAGCACCCCAACTCACCTTTCCCCTTAAGAAAGCATAAGTTGGTTTTCTACATTTGACACCCTGTTCTGTTTTGTAATTCAGTTCCTGTGTAGCCAAGTTTACATTCCGTGTAGTAGTGATATCTTATGATATTTCTTTTTCTGTGTGACTCATTTCACTTAGAATCATCGTACCTGAATCCACTCATTATGCTGCTACGGGCCTGATGACATAGATTTCATTGCTGAGTGATATTGCATTGTACGTAAGTACCACAACTTCTTTATCCATTTTTCGCTTTCTGTGATATTGAACTTGTACGGTAAACGAGGTTCTTGTAAACAGAGCCGTCCCAAACTTAGGGGTGGCTGTGTCTTTTTGATTTTAATTTCCCTAAGCTATAGGACCATAAGTGGAAGTGCCCTAGGCTCTGTTGCTTTGTTTTTTGGATGTTCCAGGAAACACCATACACTTCTCCAGAGTGGCTGCTGGCAATTTACATCCCGCCCATCAGCATAACAAGGCTCCCAGTTCTCCATGGCCTGTCCTGCCTTTCTGGATTTTACACTCTTTTCAGATGGCCCTTTTGACCGGGGGGCAGTGAGACTTCATTGTAGTACAGATTTCCTTTGCAAGCTTGCTTGGTTGGCCAAAAAGAACGTATGCGTTTTTCCTGAATATATTCAGGAAAAAACGCATACGCCCTTTTTGGCCAAGTGCATCATTGTGGACGTTCTGCCTCTTTTCCTATGCTTTACATGTAATTCCAGTCTACCTTCTGAAATCGGTTTCCTGCAATTCTGCCCTACTTTCAACTCCTCTTGGCAGCCTTACTTCAATATATTTTTGGAAGATAGCTGTCATTTATAACTCTGCAGGTTTGTGAATTACAGTGCCCCTGAGCTCCTTTCTTCAACTCGCTTTCTTGTGAGCTGCCCGCAACACTGCAGGATTGCTTCTGGCCCTAGTGTGGTTCCGGCATGGCACGCTGAGCCTTTGGTTAATTCCTCTTCCTGGTGGGAAATGAGAGTAAAATTTGCCCGTCCGGACACCTCCACCTAGTCTCTCATTGGTTCTCCCTATTCCTGTTCATCTTCCGCAGAATTTGCAAACGGGCCAAACAGGAGGTTAAAGGCACTGACTCTCCAAGTCCGGAGAGTGTTAGTAAAGCTTCTGGAATGTTGCACCCGAGTACCAGGGGACGAGAACTGAGACATATTGGAACACGTCTCCCGATCACACGGTTGATCATACTCTGGGTTCCACGTGCATGTTTTAGCTGAAGGAAGAATCCCTTAAACCTGGAGAGTTGAGACCCGTGGAATGGGTACCATGCAATTTGACTTCAAAGGGTCTTCATTTGCTCACCGAACCTCTCCAATCCTATCACTGCTGCGTTTATGCCCCTGTACACACGCTTGATTTTCTTTCAGAGACATAGCAATCCATAGGTTTTAAGATACTTACTAGTCAGGTACATTCTTAGGCGTTTAATATGGGGTGTTGAGTCCATTTCGTTGAGCAAGGAGTAGTTCTTGTCTATTCCATATTTGGCTTAAGGAACTTTATCTGTGCTCATTTCAATCTAAGGTTCTATGCAGCACCCCAACTCACCTTTCCCCTTAAGCAAGCATAAGTTGGTTTTCTACATTTGAGACCCTGTTCTGTTTTGTAATCCAGTTCCTGTGTAGCCAAGTTTAAATTCCGTGTATTAGTGATATCTTATGATGTTTCTTTTTCTGTGTGACTTATTTCAGTTAGAATCATCATACCTGAATCCACTCATTATGCTGCTACGGGCCTGATGACATAGATTTCATTGCTGAGTGATATTGCATTGTACGTAAGTACCACAACTTCTTTATCCATTTTTCACTTTCTGCGATATTGAACTTGTACCGTAAACGAGGTTCTTGTAAACAGAGCCATCCCAAACTTTGGGGTGGCTGTGTCTTTTTGATTTTAATTTCCCTAAGCTATAGGACCATAAGTGGAAGTGTCCTAGGCTCTGTTGCTTTGTTTTGTAGATGTTTCAGGAAACACCATACACCTCTCCCAAGTGGCTGTTGGCAATTTACATCCCGCTCATCAGCATAACAACGCTCCCAGTTATCCATGGCCTGTCCTGCCTTTCTGGATTTTACACTTTTTTCAGATGGCCCTTTTGACCGGGGGTAAGTGAGACTTCATTGTAGTGCAGATTTCCTTTGCAAGCTTGCTTGGTTGGCCAAAAAGGGCGTATGCGTTTTTTCCTGAATATATTCAGGAAAAAACGCATATGCCCTTTTTGGCCAAGTGCATCATTGTGGACGTTCTGCCTCTTTTCCTATGCTTTACATGCAATTCCAGTCTACCTCCTGAAATCGGTTTCCTGCAATTCTTCCCCGCTTTCAACTCCTCTTGGCAGCCTTACTTCAATATATTTTTGGAAGATAGCTGTCATTAATAACTCTGCAGGTTTGTGAATTACAGTGTCCCTGAGCTCCCTTCTTCAACTCGCTTTCTTGTGAGCTGGCCGCAACACCGCAGGATTGCTTCAGGCCCTAGTTTGGTTCCGGCACGGCATTCTGAGCCTTTGGTTAATTCCTCTTCCTGGTGGGAAATGAGAGTTAAATTTGCCCGTCCAGACACCTCCACCTAGTCTCTCATTTGTTCTCCCTATTCCTGTTCATTTTCCACAGAAATTGCAAACTGGGCCAAACAGGAGGTTAAAGGCACTGACTCTCCAAGTGGGGAGATTGTTAGTAAAGCGTCTGGAATGTTGCACCCGAGTACCAGGGGACGAAAACTGAGGCACATTTGAACACGTTTTCCGATCACACGGTGGATCATACTCTGGGTTCCACATGCATGTTTTAGCTGAAGGAAGAATCCCTTGAACATGGAGAGTTGAGACCCATGGAATGGGTACCATGCAATATGACTTCAAAGGGTCTGCATTTGCTCACCGAACCTCACCAATCCTATCACTGCTACGTTTATGCCACTGTATACACGCTAGATTCTCTTTCGGAGACATATTAATCCATAGGGTTTAAGATTCTTACTAGACAGGTATATCGTTAGGCGTTTAATATGGGGTGTTGAGTCCAATTCGTTGAGCAAGGAGTAGCTCTTGTCTATTACATATTTGGCTTATGGAGTGGTATCTGTGCTAATTTCAATCTCTGGTTTTATGCAGCACCCCAACTCACCTTTCCCCTTAAGCAAGCATAAGTTGGTTTTCTACATTTGAGACCCTGTTCTGTTTTGTAATTCAGTTCCTGTGTAGCCAAGTTTACATTCCATGTATTAGTGATATCTTATGATGTTTCTTTTTCTGTGTGACTTATTACACTTAGAATCATCGTACCTGAATCCACTCATTATGCTGCTACGGGCCTGATGACATAGATTTAATTGCTGAGTGATATTGCATTGTACGTAAGTACCACAACTTCTTTATCCATTTTTCGCTTTTTGTGATATTGAACTTGTACCGTAAACGAGGTTCTTGTAAACAGAGCCATCCCAAACTTTGGGGTGGCTGTGTCTTTTTGATTTTAATTTCCCTAAGCTATAGGACCATAAGTGGAAGTGCCCTAGGCTCTGTTGCTTAGTTTTTTGGATGTTTCAGGAAACACCATACACTTCTCCAGAGTGGCTGTTGGCAATTTACATCTCGCCCATCAACATAACAAGGCTCCCAGTTCTCCGTGGCCTGTCCTGCCTTTCTGGATTTTACACTTTTTTCAGAAGGCCCTTTGACCAGGGGGCAGTGAGACTTCATTGTAGTGCAGATTTCCTTTGCGAGCTTGCTTGGTTGGCCAGAAAGGGCGTATGCGTTTCTTCCTGAATATATTCAGGAAAAAACGCATATGCCCTTTTTGGCCAAGTGCATCATTGTCGACGTTCTGAGTCTTTTCATATGTTTTCAGTGCAATTCCAGTCTACCTCCTGAAATCGGTTTCCTGCAGTTCTGCCTTGCTCTCAGTGCCTCTTCATAGCCTTACCTCAATATACTTTTGGAAAATAGTTGGCCTTTATAACTCTGCAGGTTTTTGAATTGCAGTGGCCCTTAGCTCCATTTTTCAGCTCTTATTTTTGTGATCTTACCTCATATCCACAGGATTTCTTCAGGCCCTATTCTTCTTCTGGGGCGCCTTGCTCTGCCTTTGGTTAATTCTTCTTCCTGATGTGAAATTAGAGTGACATGTGCCCATTGAAACCGCTACAGCTATTTTCTCACTGGTTCCCCCTATTCCCATTCATCCTCCACACTAACTGCAGACTGTGCGATACCGGAACTTAAAGGCATTGACTCTCCATGTGGAGATGTTGTTAGTAAAGTGGCTGGAATGTTGATCCGGAGCCCCAGGAGAGGAAAATGAGGTGCATTTTAGAAACCTTTCCCGATCATATGGTATACCATCTGCTGGATTTCCCATGCATGGTTTAGCTGTAGGAAGATTCCCTTCAACTTGGAGTGTTGGGACCCTTGGAATAAGTAGCATGAAGTATTGCATTAAACTTTCGGCAGTTGCTCACCAAAGCTCACCAATCCTTTCAGCCCCAAGTGTCCAGCCTTATGTCTTATCCAGCTGTGGGTTTATATGTGGTCATTCCAGGTTGCATCACAGCCCCTGAGCGAATTTTGTAAGAATTTTTCTCTCTTTCATTGTTTCTGCGTTTTGGTTTTAAAATTTATTTCTAAATTTATTTCTATAATTTCTACAAATGAAATTTATTTCTCATTTTCACTGCTGTGTTTGTGCCGCTCTGCGCACACTTGATTCCCTTATGGAGATATATCAATACATGGGTTTTAAGATTCTTATTACTCAGATATATTTCTCTGTGGTGTATAGGGTGTGTTGAGGCCAGTTCATTGAGCAAGGTGTAGATCTTGTCTGATACCTATTTGGTTTATTGAACGGTATCTGTGCTAATTTCAAACTCTGGTTTTATGCATCACCCCACCTCTCCTTTCCCCTTAAGCTGACATAAGTGTGTTTTCTAAATGTGAGACACTGTTCTGTTTTGTAATTCATTTTTTGTGCAGCCATATTTATCCTCCCTCTATAAGTGATATCTTATGATATGTTTCTTTTTCTGTTTGACTTATTTCAAGTAGTATTATCGGACCTCAATCCACTCTTTATCCTTCTACTAGCCTTATTACATTGATTTCATGGTGAAGAGATATTCCATTGTACATAAGTACCACATTTTCTTTATCCATTGTTCTCTTTCCTGGGATATTTAAGGTGTACTGAAGTTGAGGTTCTTGTAAACAGAGTAGCCCTAAACTGTGGTGTGCTTGTGTCTTGTTGATTTTTAGACTTCCCTAGATATACTCCCGTGATTGGAAGTGCCCTATGCTCTGTCGCTCTGTTTTTTAGATGATTTAGGAACCACCATACACTTCTCCAGAGTGGCTCTCGGCAGTTCACACACTGTCCATCAGCGTATAAAGGCTCCCTGTTCTCCATGGCCTGTCCTGCATTTCTGGTTTTTACAATTTTTTCGGATGGCCCTTTTGACCGGTGGGAAATGAGACTTCTTTGTTGTGCACATTTGCATTGCTTGCTTGCTTGGTTGCCCATAAAGTGCGTATGCGTTTTTTCCTGGATATATTCAGGAAAAAACGCATACTCCCTTTTGGGCCAACTGCATCATTGTCGAAATTCTGCCGCTTTTCATGTGCTTTAAAGGCGAGTCCAATCTATCTCTTGAAATCTGTTTCTTGCAATTCTGTCTTGCATTCAGATCCTCTTCTTTGCCTTACCTCAACATATTTTTGGACGTTAGTTTTCATTTATAACTCTGCAGGTTTGTGAATTGCAGTGACCCTGAGCTCCATTTTTTAAGTTGCTCTTTTGTGAGCTGGCCTCAAAACCGCAGGATTGCTTCAGGCCCTATTTTGGCTCCGGCGAGGCGGGCTGAGCCTTTTTTTAATTCTTATTCTTAATGGGAAATTAGAGTGACATGTGCCCGTCCAAACCCCTACAACTATTCTCTCATTGTTTCCCCCTGTTCCCGTTCATCCTCCTCACAATTTGCAAAATGTGTGAAACAGAAGTTTAAATGTGCTGATTCTCTAAGTGGGGAGATTCTAAGTAACGTGGTTGGAATGATGAACAGGAGCACCAGGAGAGGATAAATGAGGTGCATTTTAGACACATCTCCCGATCACATGGTGTACAGTCCTCTGGGTTTTCCATGCATGTTTTAGCTGTAGGAAGATTCCTTGAACCTGCAGATTTGGGACCCATTGAATGGGTACCAGGTAGTATTACTTTAAAGGGTGTGCATTTCCTCACCCAACCTCACATTTCTCTTAGCGTGAACAGTTTCTAGCCTTATGTCTCATCCTGCTGTGGGTCTAGATGTGTTCAATCCATGTTGCATCACCGTCCCTGAGGAAAAGTTGTAAGAGGTTTTCTCTGTCTCTCTGTCGTTTATTTTTTTCAATTTATTACTATGTTGTTTACAGCTGATTTTCAAGGCTCTGTTTCTTGCTGCTGTACATCCACTTGATTCACGTACAGAGAGACATCAATAATTTCTTTTTCAGATTCTTACCAGTCATAGATATTCTTTTCCGGTGACTTGAGTGTGCTGAGTGCAGTTCTTTTAGCTACCGTGTAGGCCTTGTTGATTATCAGTTTGGTATTTGGAATGGTATCTTTGCTAATTTCAACCTCCTGGATGATGCCTCACCCCTCCCCACCTTTCCCGTTTAGCAGCCTTACGCGTGTTTTCTACATATTTATGTCACTTAGAATGATCATACGTAACTCCTCCGGAGTTGTTACAACTGGCCATATTTCATTGATTTCCAGGCTGAGTAATATTCCACTCTACATAAGTACCACATCTCTATCCATTTTTTCCCTCCAGAGACATTTAAGTTATATCCTAGTCGAGGATCTTTTAAACAGAGAGGCAGTAAATATTGGGGTGCCTGTGTCCTCTCGATTTTTGTTTTTCCCAAGATATACGCCCATGAGTGCAAGTGCCCTATGCTCTGTAGCTCATTTTTTAGATGCTTTAGTAAACACAATACACTTCTCCAGAATGGCCGTTGGCAATATACATTTCCACTATAAGCCTCACAGGGCTCCCTCTTCTCCTTGCCCTGTCCTGCATTTCTGGCGTTTACACTTTATGAGGATGGCTCTTCTGACTGATGCGAAGTGATATCTTTTGTAGTATTGATTTCCAGTGCCCACCTGTTTGGTTGGCTAAAAAAGTGTATGCCCTTTTCTTGAATATATACAGAAAAAAACGCATACAGCCTTTTTGGCCAACTGCAATGTTGGCAATGTTCAGCCCCTTTTCTTGTGCTTAATGGCGAGTCCTTTCTACCTCCTCAAATCCCTTTCCTGCCATTCTCCCTTGCTTGCCAATCCTTTTCTCTGACTTTCCTCAAGACATTTTTCAGTGATAGATATTTTCAACTCTGCAGTTTCGTGAATTTTACTGCCCCTGAGTTCCATTGTTCAACTTGTGTTTATGGGAACTGGCCACAAAGCAGTGGGATTTCCTCAAGCCCTATACTGTTTCCATGGGCAACCCTAGCCTTTGGTCAATTCATCTTCCTGATTGGAAATTAGAGTGACATGTGCCTGTCTGAACACCTAGGACTTGTCTCTCATTGTTCCTCATCCTTCCGCTTCATCCTCTGGACAAATTCCAAACTGTACGCAACAGGATGTTGACAGTGTTGACATCTCCAAGTGGGGAGACTGTTAGTAAAGACGCTGGAGGGGTGAACCCGAGCACCAGGAGATGAGGAGATGAGATGCCTTTTCCAAACTCTTCCCGATCAGACGGTATACCATCCTTTGGATGTGACAGACATGTTTTAGCAGTAGGAAGAGTCCCATTCATGTAAGGAGAACACCAGGGCTTTTTCAAAATCAGTGTCTCCCCGAAACCCAAACTGGGGAGTTTTTTAAGCTACGGCTACACATATGTTCATTAAGGGCCTTGGGAAGTAGGCAGAGTCCAAACTTTAGATGACTGAAGTCTTCAGGGTCAGAAGCACTCACCACCAGCTTCCCTTAGGTTACACTTTAACTGTCATTGATAGATGATGTCAATAAAAATATCTATTCTTTTTCCGATTATTTCCCCTTATAGGTTATTGCACAATATTGAGTGTAGTTCCCTGTGCTATACAGTAGTTCCTTGTTGATGATCTATTTTATACATAGCAGTGTGTATGTGTTAATTCCAAACTGTTAATTTATCCCTCCTCCCACCTTTCCCCTTTGGTAATAATAAATTATAAGATTTTATACTTCTCAGAAATGGGGGAGCTGAAAGAGAGGTATCATTTTCAATGGAAAAGCATTTAAAACAAGATTGAAGCTTTAACCAAGATTATTAGATGTACATCCTTGGAAAGAAATCACTTCATTTCTCTAATATTGACCTGACAAATAGGACAAACCTTCTCACTGAACTTGCTTATAATAAAGTGATGGAAATATCAAATGGAAGTGTTAGAAACATCTTATTTTACCCGAGCCTTATAAACTGTTCTATGTTAACTACAGTTTGGCTCACACATCTGTTCATTGAAGTTATAATAGTCTCAATTTCTGTTACTGATCCTCCAGAGTGGACCCCAACAAGGGTCCCCCTGCCCAGTGTCATTGGGGCCAACAGATCGAGACTGAGTTTGGTTCCCAAGCAAAGGAAACTTTATATTTTCATCAGAGAATGGAGAGGTGAGAGCATGCACTACCCCGTGGGCTGTGGGCTGGGCTGCTGTGTAGAGATCCTGTCAGAGTCAGTGGGAGGGAGGGGGCGGAGCTCTCAAGGGCCGGGTTGGCTGCAGCTCAGGCTCTATATCTCGGAGTCTGCACTGGGCCCCAGGAGCTGAGGTGTCGACCCAGCCATTCTGCACCAGGAAATCTGGTCTGAAGTGCCGGGTGTGGAACCTCTGCATGCGGGACCCTAGGAGCACGTGAAATTAGACAAAGCACAAAGGATAAAAAAGGTCAGACTTGACTTTATTACCCAGATTCTATTTTTATCTCCCAGGGATTTTTAATGGGCTTTGCTGGGGACAAACCCCTCCTCTGCCTTTTGTCCCGTTCCTCATTCTTGGAGTGCTGAGGGTGCAGACCCTTCTTCTGTAACTGCTGAGTGCTGAGTTGGGAGCCCTCATACCAGGGGACGAGGGTCAGAACTTCTCCCCAGCAGCCTCCAGGTGACGTTGATTGGCCCCAGGACCCCTGCCTCCCTGCTCGTCCGCCTGAGCACCAGCATTGGAAGTGTTATAGATTCTAATGACCTTTAAGGGTCCAGGAAAGAGATGTGCAGAGACGCTGTGGGGGCCGGTTTCACCCCGCCCCACATTTGTTCGGCCACCTTAGGCTGACCGTTTCTGCCAGCCTAGATGCTCTGACCAGTAGTCTGCTCTTTCTTCAATTAGGCCCCTGAATTAACATAAAAACAGCACCAGGTGTCAGAGCCCTGCCCGCTCAACTCCCAGACAGTCCAGGGTCAGTGGTGATCAAGGACCATGATGGCCACTGAGTCAACAGCCTTTTGAAGTAAACAGGAGTCCAGCTGGTCTTATTGGCCACCATCATCACGGTGTCTGTACGCTTTTCTATGGTGACAGTGTGATATACGGTTCCCCCGCCAAGATTATTAGCTCCCCTCCGGGTGCAGGAAGTCCTGCAAGCAGTAGTCTACTCCTTCGGGACACACTATTGTTGTTTTATGAGAGAAACTCCAGGTCAAGTGATGTTCACATGAGTCGTCATGGTGCCCTGTTGCCTCTGGTTATCTCTCTGGATGTTGGAGTTGGAGGGCCTCTTCACTTGAGGTCGGTGTGCCCACGGAGCGAACCCTGCAACTTCAGGGCATGGTTGGTGATTAGGATCACCACGTGGGGTCCTTTTCCCTTAGGAGGGAGGTGGCCTTTTGGGCTGCTGATTTCCAGGTTTTTAGATACTGCCAGTATCTTGGCCAGATGTGGCAGTGGGCCAAGCCCCTTGGTGACTGTAGTTTATCCTACCTGGATGGCATTCTTGCGTTGTTCCATTTCAAGTGGTCCCAGTTTTTGCACTAATTCTCCAATGGCGATTCACCTTTCACCGGGAATGGAAAGGTCAAAGGGTTTAGCTCAATTAGGGAGTTCCAGGGCAAGGGTCTGAATTGACTGCTCTTTCCATTCTTGAAAGGCCACTTCTGGATTCTGTTCAAAAGGATCATCATCTTTTCCTTTCAGTGTTTCATATAGAGGCCCAGCTAGTAGACTGTAGTTAGGGATCCAGAAGCAGCAAACCCTGGCCTCCCCAGGAACCCCTAAGCTGTCTTCTAGTTTTAGAAAGGGGTAAGGCTGCAAATGGTTTCTTCCCTTTCCTGGGATGGGCTTCTCTGACCTTGTGTGAGAATGAAGCCCAGGCAGGTCACCGCAGTCTGTGATATTTGAGCTTTTTCTTGGACAACTTCTATCCTTTATTGGCTTGGTAGTTCAGAGGCCTCCTTAGTAGGGCTGGCGATCAGAATGTCGTCTGCATATTGAAGGAGGGTTTCCTTTTCCAGAAGTAGAACTTTTCGGTCGTTAGCTAAGCTTTCCCCAAAGATGGTGTGGGAATTTTTGAACCCTTGGGGCAAGACGGCCCGGAAGTATTGTTTTAGTTGTATGTTGAGTCCTGCCACTCACAAGCCAAAATTTCTTGTGACTCTGGGACTAATGGAATACAAAAGAAGGCATCATTGAAGACTAATACAGAATACCATGTCCTGGTGGTTGGTAGAATGACCAGCAGGGTGTAGGAATCAGGAGCAACTGGAGGTATATCCTCGGTGGCTTCACTGACTGTCCTGACATCCTTTACCAGGTCCCCAGCAGCCCATGGGGCTCTCGTGGTCAGGCCAATCCCAGGATATGGAGCTCTCCTGGGCAGGTACCCCACCCCCAACCCAGCCCACGGGGCTCTCATGGTCAGGCCCCTCCCAGGATACAGAGCTACCCTTGCAGGTACCGTGGCAGGGCTGGGCACACAGGAACCGTGCACATAGCCCTCATTGAAGAGCACCCCCAGCTCACCTGTCGCTCAGAGCTGACACAGAGCACCTCAGAGCAGGACTTGAACTAACAAACAGCAGCTCCGACAGGTCTGTGACCCTGGGCATCACTCTGTGTGGCCTCCCTCCACCTGGTCTTCCAGAGACTTCCACTGCACCCAGGGCACCAGGCCTCTGTCTCCAACCACCACCCACCCCTCCTCTCCCTGACTCCTGGGTTCCTCTCATTAGGAGAGGGTTTTCTTGAAGTTGTCTCCCACTCATGGGCCAGATAAAATGATTAGAAAACAAGCCAAAGCTGCAGCCCCTTGTCTATCCTGACTCTCAGGAGCCCACACCTGTTCCTTGGACCTGGCCGGTTCAGCAAGTTCCATTTTCTGCAACTGTGAGCCCCTGAGGGGTGATGATTGGCTACCTGGGCAGCCTTACCATGCCGGCCAGCCCTCCCCAGGTGTGCCTGGGTTGAGATCAATATAAATACCACTCCAGGCAGCAAAAGCCCCTGCAGCTGTGCCTGACGCCATTTTCTCTGCCCTGTCAGCAGTCTCGGGGCTGGGCTGGTGGGAGGGAGTGAGAGGCCACGGCTTTGTGGGTGGCCCAGTGTGAGTGGGGCTCTGCTGGACTTTCTGCAGCAGTTGCCAGGCTGCCACCTGCTAAAGAAGAGGATGTGTCACCCATACCTGCTGCTGGAATTTCTCCCTGGGCAGAGGTGAGGAAGGAAAAAAGCAGTGGGGGCAGGGACAGGACGGGTATCTCAGGCAGGAAAATGGAAATCTTCCAGAAGAGCACCCAGGGCCAGGACCATCCTGGCTGGCCTGCAGGCACCAAGTCAGCTGGCATGCTGTCACTCGTGTGGCTCCATGGCCCTTCCTCTAGGCTTTCAAGTCCTTGTATATATTCAGGTGTTTTACCTGGGAAGGGTGGGAACAGTTCAGCAGCAAGTGGCCTGGGGCTCAGCTCACGTTTACTCACAGATGCCTCGGCACGGTGCCCCAGCTTTGCAATGAGGACGCTTGTTGTGTGGGGGCTGCTGGCTGAATGGGAGACGATTCCCCACCACTGACCAACTTCAGAATTGTTTACAACTGGAGCAAGTGCCCTGATACGGTTTTCCTCTGAGTAACTGGTGGGTTCTGTTTTTTTTTTTTTCTCTTTTTCGTTTTTGGTTCAAGGTAGATTTTATTCCTCTTTTTTGTATTTACAGATATAAGCATGGAAATAATTTATTCATATAAATACATGTATGTGAAGGGAATAATTGTTTTTTCTGTTTTATTTTTTAAATTTTATTTCTTTTTAAGTTTGAATTTTATTTTATATTTTTATACAGCAGGTTCTCATTGGTTATCTATTTTATACATATAAATGTTTACATGTCAATCCCAATCTCTCAACTCCTCCCACCACCACCCCTCCAAGAGCTTTCCCCCCTTGTTGTCCATGCGATTGTTGTCTACATCTGTTGCTCTATTTATGCCTTGCAAAACGGTTAATCTGTACAGTTTTTCTAGGCTCCACATATATGCATGAATATACAAGATTTGTTTTTCTCTTTCTGACTTACTTCACTCTGTATGACAGTCTCTAGATCCATCGACGTCTCTACAAATGACCCAATTTCATTCCTTTCATGGCTTAGTAATATTCCATTTTATATATGTACCACATCTTTATGCATTCGTCTGTCTGTGGGCATTTAGGTTGCTTCCATTACCTCGATATTGTAAATAGTGATGCAATGAACATTGCGGTGAATGTCTCTTTTTGATTTATGGTTTTGTCTGGGTATATGTCCAGTCCTGGGATTGCTGTATCATATGGTAATTCTATTATTAGTTTCTTAAGAAACTCCATATTGTTCTCCATAGTGACTGTATCAATTTATATTCCCAACAATAGTGGAAGAGGCTTCCTTTTCTCCACACCCTTTCCAGCATTTGTTGTTTGTAGATTTTCAGATGATGCCCATTCTAACAGGTGTGAGGTGATACCTCATTGTTGAGTCCATTTCGTTGAGCAAGGGGTAGGTCTTGTCTATTACATATTTGGCTTATGGAACGGTATCTGTGCTAATTTCAAACTCTGGTTTTATGCAGCACCCCAACTCACCTTTCCCCTTAAGCAAGCATAAGTTGGTTTTCTAAACTTGAGACCCTGTTCTGTTTTGTAATTCAGTTCATGTGTAGCCAAGTTTACATTCCGTGCATTAGTGATACCTTATGATGTTTCTTTTTCTGTGTGACTTATTTCACTTAGAATCATCATGCCTCAATCCACTCATTATGCTGGTACAGGCCTGGTGACACAGATTTCATTGCTGAGTGGTATTCTGTTGTACATAAGTACCGCAACTTCTTTATCAATTATTTGTTCTCTGGGATATTTAACTTGTACTGTAGAAGAGGCTCCTGTAAACAGAGCCGTTGTAAATTTTGGGGTGGCTGTGTCTTTTTGATTTTAATTTCCCTAAGCTATAGGACCATAAGTGGAAATGCCCTAGACTCTGTTGCTTTGTTTTTCAGATGTATCAGGAAACACCATACACTTCTCCAGAGTGGCTGTTGGCAATGTACATCCCGCCCATCAGCATAACAAGGCTCCTTTTTCCCCATGGCCTGTCTTGCCTTTCTGGATTTTACACTTTTCTCAGATGGCCGTTTAGACCGGGGGGAAGTGACACTTCATAGTAGTTCGGATTTCCATTGCAAGCTTGCTTGGTTTGCCAAAAAGGGCGTATGTGTTTTTTCCTGAATATATTCAGGAACAAACTCATACGCCCTTTGTTGCCAAGTGCATCATTGTCGATGTTCTGCCTCTTTTCCTATGCTTTAAATGCAAATCCAGTCTACCTCCTGAAATCGGTTTCCTGCAATTCTGCCCCGCTTTCAAGTCCTCTTGGCAGCCTTACTTCAATATATTTTTGGACGTTATCTGTCATTTATAACTCTGCAGGTTTGTGAATTACAGGGCCCCTGAGCTCCTTTCTTCAACTCGCTTTCTTGTGAGCTGGCCGCAAACCCGCAAGACTGCTTCAGGCCCTAATCTGCTTCTGGCAGGGCACGCTGAGCCTTTGGTTAATTCCTCTTCCTGGTGGGAAATGAGTGTTAAATATGCCCGTCCAGACACCTACCTCACTCTCAACCCCTTGGTGATGTGGGTCCTCTGGTTTGTGGCCACTTTTGCTGGGTTCCTCACCTTTCGATGATGTGGCCCCACTAGTGTGAGGACACTCCTGCTTGGTTCTCATCCACGTGGTTATGTGGACCCCCTGGTGAGAGTCTGTTCCTGGCTTTGTTCCTCACCCACCTGTGAGGGAGACCCTCTGCTGATAGGTCACTCCTGCATGGCTGGCACACATTGCCTTGGTGAAGTCAGCCGTGTGGTGGCAGTTGGAGCGTGCTGGGAATCTCTTCCCCCCGGTGATGAGGGCCCTCTTGCGTCAGGCCCTAACTGCTGGGCTCACCAACTTTTCTTAGGGAGCCCAGTGATGCTTTGGCACTCCTCTTAGGATCCCATCTCCATGGGGATGTGGGCCTTCTGCTCTGAGGTCCCAACGGCTGGGTTGTTCACATTTTCATGATGTGGGCTCTCTGGTGTTAGTTCACAGAAGCCTGGATCCCATAGCCTCTGTGCTCTTGGCTGCCTGCTGGGAGGTTCCAACTGCTGGATTCCTCACTTTTTTAATTTTTTGGGCCCTCTGTTGTGAGGATCCTCCTGCCTGCCTCACTCCCAGCCCCTTCGTGATGTGTGTCGTCTGGTTTGAGGCCACATGTGCTGGGTTCCTCACCTTTCGATGATGTGGGACCAATGGTCTTAGGAGACTCCTGCCTGGTTCACATCCCCTTGGTGATGTGGGCCCTCTGTTGAGAGTCTGATCCCGGCTGGGTTCCTCACCCATCTGTGAGGTAGGCCGTCTGATGTGAGGTCACTCTTGCCTGGCTTGCTCACCTCGCCTTGTGGACATGAGCCCTCTGGTGGCACTTGGAGCCTGCTGGGAGCCTCCTCTCCTCGGTGATGAGGGCCCTCTGGCATCAGGCCCTAACTGCTGGGCTCCCCACATTTTGTGATGTGCGCCCAGTGGTGCGAGGACACTCCAGCCAGGTTCACATCTCCATTGGGGTGTGGGCCTTCTGCTCTGAGGTCCCAAAGCCTGGGTTGCTCACAATTTCATGATGTGGGCTCTCTGGTGTTAGTTCACTCCTGCCTGCATCCCATAGCTTCTGTGCTCTGGGCCGCCTGCTGGGAGGTTCCAACTGCTGGATTCCTCACCTTTCTTATTCTTTGGGCCCTCTGTTTTTAGGCTACTCCTGCCCGCCTCACTCCCATTCCCTTTGTGATATGTGTCCTCTGATTTGAGGCCACATGTGCTGGGTTCCGCACCTTTCGATGATGTGGCCCCACTGGTGGGAGGACAGTCCTGACTGGTTCCCATCCCCTTGGTGTTGTGGGCCCTCTGGTGAGAGTCTCATCCTGCCTCGGTTCCTCACCCTTCTGTGAGATAGGCCCTCTGCTGTGAGGTCACTACTGCCTGGCTGGCGCATGCCACCTTGTAGACGTGGGCCCTCTGTTGGCAGTTGGAACCTGCTGGGAGTCTCCTCCCCTCAGTTATGAGGGCCCCCTGGCGTCAGGCCCTAACTGCTGGGCTCCTAACATTTTCTGATATGTGCTAAGTGGTGCAAAGCCACTCCTGCCAGGTTCCCATCCCAATGGGGATGTGTCACTACCTGAATCCACTCATTATGCTGCTACGGGCCTGATGACATAGATTTCATTGCTGAGTGATATTGCATTGTACGTAAGTACCACAACTTCTTTATCCATTTTTCGCTTTCTGTGATATTGAACTTGTACCCTAAACGAGGATCTTGTAAACAGAGCCGTCCCAAACTTTGGGGTGGCTGTGTCTTTTTGATTTTAATTTCCCTAAGCTATAAGACCATAAGTGGAAGTGCCCTAGGCTCTGTTGCTTTGTTTTTTGGATGTTTCAGGAAACACCATACACTTCTCCAGAGTGGCTGTTGGCAATTGACATCCCACCCATCAGCATAACAAGGCTCCCATTTCTCCATGGCCTGTCCTGCCTTTCTGGATTTTACACTTTTTTCAGATGGCCCTTTTGACCGGGGGGCAGTGAGACTTCATTGTAGTGCAGATTTCCTTTGCAAGCTTGCTTGGTTGGCCAAAAAGGGCGTATGCGTTTTTTCTTGAATATATTCAGGAAAAAACGCATATGCCCTTTTTGGCCAAGTGCATCATTGTGGACGTTCTGCCTCTTTTCCTATACTTTACATGCAATTCCAGTCTACCTCCTGAAATCGGTTTCCTGCAATTCTGCCCCGCTTTCAAGTCCTCTTTGCAGCCTTCCTTCAATATATTTTTGGACGATAGCTGTCATTTATAACTCTGCAGGTTTGTGAATTACAGTGCCCATTAGCTCCTTTCTTCAACTCGCTTTCTTGTGAGCTGGCCGCAACACCGCAGGATTGCTTCAGGCCTTAGTTTGGTTCCGGCATCACATGTTGAGCCTTTGGTTAATTCCTCTTCCTGGTGGGAAATGAGAGTTAAATTTGCCCGTCCAGACACCTCCAGCTAGTCTCTCATTGGTTCTCCCTCTTCCTGTTCATCTTATGCAGAAATTGCAAACTGGGCCAAACAGGAGGTTAAAGGCACTGACTCTCCAAGTGGGGAGAGTGTTAGTAAAGCGTCTGGAATGTTGCACCCGAGTACCAGGGGACGAAAACAGAGACACATTTGAACACGTTTCCCGATCACACCATGGATCATACTCTGGGTTCCACATGCATGTTTTAGCTGAAGGAAGAATCCCTTAAACATGGAGAGTTGAGACCCATGGAATGGGTACCATGCAATATGACTTCAAAGAGTCTGCATTTGCTCACCTAACCTCACCAATCCTATCACTGCTGCGTTTATGCCACTGTACACACGCTTGATTCTCTTTCGGAGACATATAAATCCGTAGGTTTTAAGATTCTTACTAGTCAGGTATATTCTTAGGCGTTTAATATGGGGTGTTGAGTCCACTTCGTTGAGCAAGGAGTAGCTCTTGTCTATTACATATTTGGCTTATGGAACGGTATCTGTGCTAATTTCAATCTCTGGTTTTATGCAGCACCCCAACTCACCTTTCCCCTTAAGCAAGCATAAGTTGGTTTTCTACATTTGACACCCTGTTCTGTTTTGTAATTCAGTTCTTGTGTAGCCAAGCTTACATTCCGTGTAGTAGTGATATCTTATGATGTTTCTTTTTCTGTGTGACTTATTTCACTTAGAATCATTGTACCTGAATCCACTCATTATGCTGCTACGGGCCTGATGATATAGATTTCATTGCTGAGTGATATTGCATTGTACGTAAGTACCACAACTTCTTTATCCATTTTTCGCTTTCTGTGATATTGAACTTGTACGGTAAACGAGGTTCTTGTAAACACAGCCGTCCCAAACTTTGGGGTGGCTGTGTCTTTTTGATTTTAATTTCCCTAAACTATAGGACCATAAGTGGAAGTGCCCTAGGCTCTGTTGCTTTGTTTTTTGGATGTTTCAGGAAACACCATACACTTCTCCAGAGTGGCTGCTGACAATTTACATCCCACCCATCAGCATAACAAGGCTCCCAGTTCTCCATGGCCTGTCCTGCCTTTCTGGATTTTACACTTTTTTCAGATGGCCCTTTTGACCGGGGGGCAGTGAGACTTCATTGTAGTGCAGATTTCCTTTGCAAGCTTGCTTGGTTGGCCAAAAAGTTCATATGCGTTTTTTCCTGAATATATTCAGGAAAAAACGCATATGCCCTTTTTGGCCAAGTGCATCATTGTGGACGTTCTGCCTCTTTTCCTATGCTTTACATGCAATTCCAGTCTACCTCCTGAAATCGGTTTCGTGCAATTCTGCCCCGCTTTCAACTCCTCTTGGCAGCCTTACTTCAATATATTTTTGGAAGATAGCTGTCATTTATAACTCTGCAGGTTTGTGAATTACAGTGCCCCCGAGCTCCTTTCTTCAACTCGCTTTCTTGTGAGCTGGCCGCAACACCGCAGGATTGCTTCAGGCCCTAGTTTGGTTCCGGCATCGCATGCTGAGCCTTTGGTTAATTCCTCTTCCTGGTGGGAAATGAGAGTTAAATTTCCCCGTCCGGACACCGCCAGCTAGTCTCTCATTGGTTCTCCCTATTCCTGTTCATTTTCCACAGAAATTGCAAACTGGGCCAAACAGGAGGTTAAAGGCACCGACTCTCCAAGTGGGGAGAGTGTTAGTAAAGCGTCTGGAATTTTGCACCCGATTACCAGGGGACGAAAACTGAGAAACATTTGAACACGTTTCCCGATCACACGGTGGATCATACTGTGGGTTCCACATGCATGTTTTAGCTGAAGGAAGAATCCCTTAAACATGGAGAGTTGAGACCCATGGAATGGGTACCATGCAATATGACTTCAAAGGGTCTGCATTTGCTCACCGAACCTCACCAGTCCTATCACTGCTGCGTTTATGCCGCTGTACACACGCTTGATTCTCTTTCGGAGACATATAAATCCATAGGTTTTAAGATTCTTACTAGTCAGGTATATTCTTAGGCGTTTAATATGGGGTGTTGAGTCCACTTCGTTGAGCAAGGAGTAGCTCTTGTCTATTACATATTTGGCTTATGGAACGGTATCTGTGCTAATTTCAATCTCTGGTTTTATGCAGCACCCCAACTCACCTTTCCCCTTAAGCAAGCATAAGTTGGTTTTCTACATTTGACACCCTGTTCTGTTTTGTAATTCAGTTTCTGTGTAGCCAAGTTTACATTCCGTGTAGTAGTGATATCTTATGATGTTTCTTTTTCTGTGTGACTTATTTCACTTAGAATCATCGTACCTGAATCCACTCATTATGCTGCTACGGGCCTGATGACATAGATTTCATTGCTGAGTGATATTGCATTGTACGTAAGTACCACAACTTCTTTATCCATTTTTCGCTTTCTGTGATATTGAACTTGTACCGTAAACGAGGTTCTTGTAAACAGAGCCGTCCCAAACTTTGGGGTGGCTGTGTCTTTTTGATTTTAATTTCCCTAAGCTATAAGACCATAAGTGGAAGTGCCCTAGGCTCTGTTGCTTTGTTTTTTGGATGTTTCAGGAAACACCATACACTTCTCCAGAGTGGCTGCTGGCAATTTACATCCCGCCCATTAGCATAACAAGGCTCCCAGTTCTCCATGGCCTGTCCTGCCTTTCTGGATTTTACACTTTTTTCACATGGCCCTTTTGACCTGGGGGCAGTGAGACTTCATTGTAGTGCAGATTTCCTTTCCAAGCTTGCTTGGTTGGCCAAAAAGGGCGTATGCGTTTTTTCCTGAATATATTCAGGAAAAAACGCATACGCCCTTTTTGGCCAAGTGCATCATTGTGGACGTTCTGCCTCTTTTCCTATGCTTTACATGCAATTCCAGTCTACCTCCTGAAATCTGTTTCCTGTATTCTGGCCCGCTTTCAAGTCCTCTTGGCAGCCTTACTTCAATATATTTTTGGACGATAACTGTTACTTATAACTCTGCAGGTTTGTGAATTACAGTGCCCCTGAGCTCCTTTCTTCAACTCGCTTTCTTCTGAGCTGGCCGCAACACCGCAGGATTGCTTCAGGCCCTAGTTTGGTTCCGGCATGGCATGCTGAGCCTTTGGTTAATTCCTCTACCTGGTGGAAAATGAGAGTTAAATTTGCCCGTCCATACACCTCCACCTAGTCTCTCCTTCGTTCTCCCTCTTCCTGTTCATCTTTCGCAGAAATTGCAAACTGGGCCAAACAGGAGGTTAAAGGCACTAACTCTCCAAGTGGGGAGAGTGTTAGTAAAGCGTCTGGAATGTTGCACCCGAGTACCAGGGGACGAAAACTGAGAAACATTTGAAAACGTTTCCCGCTCACACGGTGGAACATACTCTGGGTTCCACATGCATGTTTTAGCTGAAGGAAGAATCCATTAAACCTGGAGAGTTGAGACCCATGGAATGGGTACCATGCAATATGACTTCAAAGGGTCTGCATTTGCTCACCGAACCTCACCAGTCCTATCACTGCTGCGTTTATGCCGCTGTACACACACTTGATTCTCTTTCAGAGACATATAAATCCATAGGTTTTAAGATTCTTACTAGTCAGGTATATTCTTAGGCGTTTAATATGGGGTGTTGAGTCCACTTCGTTGAGCAAGGAGTAGCTCTTGTCTATTACATATTTGGCTTATGGAACGGTATCTGTGCTAATTTCAATCTCTGGTTTTATGCACCACCCCAACTCACCTTTCCACTTAAGCAAGCATAAGTTGGGTTTCTACTTTTGAGACCCTGTTCTGTTTTGTAATTCAGTTCCTGTGTAGCCAAGTTTATATTCCGTTTATTTGTGATAACTTATGATATTTCTTTTTCTGTGTGACTTATTTCACTTAGAATCATCGTACCTGAATCCACTCATTATACTGCTACGGGCCTGATGACATAGATTTCATTGCTGAGTGATATTGCATTGTACGTAAGTACCACAACTTCTTTATCCATTTTTCGCTTTCTGTGATATTGAACTTGTACCGTAAATGAGGTTCTTGTAAACAGAGCCGGCCCAAACTTTGGGGTGGCTGTTTCTTTTTGATTTTAATTTCCCTAAGCTATAGGACCATAAGTGGAAGTGCCCTAGGCTCTGTTGCTTTGTTTTTTTGATGTGTCAGGAAACACCATACACTTCTCCACAGTGGCTGTTGGAAATTTACATCCCGCCCATCAGCATAACAAGGCTCCCAGTTCTCCATACCCTGTCCTGCCTTTCTGGATTTTACACTTTTTTCAGATGGCCCTTTTGACCGGGGGGCAGTGAGACTTCATTGTAGTGCAGATTTCCTTTGCAAGCTTGCTTGGTTGGTCAAAAAGGGCGTATGCGTTTTTTCCTGAATATATTCAGGAAAAAACGCATACGCCCTTTTTGGCCAAGTGCATCATTGTGGACGTTCTGCCTCTTTTCCTATGCTTTACATGCAATTCCAGTCTACCTCCTGAAATCGGTTTCCTGCAATTCTGCCCCGCTTTCAAGTCCTCTTGGCAGCCTTCCTTCAATATATTTTAGGACGATAGCTGTCATTTATAACTCTGCAGGTTTGTGAATTACAGTGCCCCTGAGCTCCTTTCTTCAACTCGCTTTCTTGTGAGCTGCCCGCAACACCGCAGGATTGCTTCTGGCCCTAGTGTGGTTTCGGCATGGCACGCTGAGCCTTTGGTTAATTCCTCTTCCTGGTGGGAAATGAGAGTTAAATTTGCCCGTCCGGACACCTCCACCTAGTCTCTCATTGGTTCTCCCTATTCCTGTTCATGTTCCACAGAAATTGCAAACTGGGCCAAACAGGAGGTTAAAGGCACTGACTCTCCAAGTGGTGAGAGTGTTAGTAAAGCATCTGGAATGTTGCACCCGAGTACCAGGGGATGAAAACTGCGACACATTTGAACACGTTTCCCGATCACACCGTGGATCATACTCTGGGTTCCACATGCATGTTTTAGCTGAAGGAAGAATCCCTTAAACATGGAGAGTTGAGACCCATGGAATGGGTACCATGCAATATGACTTCAAAGGGTCTGCATTTTCTCACTGAACACACCAATCCTATCACTGCTGCGCTTATGCCGCTGTACACACGCTAGATTCTCTTTCGGAGACATATAAATCCATAGGTTTTAAGATTCTTACTAGTCAGGTATATTCTTAGGCGTTTAATATGGGGTGTTGAGTCCACTTCGTTGAGCAAGGAGTAGCTCTTGTCTATTACATATTTGGCTTATGGAACGGTATCTGTGCTAATTTCAATCTCTGGTTTTATGCAGCACCCCAACTCACCTTTCCCCTTAAGCAAGCATAAGTTGGTTTTCTACATTTGACACCCTGTTCTGTTTTGTAATTCAGTTCCTGTGTAGCCAAGTTTACATTCCGTGTAGTAGTGATATCTTATGATGTTTCTTTTTCTGTGTGACTTATTTCACTTAGAATCATCGTACCTGAATCCACTCATTATGCTGCTACGGGCCTGATGACATAGATTTCATTGCTGAGTGATATTGCATTGTACGTAAGTACCACAACTTCTTTATCCATTTTTCGCTTTCTGTGATATTGAACTTGTACCGTAAACGAGGTTCTTGTAAACAGAGCCGTCCCAAACTTTGGGGTGGCTGTGTCTTTTTGATTTTAATTTCCCTAAGCTATAGGACCATAAGTGGAAGTGCCCTAGGCTCTGTTGCTTTGTTTTTTGGATGTTTCAGGAAACACCATACACTTCTCCAGAGTGGCTGCTGGCAATTTACATCCCGCCCATCAGCATAAGAAAGCTCCATGTTCTCCATGGCCTGTCCTGCCTTTCTGGATTTTACACTTTTTTCAGATGGCCCTTTTGACTGGGGGCAGTGAGACTTCATTGTAGTGCAGATATCCTTTGCAAGCTTGCTTGGTTGGCCAAAAAGGGCGTATGCGTTTTTTCCTGAATATATTCAGGAAAAAACGCATACGCCCTTTTTGGCCAAGTGCATCATTGTGGACGTTCTGCCTCTTTTCCTATGCTTTACATGCAATTCCAGTCTACCTCCTGAAATCGGTTTCCTGCAATTCTGCCCCGCTTTCAAGTCCTCTTGGCAGCCTTACTTCAATATATTTTGGACGATCGCTGTCATTTATAACTCTGCAGGTTTGTGAATTACAGTGTCCCTGAGCTCCTTTCTTCAACTCGCTTTCTTGTGAGCTGGCCACAACAGTGCAGGATTGCTTCAGGCCCTAGTTTGGTTCCGGCATGGCATGCTGAGCCTTTGGTTAATTCCTCTTCCTGGTGGGAAATGAGAGTTAAATTTGCCCATACAGACACCTCCAGCTAGTCTCTCCTTGGTTCTCCATCTTCCTGTTCATCTTCCACAGAAATTGCAAACTGGGCCAAACAGGAGGTTAAAGGCACTGACTCTCCAAGTGGGGAGAGTGTTAGTAAAGCGTCTGGAATGTTGCACCCGAGTACCAGGGGACGAAAACTGAGACACCTTTGAACACATTTCCCGATCACATGGTGGATCATACTCTGGGTTCCACATGCATGTTTTAGCTGAAGGAAGAATCCCTTAAACCTAGAGAGTTGAGACCCATGTAATGGGTACCATGCAATATGACTTCAAAGGGTCTGCATTTGCTCACCGAACCTCACCAATCCTATCACTGCTGTGTTTATGCCACTGTACACACGCTTGATTCTCTTTCGTAGACATATAAATCCATAGGGTTTAAGATTCTTACTAGACAGGTATATCGTTAGGCATTTAATATGGGGTGTTGAGTCCAATTCGTTGAGCAAGGAGTAGCTCTTGTCTATTACATATTTGGCTTATGGAGTGGTATCTGTGCTAATTTCAATCTCTGGTTTTATGCAGCACCCCAACTCACCTTTCCCCTTAAGCAAGCATAAGTTGGTTTTCTACATTTGAGACACTGTTCTGTTTTGTAATTCAGTTCCTGTGTAGCCACGTTTACATTCCGTGTATTAGTGATATCTTATGATGTTTCTTTTTCTGTGTGACTTATTACACTTAGAATCATCGTACCTGAATCCTCTCATTATGCTGCTACGGGCCTGATGACATAGATTTCATTGCTGAGTGATATTGCATTGTACGTAAGTACCACAACTTCTTTATCCATTTTTCGCTTTTTGCGATATTGAACTTGTACCGTAAACGAGGTTCATGTAAACAGAGCCATCCCAAACTTTGGGGTGGCTGTGTCTTTTTGATTTTAATTTCCCTAAGCTATAGGACCATAAGTGGAAGTGCCCTAGGCTCTGCTGCTTTGTTTTTTGGATGTTTCAGGAAACACCATACACTTCTCCAGAGTGGCTGTTGGCAATTTACATCTCGCCCATCAACATAACAAGGCTCCCAGTTCTCCATGGCCTGTCCTGCCTTTCTGGATTTTACACTTTTTTCAGAAGGCCCTTTGACCGGGGGGCAGTGAGACTTCATTGTAGTGCAGATTTCCTTTGCGAGCTTGCTTGTTTGGCCCGAAAGGGCGTATGCGTTTCTTCCTGAATATATTCAGGAAAAAACGCATACACCCTTTTTGGCCAAGTGCATCATTGTCGACGTTCTGAGTCTTTTCATATGTTTTCAGTGCAATTCCAGTCTACCTCCTGAAATCGGTTTCCTGCAGTTCTGCCTTGCTCTCAGTGCCTCTTCATAGCCTTACCTCAATATACTTTTGGAAAATAGTTGGCCTTTATAACTCTGCAGGTTTTTGAATTGCAGTGGCCCTTAGCTCCATTTTTCAGCTCTTATTTTTGTGATCTTGCCTCATATCCACAGGATTTCTTCAGGCCCAATTCTTCTTCTGGGGCGCCTTGCTCTGCCTTTGGTTAATTCTTCTTCCTGATGTGAAATTAGAGTGACATGTGCCCATTGAAACCGCTACAGCTATTTTCTCACTGGTTCCCCCTATTCCCATTCATCCTCCGCACTAACTGCAGACTCTGCGATACCGGAACTTAAAGGCATTGACTCTCCATGTGGAGATGTTGTTAGTAAAGTGGCTGGAATGTTGATCCGGAGCCCCAGGAGAGGAAAATGAGGTGCATTTTAGAAACCTTTCCCGATCATATGGTATACCATCTGCTGGATTTCCCATGCATGGTTTAGCTGTAGGAAGATTCCCTTCAACTTGGAGTGTTGGGACCCTTGGAATAAGTAGCATGAAGTATTGCATTAAACTTTCGGCAGTTGCTCACCAAAGCTCACCAATCCTTTCAGCCCCAAGTGTCCAGCCTTATGTCTTATCTAGCTGTGGGTTTATATGTGGTCATTCCAGGTTGCATCACAGCCCCTGAGCGAATTTTGTAAGAATTTTTCTCTCTTTCATTGTTTCTGCGTTTTGGTTTTAAAATTTATTTCTAAATTTATTTCTATAATTTCTATAAATGAAATTTATTTCTCATTTTCACTGCTGTGTTTGTGCCGCTCTGCGCACACTTGATTCCCTTATGGAGATATATCAATACATGGGTTTTAAGATTCTTATTACTCAGATATATTTCTCTGTGGTGTATAGGGTGTGTTGAGGCCAGTTCATTGAGCAAGGTGTAGATCTTGTCTGATACCTATTTGGTTTATTGAACGGTATCTGTGCTAATTTCAAACTCTGGTTTTATGCATCACCCCACCTCTCCTTTCCCCTTAAGCTGACATAGTGTGTTTTCTAAATGTGAGACACTGTTCTGTTTTGTAATTCATTTTTTGTGCAGCCATATTTATCCTCCCTCTATAAGTGATATCTTATGATATGTTTCTTTTTCTGTTTGACTTATTTCAAGTAGTATTATCGGACCTCAATCCACTCTTTATCCTTCTACTAGCCTTATTACATTGATTTCATGGTGAAGAGATATTCCATTGTACATAAGTACCACATTTTCTTTATCCATTGTTCTCTTTCCTGGGATATTTAAGGTGTACTGAAGTTGAGGTTCTTGTAAACAGAGTAGCCCTAAACTGTGGTGTGCTTGTGTCTTGTTGATTTTTAGACTTCCCTAGATATACTCCCGTGATTGGAAGTGCCCTATGCTCTGTCGCTCTGTTTTTTAGATGATTTAGGAACCACCATACACTTCTCCAGAGTGGCTCTCGGCAGTTCACACACTGTCCATCAGCGTATAAAGGCTCCCTGTTCTCCATGGCCTGTCCTGCATTTCTGGTTTTTACAATTTTTTCGGATGGCCCTTTTGACCGGTGGGAAATGAGACTTCTTTGTTGTGCACATTTGCATTGCTTGCTTGCTTGGTTGCCCATTAAGTGTGTATGCGTTTTTCCTGGATATATTCAGGAAAAAACGCATACTCCCTTTTGGGCCAACTGCATCATTGTCGAAATTCTGCCGCTTTTCATGTGCTTTAAAGGCGAGTCCAATCTATCTCTTGAAATCTGTTTCTTGCAATTCTGTCTTGCATTCAGATCCTCTTCTTTGCCTTACCTCAACATATTTTTGGACGTTAGTTTTCATTTATAACTCTGCAGGTTTGTGAATTGCAGTGACCCTGAGCTCCATTTTTTAAGTTGCTCTTTTGTGAGCTGGCCTCAAAACCGCAGGATTGCTTCAGGCCCTATTTTGGCTCCGGCGAGGCGGGCTGAGCCTTTTTTTAATTCTTATTCTTAATGGGAAATTAGAGTGACATGTGCCCGTCCAAACCCCTACAACTATTCTCTCATTGTTTCCCCCTGTTCCCGTTCATCCTCCTCACAATTTGCAAAATGTGTGAAACAGAAGTTTAAATGTGCTGATTCTCTAAGTGGGGAGATTCTAAGTAACGTGGCTGGAATGATGAACAGGAGCACCAGGAGAGGATAAATGAGGTGCATTTTAGACACATCTCCTGATCACATGGTGTACAGTCCTCTGGGTTTTCCATGCATGTTTTAGCTGTAGGAAGATTCCTTGAACCTGCAGATTTGGGACCCATTGAATGGGTACCAGGTAGTATTACTTTAAAGGGTGTGCATTTCCTCACCCAACCTCACATTTCTCTTAGCGCGAACAGTTTCTAGCCTTATGTCTCATCCTGCTGTGGGTCTAGATGTGTTCAATCCATGTTGCATCACCGTCCTGAGGAAAAGTTGTAAGAGGTTTTCTCTGTCTCTCTGTCGTTTATTTTTTTCAATTTATTACTATGTTGTTTACAGCTGATTTTCAAAGCTCTGTTTCTTGCTGCTGTACATCCACTTGATTCACGTACAGAGAGACATCAATAATTTCTTTTTCAGATTCTTACCAGTCATAGATATTCTTTTCCGGTGACTTGAGTGTGCTGAGTGCAGTTCTTTTAGTTACCGTGTAGGCCTTGTTGATTATCAGTTTGGTATTTGGAATGGTATCTTTGCTAATTTCAACCTCCTGGATGATGCCTCACCCCTCCCCACCTTTCCCGTTTAGCAGCCTTACGCGTGTTTTCTACATATTTATGTCACTTAGAATGATCATACGTAACTCCTCCGGAGTTGTTACAACTGGCCATATTTCATTGATTTCCAGGCTGAGTAATATTCTACTCTACATAAGTACCACATCTCTATCCATTTTTTCCCTCCAGAGACATTTAAGTTATATCCTAGTCGAGGATCTTTTAAACAGAGAGGCAGTAAACATTGGGGTGCCTGTGTCCTCTCGATTTTTGTTTTTCCCAAGATATACGCCCATGAGTGCAAGTGCCCTATGCTCTGTAGCTCATTTTTTAGATGCTTTAGTAAACACAATACACTTCTCCAGAATGGCCGTTGGCAATATACATTTCCACTATAAGCCTCACAGGGCTCCCTCCTCTCCTTGCCCTGTCCTGCATTTCTGGCGTTTACACTTTATGAGGATGGCTCTTCTGACTGATGCGAAGTGATATCTTTTGTAGTATTGATTTCCAGTGCCCACCTGTTTGGTTGGCTAAAAAAGTGTATGCCCTTTTCTTGAATATATACAGAAAAAAACGCATACAGCCTTTTTGGCCAACTGCAATGTCGGCAATGTTCAGCCCCTTTTCTTGTGCTTAATGGCGAGTCCTTTCTACCTCCTCAAATCCCTTTCCTGCCATTCTCCCTTGCTTGCCAATCCTTTTCTCTGACTTTCCTCAAGACATTTTTCAGTGATAGATATTTTCAACTCTGCAGTTTCGTGAATTTTACTGCCCCTGAGTTCCATTGTTCAACTTGTGTTTATGGGAACTGGCCACAAAGCAGTGGGATTTCCTCAAGCCCTATACTGTTTCCATGGGCAACCCTAGCCTTTGGTCAATTCATCTTCCTGATTGGAAATTAGAGTGACATGTGCCTGTCTGAACACCTAGGACTTGTCTCTCATTGTTCCTCATCCTTCCGCTTCATCCTCTGGACAAATTCCAAACTGTACGCAACAGGATGTTGACAGTGTTGACATCTCCAAGTGGGGAGACTGTTAGTAAAGACGCTGGAGGGGTGAACCCGAGCACCAGGAGATGAGGAGATGAGATGCCTTTTCCAAACTCTTCCCGATCAGACGGTATACCATCCTCTGGATGTGACAGACATGTTTTAGCAGTAGGAAGAGTCCCATTCATGTAAGGAGAACACCAGGGCTTTTTCAAAATCAGTGTCTCCCCGAAACCCAAACTGGGGAGTTTTTTAAGCTACGGCTACACATATGTTCATTAAGGGCCTTGGGAAGTAGGCAGAGTCCAAACTTTAGATGACTGAAGTCTTCAGGGTCAGAAGCACTCACCACCAGCTTCCCTTAGGTTACACTTTAACTGTCATTGATAGATGATGTCAATAAAAATATCTATTCTTTTTCCGATTATTTCCCCTTATAGGTTATTGCACAATATTGAGTGTAGTTCCCTGTGCTATACAGTAGTTCCTTGTTGATGATCTATTTTATACATAGCAGTGTGTATGTGTTAATTCCAAACTGTTAATTTATCCCTCCTCCCACCTTTCCCCTTTGGTAATAATAAATTATAAGATTTTATACTTCTCAGAAATGGGGGAGCTGAAAGAGAGGTATCATTTTCAATGGAAAAGCATTTAAAACAAGATTGAAGCTTTAACCAAGATTATTAGATGTACATCCTTGGAAAGAAATCACTTCATTTCTCTAATATTGACCTGACAAATAGGACAAACCTTCTCACTGAACTTGCTTATAATAAAGTGATGGAAATATCAAATGGAAGTGTTAGAAACATCTTATTTTACCCGAGCCTTATAAACTGTTCTATGTTAACTACAGTTTGGCTCACACATCTGTTCATTGAAGTTACAATAGTCTCAATTTCTGTTACTGATCCTCCAGAGTGGACCCCAACAAGGGTCCCCCTGCCCAGTGTCATTGGGGCCAACAGATCGAGACTGAGTTTGGTTCCCAAGCAAAGGAAACTTTATATTTTCATCAGAGAATGGAGAGGTGAGAGCATGCACTACCCCGTGGGCTGTGGGCTGGGCTGCTGTGTAGAGATCCTGTCAGAGTCAGTGGGAGGGAGGGGGCGGAGCTCTCAAGGGCCGGGTTGGCTGCAGCTCAGGCTCTATATCTCGGAGTCTGCACTGGGCCCCAGGAGCTGAGGTGTCGACCCAGCCATTCTGCACCAGGAAATCTGGTCTGAAGTGCCGGGTGTGGAACCTCTGCATGCGGGACCCTAGGAGCACGTGAAATTAGACAAAGCACAAAGGATAAAAAAGGTCAGACTTGACTTTATTGCCCAGATTCTATTTTTATCTCCCAGGGATTTTTAATGGGCTTTGCTGGGGACAAACCCCTCCTCTGCCTTTTGTCCCGTTCCTCACTCTTGGAGTGCTGAGGGTGCAGACCCTTCTTCTGTAACTGCTGAGTGCTGAGTTGGGAGCCCTCATACCAGGGGACGAGGGTCAGAACTTCTCCCCAGCAGCCTCCAGGTGACGTTGATTGGCCCCAGGACCCCTGCCTCCCTGCTCGTCCTCCTGAGCACCAGCATTGGAAGTGTTATAGATTCTAATGACCTTTAAGGGTCCAGGAAAGAGATGTGCAGAGATGCTGTGGGGGCCGGTTTCACCCCGCCCCACATTTGTTCGGCCACCTTAGGCTGACCGTTTCTGCCAGCCTAGATGCTCTGACCAGTAGTCTGCTCTTTCTTCAATTAGGCCCCTGAATTAACATAAAATCAGCACCAGGTGTCAGAGCCCTGCCCGCTCAACTCCCAGACAGTCCAGGGTCAGTGGTGATCAAGGACCATGATGGCCACTGAGTCAACAGCCTTTTGAAGTAAACAGGAGTCCAGCTGGTCTTATTGGCCACCATCATCACGGTGTCTGTACGCTTTTCTATGGTGACAGTGTGATATACGGTTCCCCCGCCAAGATTATTAGCTCCCCTCCGGGTGCAGGAAGTCCTGCAAGCAGTAGTCTACTCCTTCGGGACACACTATTGTTGTTTTATGAGAGAAACTCCAGGTCAAGTGATGTTCACATGAGTCGTCATGGTGCCCTGTTGCCTCTGGTTATCTCTCTGGATGTTGGAGTTGGAGGGCCTCTTCACTTGAGGTTGGTGTGCCCACCGAGCGAACCCTGCAACTTCAGGGCATGGTTGGTGATTAGGATCACCACGTGGGGTCCTTTTCCCTTAGGAGGGAGGTGGCCTTTTGGGCTGCTGATTTCCAGGTTTTTAGATACTGCCAGTATCTTGGCCAGATGTGGCAGTGGGCCAAGCCCCTTGGTGACTGTAGTTTATCCTACCTGGATGGCATTCTTGCGTTGTTCCATTTCAAGTGGTCCCAGTTTTTGCACTAATTCTCCAATGGCGATTCACCTTTCACCGGGAATGGAAAGGTCAAAGGGTTTAGCTCAATTAGGGAGTTCCAGGGCAAGGGTCTGAATTGACTGCTCTTTCCATTCTTGAAAGGCCACTTCTGGATTCTGTTCAAAAGGATCATCATCTTTTCCTTTCAGTGTTTCATATAGAGGCCCAGCTAGTAGACTGTAGTTAGGGATCCAGAAGCAGCAAACCCTGGCCTCCCCAGGAACCCCTAAGCTGTCTTCTAGTTTTAGAAAGGGGTAAGGCTGCAAATGGTTTCTTCCCTTTCCTGGGATGGGCTTCTCTGACCTTGTGTGAGAATGAAGCCCAGGCAGGTCACCGCAGTCTGTGATATTTGAGCTTTTTCTTGGACAACTTCTATCCTTTATTGGCTTGGTAGTTCAGAGGCCTCCTTAGTAGGGCTGGCGATCAGAATGTCGTCTGCATATTGAAGGAGGGTTTCCTTTTCCAGAAGTAGAACTTTTCGGTCGTTAGCTAAGCTTTCCCCAAAGATGGTGTGGGAATTTTTGAACCCTTGGGGCAAGACGGCCCGGAAGTATTGTTTTAGTTGTATGTTGAGTCCTGCCACTCACAAGCCAAAATTTCTTGTGACTCTGGGACTAATGGAATACAAAAGAAGGCATCATTGAAGACTAATACAGAATACCATGTCCTGGTGGTTGGTAGAATGACCAGCAGGGTGTAGGAATCAGGAGCAACTGGAGGTATATCCTCGGTGGCTTCACTGACTGTCCTGACATCCTTTACCAGGTCCCCAGCAGCCCATGGGGCTCTCGTGGTCAGGCCAATCCCAGGATATGGAGCTCTCCTGGGCAGGTACCCCACCCCCAACCCAGCCCACGGGGCTCTCATGGTCAGGCCCCTCCCAGGATACAGAGCTACCCTTGCAGGTACCGTGGCAGGGCTGGGCACACAGGAACCGTGCACATAGCCCTCATTGAAGAGCACCCCCAGCTCACCTGTCGCTCAGAGCTGACACAGAGCACCTCAGAGCAGGACTTGAACTAACAAACAGCAGCTCCGACAGGTCTGTGACCCTGGGCATCACTCTGTGTGGCCTCCCTCCACCTGGTCTTCCAGAGACTTCCACTGCACCCAGGGCACCAGGCCTCTGTCTCCAACCACCACCCACCCCTCCTCTCCCTGACTCCTGGGTTCCTCTCATTAGGAGAGGGTTTTCTTGAAGTTGTCTCCCACTCATGGGCCAGATAAAATGATTAGAAAACAAGCCAAAGCTGCAGCCCCTTGTCTATCCTGACTCTCAGGAGCCCACACCTGTTCCTTGGACCTGGCCGGTTCAGCAAGTTCCATTTTCTGCAACTGTGAGCCCCTGAGGGGTGATGATTGGCTACCTGGGCAGCCTTACCATGCCGGCCAGCCCTCCCCAGGTGTGCCTGGGTTGAGATCAATATAAATACCACTCCAGGCAGCAAAAGCCCCTGCAGCTGTGCCTGACGCCATTTTCTCTGCCCTGTCAGCAGTCTCGGGGCTGGGCTGGTGGGAGGGAGTGAGAGGCCACGGCTTTGTGGGTGGCCCAGTGTGAGTGGGGCTCTGCTGGACTTTCTGCAGCAGTTGCCAGGCTGCCACCTGCTAAAGAAGAGGATGTGTCACCCATACCTGCTGCTGGAATTTCTCCCTGGGCAGAGGTGAGGAAGGAAAAAAGCAGTGGGGGCAGGGACAGGACGGGTATCTCAGGCAGGAAAATGGAAATCTTCCAGAAGAGCACCCAGGGCCAGGACCATCCTGGCTGGCCTGCAGGCACCAAGTCAGCTGGCATGCTGTCACTCGTGTGGCTCCATGGCCCTTCCTCTAGGCTTTCAAGTCCTTGTATATATTCAGGTGTTTTACCTGGGAAGGGTGGGAACAGTTCAGCAGCAAGTGGCCTGGGGCTCAGCTCACGTTTACTCACAGATGCCTCGGCACGGTGCCCCAGCTTTGCAATGAGGACGCTTGTTGTGTGGGGGCTGCTGGCTGAATGGGAGACGATTCCCCACCACTGACCAACTTCAGAATTGTTTACAACTGGAGCAAGTGCCCTGATACGGTTTTCCTCTGAGTAACTGGTGGGTTCTGTTTTTTTTTTCTCTTTTTCGTTTTTGGTTCAAGGTAGATTTTATTCCTCTTTTTTGTATTTACAGATATAAGCATGGAAATAATTTATTCATATAAATACATGTATGTGAAGGGAATAATTGTTTTTTCTGTTTTATTTTTTAAATTTTATTTCTTTTTAATTTTGAATTTTATTTTATATTTTTATACAGCAGGTTCTCATTGGTTATCTATTTTATACATATAAATGTTTACATGTCAATCCCAATCTCTCAACTCCTCCCACCACCACCCCTCCAAGAGCTTTCCCCCCTTGTTGTCCATGCGATTGTTGTCTACATCTGTTGCTCTATTTATGCCTTGCAAAACGGTTAATCTGTACAGTTTTTCTAGGCTCCACATATATGCATGAATATACAAGATTTGTTTTTCTCTTTCTGACTTACTTCACTCTGTATGACAGTCTCTAGATCCATCGACGTCTCTACAAATGACCCAATTTCATTCCTTTCATGGCTTAGTAATATTCCATTTTATATATGTACCACATCTTTATGCATTCGTCTGTCTGTGGGCATTTAGGTTGCTTCCATTACCTCGATATTGTAAATAGTGATGCAATGAACATTGCGGTGAATGTCTCTTTTTGATTTATGGTTTTGTCTGGGTATATGTCCAGTCCTGGGATTGCTGTATCATATGGTAATTCTATTATTAGTTTCTTAAGAAACTCCATATTGTTCTCCATAGTGACTGTATCAATTTATATTCCCAACAATAGTGGAAGAGGCTTCCTTTTCTCCACACCCTTTCCAGCATTTGTTGTTTGTAGATTTTCAGATGATGCCCATTCTAACAGGTGTGAGGTTATACCTCATTGTTGAGTCCATTTCGTTGAGCAAGGGGTAGGTCTTGTCTATTACATATTTGGCTTATGGAACGGTATCTGTGCTAATTTCAAACTCTGGTTTTATGCAGCACCCCAACTCACCTTTCCCCTTAAGCAAGCATAAGTTGGTTTTCTAAACTTGAGACCCTGTTCTGTTTTGTAATTCAGTTCATGTGTAGCCAAGTTTACATTCCGTGCATTAGTGATACCTTATGATGTTTCTTTTTCTGTGTGACTTATTTCACTTAGAATCATCATGCCTCAATCCACTCATTATGCTGGTACAGGCCTGGTGACACAGATTTCATTGCTGAGTGGTATTCTGTTGTACATAAGTACCGCAACTTCTTTATCAATTATTTGTTCTCTGGGATATTTAACTTGTACTGTAGAAGAGGCTCCTGTAAACAGAGCCGTTGTAAATTTTGGGGTGGCTGTGTCTTTTTGATTTTAATTTCCCTAAGCTATAGGACCATAAGTGGAAATGCCCTAGACTCTGTTGCTTTGTTTTTCAGATGTATCAGGAAACACCATACACTTCTCCAGAGTGGCTGTTGGCAATGTACATCCCGCCCATCAGCATAACAAGGCTCCTTTTTCCCCATGGCCTGTCTTGCCTTTCTGGATTTTACACTTTTCTCAGATGGCCGTTTAGACCGGGGGGAAGTGACACTTCATAGTAGTTCGGATTTCCATTGCAAGCTTGCTTGGTTTGCCAAAAAGGGCGTATGTGTTTTTTCCTGAATATATTCAGGAACAAACTCATACGCCCTTTGTTGCCAAGTGCATCATTGTCGATGTTCTGCCTCTTTTCCTATGCTTTAAATGCAAATCCAGTCTACCTCCTGAAATCGGTTTCCTGCAATTCTGCCCCGCTTTCAAGTCCTCTTGGCAGCCTTACTTCAATATATTTTTGGACGTTATCTGTCATTTATAACTCTGCAGGTTTGTGAATTACAGGGCCCCTGAGCTCCTTTCTTCAACTCGCTTTCTTGTGAGCTGGCCGCAAACCCGCAAGACTGCTTCAGGCCCTAATCTGCTTCTGGCAGGGCACGCTGAGCCTTTGGTTAATTCCTCTTCCTGGTGGGAAATGAGTGTTAAATATGCCCGTCCAGACACCTACCTCACTCTCAACCCCTTGGTGATGTGGGTCCTCTGGTTTGTGGCCACTTTTGCTGGGTTCCTCACCTTTCGATGATGTGGCCCCACTAGTGTGAGGACACTCCTGCTTGGTTCTCATCCACGTGGTTATGTGGACCCCCTGGTGAGAGTCTGTTCCTGGCTTTGTTCCTCACCCACCTGTGAGGGAGACCCTCTGCTGATAGGTCACTCCTGCATGGCTGGCACACATTGCCTTGGTGAAGTCAGCCGTGTGGTGGCAGTTGGAGCGTGCTGGGAATATCTTCCCCCCGGTGATGAGGGCCCTCTTGCGTCAGGCCCTAACTGCTGGGCTCACCAACTTTTCTTAGGGAGCCCAGTGATGCTTTGGCACTCCTCTTAGGATCCCATCTCCATGGGGATGTGGGCCTTCTGCTCTGAGGTCCCAACGGCTGGGTTGTTCACATTTTCATGATGTGGGCTCTCTGGTGTTAGTTCACAGAAGCCTGGATCCCATAGCCTCTGTGCTCTTGGCCGCCTGCTGGGAGGTTCCAACTGCTGGATTCCTCACTTTTTTAATTTTTTGGGCCCTCTGTTGTGAGGATCCTCCTGCCTGCCTCACTCCCAGCCCCTTCGTGATGTGTGTCGTCTGGTTTGAGGCCACATGTGCTGGGTTCCTCACCTTTCGATGATGTGGGACCAATGGTCTTAGGAGACTCCTGCCTGGTTCACATCCCCTTGGTGATGTGGGCCCTCTGTTGAGAGTCTGATCCTGGCTGGGTTCCTCACCCATCTGTGAGGTAGGCCGTCTGATGTGAGGTCACTCTTGCCTGGCTTGCTCACCTCGCCTTGTGGACATGAGCCCTCTGGTGGCACTTGGAGCCTGCTGGGAGCCTCCTCTCCTTGGTGATGAGGGCCCTCTGGCATCAGGCCCTAACTGCTGGGCTCCCCACATTTTGTGATGTGCGCCCAGTGGTGCGAGGACACTCCAGCCAGGTTCACATCCCCATTGGGGTGTGGGCCTTCTGCTCTGAGGTCCCAAAGCCTGGGTTGCTCACAGTTTCATGATGTGGGCTCTCTGGTGTTAGTTCACTCCTGCCTGCATCCCATAGCTTCTGTGCTCTGGGCCGCCTGCTGGGAGGTTCCAACTGCTGGATTCCTCACCTTTCTTATTCTTTGGGCCCTCTGTTTTTAGGCTACTCCTGCCCGCCTCACTCCCATTCCCTTTGTGATATGTGTCCTCTGATTTGAGGCCACATGTGCTGGGTTCCGCACCTTTCGATGATGTGGCCCCACTGGTGGGAGGACAGTCCTGACTGGTTCCCATCCCCTTGGTATTGTGGGCCCTCTGGTGAGAGTCTCATCCTGCCTCGGTTCCTCACCCTTCTGTGAGATAGGCCCTCTGCTGTGAGGTCACTACTGCCTGGCTGGCGCATGCCACCTTGTAGACATGGGCCCTCTGTTGGCAGTTGGAAACTGCTGGGAGTCTCCTCCCCTCAGTTATGAGGGCCCCCTGGCGTCAGGCCCTAACTGCTGGGCTCCTAACATTTTCTGATATGTGTTAAGTGGTGCAAAGCCACTCCTGCCAGGTTCCCATCCCAATGGGGATGTGTCACTACCTGAATCCACTCATTATGCTGCTACGGGCCTGATGACATAGATTTCATTGCTGAGTGATATTGCATTGTACGTAAGTACCACAACTTCTTTATCCATTTTTCGCTTTCTGTGATATTGAACTTGTACTGTAAACGAGGTTGTTGTAAACATAGCCAGCCCAAACTTTGGGGTGGCTGTGTCTTTTTGATTTTAATTTCCCTAAGCTATAGGACCATAAGTGGAAGTGCCCTAGGCTCTGTTGCTTTGTTTTTTTGATGTTTCAGGAAACACCATACACTTCTCCAGAGTGGCTCTTGGCAATTGACATCCCACCCATCAGCATAACAAGGCTCCCAGTTCTCCATGGCCTGTCCTGCCTTTCTGGATTTTACACTTTTTTCAGATAGCCCTTTTGACCGGGGAGCAGTGAGACTTCATTGTAGTGCAGATTTCCTTTGCAAGCTTGCTTGGTTGGCCAAAAAGGGCGTATGCGTTTTTTCTTGAATATATTCAGGAAAAAACGCATATGCCCTTTTTGGCCAAGTGCATCATTGTGGACGTTCTGCCACTTTTCCTATACTTTACATGCAATTCCAGTCTACCTCCTGAAATCGGTTTCCTGCAATTCTGCCCCGCTTTCAAGTCCTCTTTGCAGCCTTCCTTCAATATATTTTTGGATGATAGCTGTCATTTATAACTCTGCAGGTTTGTGAATTACAGTGCCCCTTAGCTCCTTTCTTCAACTCGCTTACTTGTGAGCTGGCCGCAACACTGCAGGATTGCTTCAGGCCTTAGTTTGGTTCCAGCATCACATGCTGAGCCTTTGGTTAATTCCTCTTCCTGGTGGGAAATGAGAGTTAAATTTGCCCGTCCAGACACCTCCAGCTAGTCTCTCATTGGTTCTCCCTCTTCCTGTTCATCTTACGCAGAAATTGCAAACTGGGCCAAACAGGAGGTTAAAGGCACTGACTCTCCAAGTGGGGAGAGTGTTAGTAAAGCGTCTGGAATGTTGCACCAGAGTACCAGGGGACGAAAACTGAGACACATTTGAACACGTTTCCCAATCACACCATGGATCATACTCTGGGTTCCACATGCATGTTTTAGCTGAAGGAAGAATCCCTTAAACCTGGAGAGTTGAGACCCATGGAATGGGTACCATGCAATATGACTTCAAAGAGTCTGCATTTGCTCACCTAACCTCACCAATCCTATCACTGCTGCGTTTATGCCACGGTACACACGCTTGATTCTCTTTTGGAGACATATAAATCCATAGGTTTTAAGATTCTTACTAGTCAGGTATATTATTAGGCGTTTAATATGGGGTGTTGAGTCCACTTCGTTGAGCAAGGAGTAGCTCTTGTCTTTTACATATTTGGCTTATGGAACGGTATCTGTGCTAATTTCAATCTCTGGTTTTATGCAGCACCCCAACTCACCTTTCCCCTTAAGCAAGCATAAGTTGGTTTTCTACATTTGACACCCTGTTCTGTTTTGTAATTCAGTTCTTGTGTAGCCAAGCTTACATTCCGTGTAGTAGTGATATCTTATGATGTTTCTTTTTCTGTGTGACTTATTTCACTTAGAATCATCGTACCTGAATCCACTCATTATGCTGCTACGGGCCTGATGATATAGATTTCATTGCTGAGTGATATTGCATTGTCCGTAAGTACCACAACTTCTTTATCCATTTTTCGCTTTCTGTGATATTGAGCTTGTACGGTAAACGAGGTTCTTGTAAACACAGCCGTCCCAAACTTTGGGGTGGCTGTGTCTTTTTGATTTTAATTTCCCTAAGCTATAGGACCGTAAGTGGAAGTGCCCTAGGCTCTGTTGCTTTGTTTTTTGGATGTTTCAGGAAACACCATACACTTCTCCAGAGTGGCTGCTGGCAATTTACATCCCGCCCATCAGCATAACAAGGCTCATAGTTCTCCTTGGCCTGTCCTGCCTTTCTGGATTTTACACTTTTTTCAGATGGCCCTTTTGACCGGGGGGCAGTGAGACTTCATTGTAGTGCAGATTTCCTTTGCAAGCTTGTTTGGTTGGCCAAAAAGGGCGTATGCGTTTTTTCCTGAATATATTCAGGAAAAAACGCATACGCCCTTTTTGGCCAAGTGCATCATTGTGGACGTTCTGCCTCTTTTCCTATGCTTTACATGCAATTCCAGTCTACCTCCTGAAATCGGTTTCCTGCAATTCTGCCCCGCTTTCAAGTCCTCTTGGCATCCTTCCTTCAATATATTTTTGGAAGATAGCTGTCATTTATAACTCTGCAGGTTTGTGAATTACAGTGCCCCTGAGCTCCTTTCTTCAACTCGCTTTCTTGTGAGCTGGCCGCAACACCGCAGGATTGCTTCAGGCCCTAGTTTGGTTCTGGCACGGCATGCTGAGCCTTTGGTTAATTCCTCTTCCTGGTGGGAAATGAGAGTTAAATTTGCCCGTCCAGACACCTCCACCTAGTCTCTCATTGGTTCTCCCTATTCCTGTGCATTTTCCACAGAAATTGCAAACTGGGCCAAACAGGAGGTTAAAGGCACTGACTCTCCAAGTGGGGAGAGTGTTAGTAAAGTGTCTGGAATGTTGCACGCGAGTACAAGGGGACGAAAACTGAGACACATTTAAACACATTTCCCGATCACACGGTGGATCATACTCTGGGTTCCACATGCATGTTTTAGCTGAAGGAAGAATCCCTTAAACCTGGAGAGTTAATACCCATGGAATGGGTACCATGGAATATTTCTTCAAAGAGTCTGCATTTGCACACCGAACCTCACCAATCCTATCACTGCTGCATTTATGCAACTGTACACACGCTTGATTCTCTTTCGAAGACATATAAATCCATAGGTTTTAAGATTCTTACTAGACAGTTATATTCTTAGGCGTTTAATATGGGGTGTTGAGTCCACTTCGTTTAGCAAGGAGTAGCTCTTGTCTATTACATATTTGGCTTATGGAACGGTATCTGTGCTAATTTCAATCTCTGGTTTTATGCACCACCCCAACTCACCTTTCACCTTAAGCAAGCATAAGTTGGGTTTCTACTTTTGAGACCGTGTTCTGTTTTGTAATTCAGTTCCTGTGTAGCCAAGTTTACATTCCGTGTATTAGTGATACCTTATGATGTTTCTTTTTCTGTGTGACTTATTTCACTTAGAATCATCGTACCTGAATCCACTCATTATGCTGCTACGGGCCTGATGACATAGATTTCATTGCTGAGTATATTGCATTGTACGTAAGTACCACAACTTCTTTATCCATTTTTCGCTTTCTGTGATATTGAACTTGTACCGTAAACGAGGTTCTTGTAAACAGAGCCGGCCCAAACTTTGGGGTGGCTGTGTCTTTTTGATTTTAATTTCCCTAAGCTATAGGACCATAAGTGGAAGTGCCCTAGGCTCTGTTGCTTTGTTTTTTTGATGTTTCAGGAAACACCATACACTTCTCCAGAGTGGCTGTTGGCAATTTACATCCCGCCCATCATCATAACAGGGCTCCCCATTCTCCATGGCCTATCCTGCCTTTCTGGATTTTACACTTTTCTCAGATAGCCCTTTTGACCGGGGGGCAGTGAGACTTCATTGTAGTGCAGATTTCCTTTGCAAGCTTGCTTGGTTGGCCAAAAAGGGCGTATGCGTTTTTTCCTGAATATATTCAGGAAAAAACGCATACGCCCTTTTTGGCCAAGTGCATCATTGTGGACGTTCTGCCTCTTTTCCTATACTTTACATGCAATTCCATTCTACCTCCTGAAATCGGTTTCCTGCAATTCTGCCCCGCTTTCAACTCCTCTTGGCAGCCTTACTTCAATATATTTTTGGACACTAGGTGTCATTTATAACTCTGCAGGTTTGTGAATTACTGTGCCCCTGAGCTCTTTTCTTCAACTCGCTTTCTTGTGAGCTGGCCGCAACACCGCAGGATTGCTTCTTGCCCTAGTGTGGTTCTGGCATGGCATACTGAGCCTTTGGTTACTTCCTCTTCCTGGTGGGAAATGAGAGTTAAATTTGCCCGTCCGGACACCTCCACCTAGTCTCTCATTGGTTCTCCCTATTCCTGTTCATTTTCCACAGAAATTGCAAACTGGGCCAAACAGGAGGTTAAAGGCACTGACTCTCCAAGTGGGGAGAGTGTTAGTAAAGCGTCTGGAATGTTGCACCCGAGTACCAGGGGACGAAAACTGAGACACATTTGAACACGTTTCCCGATCACATGGTGGATCATACTCTGGGTTCCACGTGCATGATTTAGCTGAAGGAAGAATCCCTTAAACATGGAGAGTTGAGACCCATGGAATGGGTACCATGCAATATGACTTCAAAGGGTCTGCATTTGCTCACCGAACCTCACCAGTCCTATCACTGCTGCGTTTATGCCACTGAACACGCTTGATTCTCTTTCGGAGACATATAAATCCATAGGTTTTAAGATTCTTACTAGTCAGGTATATTCTTAGGCGTTTAATATGGGGTGTTGAGTCCACTTCATTGAGCAAGGAGTAGCTCTTGTCTATTACATATTCGGCTTATGGAACGGTATCTGTGCTAATTTCAATCTTTGGTTTTATGCACCACCCCAACTCACCTTTCCCCTTAAGCAAGCATAAGTTGGTTTTCTACATTTGACACCCTGTTCTGTTTTGTAATTCAGTTCTTGTGTAGCCAAGTTTACATTCCGTGTAGTAGTGATATCTTATGATGTTTCTTTTTCTGTGTGACTTATTTCACTTAGAATCATCGTACCTGAATCCACTCATTATGCTGCTACGGGCCTGATGATATAGATTTCATTGCTGAGTGATATTGCATTGTACGTAAGTACCACAACTTCTTTATCTATTTTTCGCTTTCTGTGATATTCAACTTGTACCGTAAACGAGGTTCTTGTAAACAGAGCCATCCCAAACATTGGGGTGGCTGTGTCTTTTTGATTTTAATTTCCCTAAGCTATAGGACCATAAGTGGAAGTGCCCTAGGCTCTGTTGCTTTGTTTTTTGGATGTTTCAGGAAACACCATACACTTCTCCAGAGTGGCTGCTGGCAATTTACATCCCGCCCATCAGCATAACAAGGCTCCCAGTTCTCCATGGCCTGTCCTGCATTTCTGGATTTTACACTTTTTTCAGATGGCCCTTTTGACCGGGGGGCAGTGAGACTTCATTGTAGTGCAGATTTCCTTTGCAAGCTTGCTTGGTTGGCCAAAAAGTGCGTATGCGTTTTTTCCTCAATATATTCAGGAAAAAACGCATACGCCCTTTTTGGCCAAGTGCATCATTGTGGACGTTCTGCCTCTTTTCCTATGCTTTACATGCAATTCCAGTCTACCTTCTGAAATCGGTTTCCTGCAATTCTGCCCTGCTTTCAAGTACTCTTGGCAGCCTTACTTCAATATATTTTTGGAAGATAGCAGTCATTTATAACTCTGCAGGTTTGTGAATTACAGTTTCCCTGAGCTCCTTTCTTCAACTCGCTTTCTTGTGAGCTGGCCGCAACACCGCAGGATTGCTTCTGGCCCTAGTGTTGTTCCGGCATGGCACGCTGAGCCTTTGGTTAATTCGTCTTCCTGGTGGGAAATGAGAGTTAAATTTCCCCGTCCGGACACCTCCAGCTAGTCTCTCCTTGGTTCTCCCTATTCCTGTTCATTTTCCACAGAAATTGCAAACTTGGCCAAACAGGAGGTTAAAGGCACCGACTCTCCAAGTGGGGAGAGTGTTAGTAAAGCGTCTGGAATGTTGCACCCGAGTACCAGGGGACGAAAACTGAGAAACATTTGAACACGTTTCCCGATCACACGGTGGATCATACTGTGGGTTCCACATGCATGTTTTACCTGAAGGAAGAATCCCTTAAACATGGAGAGTTGAGACCCATGGAATGGGTACCATGCAATATGACTTCAAAGGGTCTGCATTTGCTCACCGAACCTCACCAGTCCTATCACTGCTGCGTTTATGCTCCTGTACACACGCTTGATTTTCTTTCAGAGACATAGCAATCCATAGGTTTTAAGATACTTACTAGTCAGGTACATTCTTAGGCGTTTAATATGGGGTGTTGAGTCCATTTCGTTGAGCAAGGAGTAGTTCTCGTCTATTCCATATTTGGCTTAAGGAACTTTATCTGTGCTCATTTCAATCTCTGGTTTTATGCAGCACCCCAACTCACCTTTCCCCTTAAGCAAGCATAAGTTGGTTTTCTAAATTTGAGGCCCTGTTCTGTTTTGTAATCCAGTTCCTGTGTAGCCAAGTTTACATTCCGTGTATTAGTGATATCTTATGATGTTTCTTTTTCTGTGTGACTTATTTCACTTAGAATCATCATACCTGAATCCACTCATTATGCTGCTACGGGCCTGATGACATAGATTTCATTGCTGAGTGATATTGCATTGTACGTAAGTACCACAACTTCTTTATCCATTTTTTGCTTTCTGCGATATTGAACTTGTACCATAAAGGAGGTTCTTGTAAACAGAGCCGTCCCAAACTTTCGGGTGGCTGTGTCTTTTTTATTTTAATTTCCCTAAACTATAGGACCATAAGTGGAAGTGCCCTAGGCTCTGTTGCTTTGTTTTTTAGATGTTTCAGGAAACATCATACACCTCTCCCGAGTGGCTGTTGGCAATTTACATCCCGCCTATCAGCATAACAAGGCTCCCAGTTCTCCAAGGCCTGTCCTGCCTTTCTGGATTTTACACTTTTTTCAGGTAGCCCTTTTGACCGGGGGGAAGTGAGTCTTCATTGTAGTGCAGATTTCCTTTGCAAGCTTGCTTGGTTGGCCAAAAAGGGCGTATGAGTTTTTTCCTGAATATATTTTCCTGAATATATTTCCTGAATATATTTTCCTGAATATATTTCCTGAATATATTCAGGAAAAAACGCATACGCCCTTTTTGGCCAAGTGCATCATTGTGGACGTTCTGCCTCTTTTCCTATGCTTTAAATGCAATTCCAGTCTACCTCCTGAAATCGGTTTCCTGCAATTCTTCCCCGCTTTCAAGTCCTCTTGGCAGCCTTACTTCAGAATATTTTTGGACGATAGCTGTCATTTATAACTCTGCAGGTTTGTGAATTACAGTGCCCCTCAGCTCCTTTCTTCAACTCGCTTTCTTGGGAGCTGGCCGCAACACCGCAGGATTGCTTCAGGCCTTAATCTGGTTCCGGCACGGCACGCTGAGCCTTTGGTTAATTCCTCTTCCTGGTGGGAAATGAGAGTTAAATTTGCCCGTCCAGACACCTCCAGCTAGTCTCTCATTAGTTCTCCCTATTCCTGTTCATCTTCCGCAGAAATTGCAAATGGGCCAAACAGGAGGTTAAAGGCACTGACTCTCCAAGTCGGGAGAGTGTTTGTAAAGCGTCTGGAATGTTGCACCCAAGTACCAGAGGACGAGAACTGAGACATATTGGAACACGTCTCCCGATCACACGGTTGATCATACTCTGGGTTCCACATGCATGTTTTAGCTGAAGGCAGAATCACTTAAACCTGGAGAGTTGAGACCCGTGGAATGGGTACCATGCAATATGACTTCAAATGGTCTTCATTTGCTCACCGAACCTCTCCAATCCTATCACTGCTGCGTTTATGCCCCTGTACACACGCTTGATTCTCTTTCAGAGACATAGCAATCCATAGGTTTTAAGATACTTACTAGTCAGGTACATTCTTAGGCGTTTAATATGGGGTGTTGAGTCCATTTCGCTGAGCAAGGAGTAGTTCTTGTCTATTCCATATTTGGCTTAAGGAACTTTATCTGTGCTCATTTCAATCTCTGGTTTGATGCAGCACCCCAACTCACCTTTCCCCTTAAGCAAGCATAAGTTGGTTTTCTAAATTTGAGAACCTGTTCTGTTTTGTAATCCAGTTCCTGTGTAGCCAAGTTTACATTCCGTGTATTAGTGATATCTTATGATGTTTCTTTTTCTGTGTGACTTATTTCAGTTAGAATCATCATACCTGAATCCACTGATTATGCTGCTACGGGCCTGATGACATAGATTTCATTGCTGAGTGATATTGCATTGTACGTAAGTACCACAACTTCTTTATCCATATTTCACTTTCTGCGCTATTGAACTTGTACCGTAAACGAGGTTCTTGTAAACAGAGCCGTGCCAAACATTGGGGTGGCTGTGTCTTTTTGATTTTAATTTCTCTAAGCTATAGGACCATAAGTGGAAGTGCCCTAGGCTCTGTTGCTTTATTTTTTAGATGTTTCAGAAAACACCATACACTTCTTCCGAGTGGCTCTTGGCAATTAACATCCCGCCCATCAGCATAACAAGGCTCCCAGTTCTCCATGGCCTGTCCTGCCTTTCTGGATTTTACACTTTTTTCAGATGGCCCTTTTGACAGGGGGGAAGTGAGACTTCATTGTAGTGCAGATTTCCTTTGCAAGCTTGCTTGGTTGGCCAAAAAAGGCGTATGCGTTTTTTCCTGAATATATTCAGGAAAAAACGCATACGCCCTTTTTGGCCAAGTGCATCATTGTGGACGTTCTGCCTCTTTTCCTATGCTTTAAATGCAATTCCAGTCTACCTCCTGAAATCGGTTTCCTGCAATTCTGCCCCGCTTTCAAGTCCTCTTGGCAGCGTTATTTCAGTATATTTTTGGACGATAGCTGACATTTATAACTCTGCAGGTTTCTGAATTACAGTGCCCCTGAGCTCCTTTCTTCAACTCGCTTTCTTGTGAGCTGGCCGCAACACCGCAGGATTGCTTCAGGGCCTAATCAGGTTCCGGCTCGGAACGCTGAGCCTTTGGTTAATTCCTCTTCCTGGTGGGAAATGAGAGTTAAATTTGCCCGTCCAGACACCTCCAGCTAGTCTCTCATTGGTTCTCCCTATTCCTGTTCATCTTCCGCAGAAATTGCAAACTGGGCCAAACAGGAGGTTAAAGGCACTGACTCTCCAAGTCGGGAGAGTGTTAGTAAAGCGTCTGGAATGTTGCACCCGAGTACCAGGGGACGAGAACTGAGATATATTGCAACATGTCTCCCGATCACACGGTTGATCATACTCTGGGTTCCACATGCATGTTTTAGCTGAAGGCAGAATCCCTTAAACCTGGAGAGTTGAGACCCATGGAATGGGTACCATGCAATATGACTTCAAAGGGTCTTCATTTGCTCACCGAACCTCTCCAATCCTATCACTGCTGCGTTTATGCCCCTGTACACACGCTTGATTTTCTTTCAGAGACATAGCAATCCATAGGTTTTAAGATACTTACTAGTCAGGTACATTCTTAGGCGTTTAATATGGGGTGTTGAGTCCATTTCGTTGAGCAAGGAGTAGTTATTGTCTATTCCATATTTGGCTTAAGGAACCTTATCTGTGCTCATTTCAATCTCTGGTTTTATGCAGCACCCCAACTCACCTTTCCCCTTCAGCCAGCATAAGTTGGTTTTCTAAATTTGAGACCCTGTTCTGTTTTGTAATCCAGTTCCTGTGTAGCCAAGTTTACATTCCGTGTATTAGTGATATCTTATGATGTTTCTTTTTCTGTGTGACTTATTTCAGTTAGAATCATCATACCTGAATCCACTGATTATGCTGCTACGGGCCTGATGACATAGATTTCATTGCTGAGTGATATTGCATTGTACGTAAGTACCACAACTTCTTTATCCATATTTCGCTTTCTGCGCTATTGAACTTGTACCGTAAACGAGGTTCTTGTAAACAGAGCCGTGCCAAACATTGGGGTGGCTGTGTCTTTTTGATTTTAATTTCCCTAAGCTATAGGACCATAAGTGGAAGTGCCCTAGGCTCTGTTGCTTTGTTTTTTGGATGTTTCAGGAAACACCATACACTTCTCCCGAGTGGCTGTTGGCAATTTACATCCCGCCCATCAGCATAACAAGGCTCCCAGTTCTCCATGGCCTGTCCTGCCTTTCTGGATTTTACACTTTTTTCAGGTGGCCCTTTTGACCGGGGGGAAGTGAGACTTCATTGTAGTGCACATTTCCTTTGCAAGCTTGCTTGGTTGGCCAAAAAGGGCGTATGCGTTTTTTCCTGAATATATTCAGGAAAAAACGCATACGCCCTTTTTGGCCAAGTGCATCATTGCGGACGTTCTGCCTCTTTTCCTATGCTTTAAATGCAATTCCAGTCTACCTCCTGAAATCGGTTTCCTGCAATTCTGCCCCGCTTTCAAGTTCTCTTGGCAGCCTTACTTCAGTATATTTTTGGACGATAGCTGTCATTTATAACTCTGCAGGTTTGTGAATTACAGTGCCCCTGAGCTCCTTTCTTCAACTCGCTTTCTTGGGAGCTGGCCACAACACCGCAGGATTGCTTCAGGCCCTAATCTGTTTCCGGCACGGCACGCTGAGCCTTTGGTTAATTCCTCTTCCTGGTGGGAAATGAGAGTTAAATTTGCCCGTCCAGACACCTCCAGCTAGTCTCTCATTGGTTCTCCCTATTCCTGTTCATCTTCCGCAGAAATTGCAAATGGGCCAAACAGGAGGTTAAAGGCACTGACTCTCCAAGTCGGGAGAGTGTTAGTAAAGCGTCTGGAATGTTACACCCGAGTACCAGGGGACGAGAACTGAGACATATTGGAACACGTCTCCCGATCACACGGTTGATCATACTCTGGGTTCCACATGCATGTTTTAGCTGAAGGTAGAATTCCTTAATCCTAGAGAGTTGAGACCCGTGGAATGGGTACCATGCAGTATGACTTCAAAGGATCTTCATTTGCTCACCGAACCTCTCCAATCCTATCACTGCTGCATTTATGCCCCTGTACACACGCTTGATTTTCTTTCAGAGACATAGCAATCCATAGGTTTTAAGATACTTACTAGTCAGGTACATTCTTAGGCGTTTAATATGGGGTGTTGAGTCCATTTCGTTGAGCAAGGAGTAGTTCTCGTCTATTCCATATTTGGCTTAAGGAACTTTATCTGTGCTCATTTCAATCTCTGGTTTTATGCAGCACCCCAACTCACCTTTCCCCTTAAGCAAGCATAAGCTGGTTTTCTAAATTTGAGGCCCTGTTCTGTTTTGTAATCCAGTTCCTGTGTAGCCAAGTTTACATTCCGTGTATTAGTGATATCTTATGATGTTTCTTTTTCTGTGTGACTTATTTCAGGTAGAATCATCATACCTGAATCCACTCATTATGCTGCTACGGGCCTGATGACATAGATTTCATTGCTGAGTGATATTGCATTGTACGTAAGTACCACAACTTCTTTATCCATTTTTTGCTTTCTGCGATATTGAACTTGTACCTTAAAGGAGGTTCTTGTAAACAGAGCCGTCCCAAACTTTCGGGTGGCTGTGTCTTTTTTATTTTAATTTCCCTAAACTATAGGACCATAAGTGGAAGTGCCCTAGGCTCTGTTGCTTTGTTTTTTAGATGTTTCAGGAAACACCATACACCTCTCCCGAGTGGCTGTTGGCAATTTACATCCCGCCTATCAGCATAACAAGGCTCCCAGTTCTCCAAGGCCTGTCCTGCCTTTCTGGATTTTACACTTTTTTCAGGTAGCCCTTTTGACCGGGGGGAAGTGAGTCTTCATTGTAGTGCAGATTTCCTTTGCAAGCTTGCTTGGTTGGCCAAAAAGGGCGTATGAGTTTTTTCCTGAATATATTCAGGAAAAAACGCATACGCCCTTTTTGGCCAAGTGCATCATTGTGGACGTTCTGCCTCTTTTCCTATGCTTTAAATGCAATTCCAGTCTACCTCCTGAAATCGGTTTCCTGCAATACTGCCCCTCTTTCAAGTCCTCTTGGCAGCCTTACTTCAGTATATTTTTGGACGATAGCTGTCATTTATAACTCTGCAGGTTTGTGAATTACAGTGCCCCTGAGCTCCTTTCTTCAACTCGCTTTCTTGTGAGCTGGCCGCAACACCGCAGGATTGCTTCAGGCCCTAGTTTGGTTCCGGCATGGCATGTTGAGCCTTTGGTTAATTCCTCTTCCTGATGGGAAATGAGAGTTAAATTTGCCCGTTCAGACACCTCCACCTAGTCTCTCATTGGTTCTCCATATTCCTGTTCATTTTCCACAGAAATTGCAAACTGGGCCAAACAGGAGGTTAAAGGCACTGACTCTCCAAGTGGGGAGAGTGTTAGGAAAGCGTCTGGAATGTCGCACCCGAGTACCAGGGGACGAAAACTGAGACACATTTGAACACGTTTTCCGATCACATGGTGGATCATACTCTGGGTTCCACATGCATGTTTTAGCTAAAGTAAGAATCCCTTAAACATGGAGAGTTGAGACCCATGGAATGGGTACCATGCAATATGACTTCAAAGGGTCTGCATTTGCTCACCGAACCTCACCAATCCTATCACTGCTACGTTTATTCCACTGTACACACGCTTGATTCTCTTTCGGAGACATATAAATCCATAGGTTTTAAGATTCTTACTAGTCAGGTATATTGTTAGGCGTTTAATATGTGGTGTTGAGTCCACTTCGTTGAGCAAGGAGTAGCTCTTGTCTATTACATATTTGGCTTATGGAACGGTATCTGTGCTAATTTCAATCTCTGGTTTTATGCAGCACCCCAACTCACCTTTCCCCTTAAGCAAGCATAAGTTGGTTTTCTACATTTGACACCCTGTTCTGTTTTGTAATTCAGTTCTTGTGTAGCCAAGTTTACATTCCGTGTATTAGTGATATCTTATGATGTTTCTTTTTCTGTGTGACTTATTTCACTTAGAATCATCGTACCTGAATCCACTCATTATGCTGCTACGGGCCTGATGACATAGATTTCATTGCTGAGTGATATTGCATTGTACGTAAGTACCACAACTTCTTTATCCATTTTTCGCTTTCTGTGATATTGAACTTGTACCGTAAACGAGGTTCTTGTAAACAGAGCGGTCCCAAACTTTAGGGTGGCTGTGTCTTTTTGATTTTAATTTCCCTAAGCTATAGGACCATAAGTGGAAGTGCCCTAGGCTCTGTTGCTTTGTTTTTTACATGTTTCAGGAAACACCATACACCTCTCCCGAGTGGCTGTTGGCAATTTACATCCCGTCCATCAGCATAACAAGGCTCCCAGTTCTCCATGGCCTGTCCTGCCTTTCTGGATTTTACACTTTTTTCATATGGCCCTTTTGACCGGGGGGAAGTGAGACTTCATTGTAGTGCAGATTTCCTTTGCAAGCTTGCTTGGTTGGCCAAAAAGGGCGTATGCGTTTTTTCCTGAATATATTTTCCTGAATATATTTCCTGAATATATTTTCCTGAATATATTTCCTGAATATATTCAGGAAAAAACGCATACGCCCTTTTTGGCCAAGTGCATCATTGTGGACATTCTGCCTCTTTTCCTATGCTTTAAATGCAATTCCAGTCTACCTCCTGAAATCGGTTTCCTGCAATTCTTCCCCGCTTTCAAGTCCTCTTGGCAGCCTTACTTCAGTATATTTTTGGACGATAGCTGTCATTTATAACTCTGCAGGTTTGTGAATTACAGTGCCCCTGAGCTCCTTTCTTCAACTCGCTTTCTTGGGAGCTGGCCGCAACACCGCAGGATTGCTTCAGGCCTTAATCTGGTTCCGGCACGGCACGCTGAGCCTTTGGTTAATTCCTCTTCCTGGTGGGAAATGAGAGTTAAATTTGCCCGTCCAGACACCTCCAGCTAGTCTCTCATTGGTTCTCCCTATTCCTGTTCATCTTCCGCAGAAATTGCAAATGGGCCAAACAGGAGGTTAAAGGCACTGACTCTCCAAGTCGGGAGAGTGTTTGTAAAGCGTCTGGAATGTTGCACCCAAGTACCAGAGGACGAGAACTGAGACATATTGGAACACGTCTCCCGATCACACGGTTGATCATACTCTGGGTTCCACATGCATGTTTTAGCTGAAGGCAGAATCACTTAAACCTGGAGAGTTGAGACCCGTGGAATGGGTACCATGCAATATGACTTCAAATGGTCTTCATTTGCTCACCGAACCTCTCCAATCCTATCACTGCTGCGTTTATGCCCCTGTACACACGCTTGATTCTCTTTCAGAGACATAGCAATCCATAGGTTTTAAGATACTTACTAGTCAGGTACATTCTTAGGCGTTTAATATGGGGTGTTGAGTCCATTTCGCTGAGCAAGGAGTAGTTCTTGTCTATTCCATATTTGGCTTAAGGAACTTTATCTGTGCTCATTTCAATCTCTGGTTTGATGCAGCACCCCAACTCACCTTTCCCCTTAAGCAAGCATAAGTTGGTTTTCTACATTTGAGAACCTGTTCTGTTTTGTAATCCAGTTCCTGTGTAGCCAAGTTTACATTCCGTGTATTAGTGATATCTTATGATGTTTCTTTTTCTGTGTGACTTATTTCAGTTAGAATCATCATACCTGAATCCACTGATTATGCTGCTACGGGCCTGATGACATAGATTTAATTGCTGAGTGATATTGCATTGTACGTAAGTACCACAACTTCTTTATCCATATTTCACTTTCTGCGCTATTGAACTTGTACCGTAAACGAGGTTCTTGTAAACAGAGCCGTGCCAAACATTGGGGTGGCTGTGTCTTTTTGATTTTAATTTCCCTAAGCTATAGGACCATAAGTGGAAGTGCCCTAGGCTCTGTTGCTTTATTTTTTAGATGTTTCAGAAAACACCATACACTTCTTCCGAGTGGCTCTTGGCAATTTACATCCCGCCCATCAGCATAACAAGGCTCCCAGTTCTCCATGGCCTGTCCTGCCTTTCTGGATTTTACACTTTTTTCAGATGGCCCTTTTGACAGGGGGGAAGTGAGACTTCATTGTAGTGCAGATTTCCTTTGCAAGCTTGCTTGGTTGGCCAAAGAGGGCGTATGCGTTTTTTCCTGAATATATTCAGGAAAAAACGCATACGCCCTTTTTGGCCAAGTGCATCATTGTGGACGTTCTGCCTCTTTTCCTATGCTTTAAATGCAATTCCAGTCTACCTCCTGAAATCGGTTTCCTGCAATTCTGCCCCGCTTTCAAGTCCTCTTGGCAGCGTTATTTCAGTATATTTTTGGACGATAGCTGACATTTATAACTCTGCAGGTTTGTGAATTACAGTGCCCCTGAGCTCCTTTCTTCAACTCGCTTTCTTGTGAGCTGGCCGCAACACCGCAGGATTGCTTCAGGCCCTAATCTGGTTCCGGCACGGCACGCTGAGCCTTTGGTTAATTCCTCTTCCTGGTGGGAAATGAGAGTTAAATTTGCCCGTCCAGACACCTCCAGCTAGTCTCTCATTGGTTCTCCCTATTCCTGTTCATCTTCCGCAGAAATTGCAAATGGGCCAAACAGGAGGTTAAAGGCACTGACTCTCCAAGTCGGGAGAGTGTTTGTAAAGCATCTGCAATGTTGCACCCAAGTACCAGAGGACGAGAACTGAGACATATTGGAACACGTCTCCCGATCACATGGTTGATCATACTCTGGGTTCCACATGCATGTTTTAGCTGAAGGCAGAATCCCTTAAACCTGGAGAGTTGAGACCCGTGGAATGGGTACCATGCAATATGACTTCAAAGGATCTTCATTTGCTCACCGAACCTCTCCAATCCTATCACTGCTGCGTTTATGCCCCTGTACACACGCTTGATTTTCTTTCAGAGACATAGCAATCCATAGGTTTTAAGATACTTACTAGTCAGTTACATTCTTAGGCGTTTAATATGGGGTGTTGAGTCCATTTCGTTGAGCAAGGAGTAGTTCTCCTCTATTCCATATTTGGCTTAAGGAACTTTATCTGTGCTCATTTCAATCTCTGGTTTTATGCAGCACCCCAACTCACCTTTCCCCTTCAGCCAGCATAAGTTGGTTTTCTGAATTTGAGACCCTGTTCTGTTTTGTAATCCAGTTCCTGTGTAGCCAAGTTTAAATTCCGTGTATTAGTGATATCTTATGATGTTTCTTTTTCTGTGTGACTTATTTCAGTTAGAATCATCATACCTGAATCCACTGATTATGCTGCTACGGGCCTGATGACATAGATTTCATTGCTGAGTGATATTGCATTGTACGTAAGTACCACAACTTCTTTATCCATTTTTCACATTCTGCGATACTGAACTTGTACCGTAAACGAGGTTCTTGTAAACAGAGCCATCCCAAACTTTGGGGTGTCTGTGTCTTTTTGATTTTAATTTCCCTAAGCTATAGGACCATAAGTGGAAGTGCCCTAGGCTCTGTTTCTTTGTTTTTTACATGTTTCAGGAAACACCATACACCTCTCCCTAGTGGCTCTTGGCAATTAACATCCCGCCCATCAGCATAACAAGGCTCCCAGTTCTCCATGGCCTGTCCTGCCTTTCTGGATTTTACACTTTTTTCAGATGGCCCTTTTGACAGGGGGGAAGTGAGACTTCATTGTAGTGCAGATTTCCTTTGCAAGCTTGCTTGGTTGGCCAAAAAAGGGCGTATGCGTTTTTTCCTGAATATATTCAGGAAAAAACGCATACGCCCTTTTTGGCCAAGTGCATCATTGTGGACGTTCTGCCTCTTTTCCTATGCTTTAAATGCAATTCCAGTCTACCTCCTGAAATCGGTTTCCTGCAATTCTGCCCCGCTTTCAAGTCCTCTTGGCAGCGTTATTTCAGTATATTTTTGGACGATAGCTGACATTTATAACTCTGCAGGTTTCTGAATTACAGTGCCCCTGAGCTCCTTTCTTCAACTCGCTTTCTTGTGAGCTGGCCGCAACACCGCAGGATTGCTTCAGGGCCTAATCAGGTTCCGGCTCGGAACGCTGAGCCTTTGGTTAATTCCTCTTCCTGGTGGGAAATGAGAGTTAAATTTGCCCGTCCAGACACCTCCAGCTAGTCTCTCATTGGTTCTCCCTATTCCTGTTCATCTTCGGCAGAAATTGCAAAGTGGGCCAAACAGGAGGTTAAAGGCACTGACTCTCCAAGTCGGGAGAGTGTTAGTAAAGCGTCTGGAATGTTGCACCCGAGTACCAGGGGACGAGAACTGAGATATATTGCAACATGTCTCCCGATCACACGGTTGATCATACTCTGGGTTCCACATGCATGTTTTAGCTGAAGGCAGAATCCCTTAAACCTGGAGAGTTGAGACCCGTGGAATGGGTACCATGCAATATGACTTCAAAGGGTCTTCATTTGCTCACCGAACCTCTCCAATCCTATCACTGCTGCGTTTATGCCCCTGTACACACGCTTGATTCTCTTTCAGAGACATAGCAATCCATAGGTTTTAAGATACTTACTAGTCAGGTACATTCTTAGGCGTTTAATATGGGGTGTTGAGTCCATTTCGTTGAGCAAGGAGTAGTTATTGTCTATTCCATATTTGGCTTAAGGAACCTTATCTGTGCTCATTTCAATCTCTGGTTTTATGCAGCACCCCAACTCACCTTTCCCCTTCAGCCAGCATAAGTTGGTTTTCTAAATTTGAGACCCTGTTCTGTTTTGTAATCCAGTTCCTGTGTAGCCAAGTTTACATTCCGTGTATTAGTGATATCTTATGATGTTTCTTTTTCTGTGTGACTTATTTCAGTTAGAATCATCATACCTGAATCCACTGATTATGCTGCTACGGGCCTGATGACATAGATTTCATTGCTGAGTGATATTGCATTGTACGTAAGTACCACAACTTCTTTATCCATATTTCGCTTTCTGCGCTATTGAACTTGTACCGTAAACGAGGTTCTTGTAAACAGAGCCGTGCCAAACATTGGGGTGGCTGTGTCTTTTTGATTTTAATTTCCCTAAGCTATAGGACCATAAGTGGAAGTGCCCTAGGCTCTGTTGCTTTGTTTTTTGGATGTTTCAGGAAACACCATACACTTCTCCCGAGTGGCTGTTGGCAATTTACATCCCGCCCATCAGCATAACAAGGCTCCCAGTTCTCCATGGCCTGTCCTGCCTTTCTGGATTTTACACTTTTTTCAGGTGGCCCTTTTGACCGGGGGGAAGTGAGACTTCATTGTAGTGCACATTTCCTTTGCAAGCTTGCTTGGTTGGCCAAAAAGGGCGTATGAGTTTTTTCCTGAATATATTCAGGAAAAAACGCATACGCCCTTTTTGGCCAAGTGCATCATTGTGGACGTTCTGCCTCTTTTCCTATGCTTTAAATGAAATTCCAGTCTACCTCCTGAAATCGGTTTCCTGCAATTCTGCCCCGCTTTCAAGTTCTCTTGGCAGCCTTACTTCAGTATATTTTTGGACGATAGCTGTCATTTATAACTCTGCAGGTTTGTGAATTACAGTGCCCCTGAGCTCCTTTCTTCAACTCGCTTTCTTGGGAGCTGGCCGCAACACCGCAGGATTGCTTCAGGCCCTAATCTGGTTCCGGCACGGCACGCTGAGCCTTTGGTTAATTCCTCTTCCTGGTGGGAAATGAGAGTTAAATTTGCCCGTCCAGACACCTCCAGCTAGTCTCTCATTGGTTCTCCCTATTCCTGTTCATCTTCCGCAGAAATTGCAAATGGGCCAAACAGGAGGTTAAAGGCACTGACTCTCCAAGTCGGGAGAGTGTTAGTAAAGCGTCTGGAATGTTACACCCGAGTACCAGGGGACGAGAACTGAGACATATTGGAACACGTCTCCCGATCACACGGTTGATCATACTCTGGGTTCCACATGCATGTTTTAGCTGAAGGTAGAATTCCTTAATCCTAGAAAGTTGAGACCCGTGGAATGGGTACCATGCAGTATGACTTCAAAGGATCTTCATTTGCTCACCGAACCTCTCCAATCCTATCACTGCTGCATTTATGCCCCTGTACACACGCTTGATTTTCTTTCAGAGACATAGCAATCCATAGGTTTTAAGATACTTACTAGTCAGGTACATTCTTAGGCGTTTAATATGGGGTGTTGAGTCCATTTCGTTGAGCAAGGAGTAGTTCTCGTCTATTCCATATTTGGCTTAAGGAACTTTATCTGTGCTCATTTCAATCTCTGGTTTTATGCAGCACCCCAACTCACCTTTCCCCTTAAGCAAGCATAAGCTGGTTTTCTAAATTTGAGGCCCTGTTCTGTTTTGTAATCCAGTTCCTGTGTAGCCAAGTTTACATTCCGTGTATTAGTGATATCTTATGATGTTTCTTTTTCTGTGTGACTTATTTCAGGTAGAATCATCATACCTGAATCCACTCATTATGCTGCTACGGGCCTGATGACATAGATTTCATTGCTGAGTGATATTGCATTGTACGTAAGTACCACAACTTCTTTATCCACTTTTTGCTTTCTGCGATATTGAACTTGTACCTTAAAGGAGGTTCTTGTAAACAGAGCCGTCCCAAACTTTCAGGTGGCTGTGTCTTTTTTATTTTAATTTCCCTAAACTATAGGACCATAAGTGGAAGTGCCCTAGGCTCTGTTGCTTTGTTTTTTAGATGTTTCAGGAAACACCATACACCTCTCCCGAGTGGCTGTTGGCAATTTACATCCCGCCTATCAGCATAACAAGGCTCCCAGTTCTCCAAGGCCTGTCCTGCCTTTCTGGATTTTACACTTTTTTCAGGTAGCCCTTTTGACCGGGGGGAAGTGAGTCTTCATTGTAGTGCAGATTTCCTTTGCAAGCTTGCTTGGTTGGCCAAAAAGGGCGTATGCGTTTTTTCCTGAATATATTCAGGAAAAAACGCATACGCCCTTTTTGGCCAAGTGCATCATTGTGGACGTTCTGCCTCTTTTCCTATGCTTTAAATGCAATTCCAGTCTACCTCCTGAAATCGGTTTCCTGCAATTCTGCCCCTCTTTCAAGTCCTCTTGGCAGCCTTACTTCAGTATATTTTTGGACGATAGCTGTCATTTATAACTCTGCAGGTTTGTGAATTACAGTGCCCCTGAGCTCCTTTCTTCAACTCGCTTTCTTGTGAGCTGGCCGCAACACCGCAGGATTGCTTCAGGCCCTAGTTTGGTTCCGGCATGGCATGTTGAGCCTTTGGTTAATTCCTCTTCCTGATGGGAAATGAGAGTTAAATTTGCCCGTTCAGACACCTCCACCTAGTCTCTCATTGGTTCTCCATATTCCTGTTCATTTTCCACAGAAATTGCAAACTGGGCCAAACAGGAGGTTAAAGGCACTGACTCTCCAAGTGGGGAGAGTGTTAGGAAAGCGTCTGGAATGTCGCACCCGAGTACCAGGGGACGAAAACTGAGACACATTTGAACACGTTTTCCGATCACATGGTGGATCATACTCTGGGTTCCACATGCATGTTTTAGCTAAAGTAAGAATCCCTTAAACATGGAGAGTTGAGACCCATGGAATGGGTACCATGCAATATGACTTCAAAGGGTCTGCATTTGCTCACCGAACCTCACCAATCCTATCACTGCTACGTTTATTCCACTGTACACACGCTTGATTCTCTTTCGGAGACATATAAATCCATAGGTTTTAAGATTCTTACTAGTCAGGTATATTGTTAGGCGTTTAATATGTGGTGTTGAGTCCACTTCGTTGAGCAAGGAGTAGCTCTTGTCTATTACATATTTGGCTTATGGAACGGTATCTGTGCTAATTTCAATCTCTTGTTGTATGCAGCACCCCAACTCACCTTTCCCCTTAAGCAAGCATAAGTTGGTTTTCTACATTTGACACCCTGTTCTGTTTTGTAATTCAGTTCCTGTGTAGCCAAGTTTACATTCCGTGTAGTAGTGATATCTTATGATGTTTCTTTTTCTGTGTGACTTATTTCACTTAGAATCATCGTACCTGAATCCACTCATTATGCTGCTACGGGCCTGATGACATAGATTTCATTGCTGAGTGATATTGCATTGTACGTAAGTACCACAACTTCTTTATCCATTTTTCGCTTTCTGTGATATTGAACTTGTACCGTAAACGAGGTTCTTGTAAACAGAGCGGTCCCAAACTTTGGGGTGGCTGTGTCTTTTTGATTTTAATTTCCCTAAGCTATAGGACCATAAGTGGAAGTGCCCTAGGCTCTGTTGCTTTGTTTTTTTGATGTGTCAGGAAACACCATACACTTCTCCACAGTGGCTGTTGGCAATTTACATCCCACCCATCAGCATAACAAGGCTCCCAGTTCTCCATACCCTGTCCTCCCTTTCTGGATTTTACACTTTTTTCAGATGTCCCTTTTGACCGGGGGGCAGTGAGACTTCATTGTAGTGCAGATTTCCTTTGCAAGCTTGCTTGGTTGGCCAAAAAGGGCGTATGCGTTTTTTCCTGAATATATTCAGGAAAAAACGCATACGCCCTTTTTGGCCAAGTGCATCATTGTGGACGTTCTGCCTCTTTTCCTATGCTTTACATGCAATTCCAGTCTACCTCCTGAAATCGGTTTCCTGCAATTCTGCCCCGCTTTCAAGTCCTCTTGGCAGCCTTCCTTCAATATATTTTAGGACGATAGCTGTCATTTATAACTCTGCAGGTTTGTGAATTACAGTGCCCCTGAGCTCCTTTCTTCAACTCGCTTTCTTGTGAGCTGGCTGCAACACCGCAGGATTGCTTCTGGCCCTAGTGTGGTTTCGGCATGGCACGCAGAGCCTTTGGTTAATTCCTCTTCCTGGTGGGAAATGAGAGTTAAATTTGCCCGTCCGGACACCTCCACCTAGTCTCTCATTGGTTCTCCCTATTCCTGTTCATGTTCCACAGAAATTGCAAACTGGGCCAAACAGGAGGTTAAAGGCACTGACTCTCCAAGTGGTGAGAGTGTTAGTAAAGCATCTGGAATGTTGCACCCGAGTACCAGGGGACGAAAACTGAGACACATTTGAACACGTTTCCCGATCAGACCGTGGATCATACTCTGGGTTCCACATGCATGTTTTAGCTGAAGGAAGAATCCCTTAAACATGGAGAGTTGAGACCCATGGAATGGGTACCATGCAATATGACTTCAAAGGGTCTGCATTTGCTCACTGAACCACACCAATCCTATCACTGCTGCGCTTATGCCGCTGTACACACGCTTGATTCTCTTTCGGAGACATATAAATCCATAGGTTTTAAGATTCTTACTAGTCAGGTATATTCTTAGGCGTTTAATATGGGGTGTTGAGTCCACTTCGTTGAGCAAGGAGTAGCTCTTGTCTATTACATATTTGGCTTAAGGAACTTTATCTGTGCTCATTTCAATCTCTGGTTTGATGCAGCACCCCAACTCACCTTTCCCCTTAAGCAAGCATAAGTTGGTTTTCTAAATTTGAGAACCTGTTCTGTTTTGTAATCCAGTTCCTGTGTAGCCAAGTTTACATTCCGTGTATTAGTGATATCTTATGATGTTTCTTTTTCTGTGTGACTTATTTCAGTTAGAATCATCATACCTGAATGCACTCATTATGCTGCTACGGGCCTGATGACATAGATTTCATTGCTGAGTGATATTGCATTGTACGTAAGTACCACAATTTCTTTATACATTTTTCGCTTTCTGTGATATTGAACTTGTCCCGTAAACGAGGTTCTTGTAAACAGAGCCGTCCCAAACTTTGGGGTGGCTATGTCTTTTTGATTTTAATTTCCCTAAGCTATAGGACCATAAGTGGAAGTGCCCTAGGCTCTGTTGCTTTGTTTTTTAGATGTTTCAGGAAACACCATACACTTCTCCTGAGTGGCTGTTTGCAATTTACATCCCGCCCATCAGCATAACAAGGCTCCCAGTTCTCTATGGCCTGTCCTGCCTTTCTGGATTTTACACTTTTTTCAGATGGCCCTTTTGACCGGGGGGAAGTGAGACTTCATTGTAGTGCAGATTTCCTTTGCAAGCTTGCTTGGTTGGCCAAAGAGGGCGTATGCGTTTTTTCCTGAATATATTCAGGAAAAAACGCATACGCCCTCTTTGGCCAAGTGCATCATTGTGGACGTTCTGCCTCTTTTCCTATGCTTTAAATGCAATTCCAGTCTACCTCCTGAAATCGGTTTCCTGCAATTCTGCCCCGCTTTCAAGTCCTCTTGGCAGCGTTATTTCAGTATATTTTTGGACGATAGCTGACATTTATAACTCTGCAGGTTTGTGAATTACAGTGCCCCTGAGCTCCTTTCTTCAACTGGCTTTCTTGTGAGCTGGCCGCAACACCGCAGGATTGCTTCAGGCCCTAATCTGTTTCCGGCACGGCACGCTGAGCCTTTGGTTAATTCCTCTTCCTGGTGGGAAATGAGAGTTAAATTTGCCCGTCCAGACACCTCCAGCTAGTCTCTCATTGGTTCTCCCTATTCCTGTTCATCTTCCGCAGGAATTGCAAATGGGCCAAACAGGAGGTTAAAGGCACTGACTCTCCAAGTCGGGAGAGTGTTTGTAAAGCATCTGCAATGTTGCACCCAAGTACCAGAGGACGAGAACTGAGACATATTGGAACACGTCTCCCGATCACATGGTTGATCATACTCTGGGTTCCACATGCATGTTTTAGCTGAAGGCAGAATCCCTTAAACCTGGAGAGTTGAGACCCGTGGAATGGGTACCATGCAATATGACTTCAAAGGATCTTCATTTGCTCACCGAACCTCTCCAATCCTATCACTGCTGCGTTTATGCCCCTGTACACACGCTTGATTTTCTTTCAGAGACATAGCAATCTATAGGTTTTAAGATACTTACTAGTCAGTTACATTCTTAGGCGTTTAATATGGGGTGTTGAGTCCATTTCGTTGAGCAAGGAGTAGTTCTCCTCTATTCCATATTTGGCTTAAGGAACTTTATCTGTGCTCATTTCAATCTCTGGTTTTATGCAGCACCCCAACTCACCTTTCCCCTTCAGCCAGCATAAGTTGGTTTTCTGAATTTGAGACCCTGTTCTGTTTTGTAATCCAGTTCCTGTGTAGCCAAGTTTAAATTCCGTGTATTAGTGATATCTTATGATGTTTCTTTTTCTGTGTGACTTATTTCAGTTAGAATCATCATACCTGAATCCACTGATTATGCTGCTACGGGCCTGATGACATAGATTTCATTGCTGAGTGATATTGCATTGTACGTAAGTACCACAACTTATTTATCCATTTTTCACATTCTGCGATACTGAACTTGTACCGTAAACGAGGTTCTTGTAAACAGAGCCATCCCAAACTTTGGGGTGTCTGTGTCTTTTTGATTTTAATTTCCCTAAGCTATAGGACCATAAGTGGAAGTGCCCTAGGCTCTGTTTCTTTGTTTTTTACATGTTTCAGGAAACACCATACACCTCTCCCTAGTGGCTCTTGGCAATTAACATCCCGCCCATCAGCATAACAAGGCTCCCAGTTCTCCATGGCCTGTCCTGCCTTTCTGGATTTTACACTTTTTTCAGATGGCCCTTTTGACAGGGGGGAAGTGAGACTTCATTGTAGTGCAGATTTCCTTTGCAAGCTTGCTTGGTTGGCCAAAAAAGGCGTATGCGTTTTTTCCTGAATATATTCAGGAAAAAACGCATACGCCCTTTTTGGCCAAGTGCATCATTGTGGACGTTCTGCCTCTTTTCCTATGCTTTAAATGCAATTCCAGTCTACCTCCTGAAATCGGTTTCCTGCAATTCTGCCCCGCTTTCAAGTCCTCTTGGCAGCGTTATTTCAGTATATTTTTGGACGATAGCTGACATTTATAACTCTGCAGGTTTCTGAATTACAGTGCCCCTGAGCTCCTTTCTTCAACTCGCTTTCTTGTGAGCTGGCCGCAACACCGCAGGATTGCTTCAGGGCCTAATCAGGTTCCGGCTCGGAACGCTGAGCCTTTGGTTAATTCCTCTTCCTGGTGGGAAATGAGAGTTAAATTTGCCCGTCCAGACACCTCCAGCTAGTCTCTCATTGGTTCTCCCTATTCCTGTTCATCTTCCGCAGAAATTGCAAACTGGGCCAAACAGGAGGTTAAAGGCACTGACTCTCCAAGTCGGGAGAGTGTTAGTAAAGCGTCTGGAATGTTGCACCCGAGTACCAGGGGACGAGAACTGAGATATATTGCAACATGTCTCCCGATCACACGGTTGATCATACTCTGGGTTCCACATGCATGTTTTAGCTGAAGGCAGAATCCCTTAAACCTGGAGAGTTGAGACCCGTGGAATGGGTACCATGCAATATGACTTCAAAGGGTCTTCATTTGCTCACCGAACCTCTCCAATCCTATCACTGCTGCGTTTATGCCCCTGTACACACGCTTGATTCTCTTTCAGAGACATAGCAATCCATAGGTTTTAAGATACTTACTAGTCAGGTACATTCTTAGGCGTTTAATATGGGGTGTTGAGTCCATTTCGTTGAGCAAGGAGTAGTTATTGTCTATTCCATATTTGGCTTAAGGAACCTTATCTGTGCTCATTTCAATCTCTGGTTTTATGCAGCACCCCAACTCACCTTTCCCCTTCAGCCAGCATAAGTTGGTTTTCTAAATTTGAGACCCTGTTCTGTTTTGTAATCCAGTTCCTGTGTAGCCAAGTTTACATTCCGTGTATTAGTGATATCTTATGATGTTTCTTTTTCTGTGTGACTTATTTCAGTTAGAATCATCATACCTGAATCCACTGATTATGCTGCTACGGGCCTGATGACATAGATTTCATTGCTGAGTGATATTGCATTGTACGTAAGTACCACAACTTCTTTATCCATATTTCGCTTTCTGCGCTATTGAACTTGTACCGTAAACGAGGTTCTTGTAAACAGAGCCGTGCCAAACATTGGGGTGGCTGTGTCTTTTTGATTTTAATTTCCCTAAGCTATAGGACCATAAGTGGAAGTGCCCTAGGCTCTGTTGCTTTGTTTTTTGGATGTTTCAGGAAACACCATACACTTCTCCCGAGTGGCTGTTGGCAATTTACATCCCGCCCATCAGCATAACAAGGCTCCCAGTTCTCCATGGCCTGTCCTGCCTTTCTGGATTTTACACTTTTTTCAGGTGGCCCTTTTGACCGGGGGGAAGTGAGACTTCATTGTAGTGCACATTTCCTTTGCAAGCTTGCTTGGTTGGCCAAAAAGGGCGTATGCGTTTTTTCCTGAATATATTCAGGAAAAAACGCATACGCCCTTTTTGGCCAAGTGCATCATTGCGGACGTTCTGCCTCTTTTCCTATGCTTTAAATGCAATTCCAGTCTACCTCCTGAAATCGGTTTCCTGCAATTCTGCCCCGCTTTCAAGTTCTCTTGGCAGCCTTACTTCAGTATATTTTTGGACGATAGCTGTCATTTATAACTCTGCAGGTTTGTGAATTACAGTGCCCCTGAGCTCCTTTCTTCAACTCGCTTTCTTGGGAGCTGGCCACAACACCGCAGGATTGCTTCAGGCCCTAATCTGTTTCCGGCACGGCACGCTGAGCCTTTGGTTAATTCCTCTTCCTGGTGGGAAATGAGAGTTAAATTTGCCCGTCCAGACACCTCCAGCTAGTCTCTCATTGGTTCTCCCTATTCCTGTTCATCTTCCGCAGAAATTGCAAATGGGCCAAACAGGAGGTTAAAGGCACTGACTCTCCAAGTCGGGAGAGTGTTAGTAAAGCGTCTGGAATGTTACACCCGAGTACCAGGGGACGAGAACTGAGACATATTGGAACACGTCTCCCGATCACACGGTTGATCATACTCTGGGTTCCACATGCATGTTTTAGCTGAAGGTAGAATTCCTTAATCCTAGAGAGTTGAGACCCGTGGAATGGGTACCATGCAGTATGACTTCAAAGGATCTTCATTTGCTCACCGAACCTCTCCAATCCTATCACTGCTGCATTTATGCCCCTGTACACACGCTTGATTTTCTTTCAGAGACATAGCAATCCATAGGTTTTAAGATACTTACTAGTCAGGTACATTCTTAGGCGTTTAATATGGGGTGTTGAGTCCATTTCGTTGAGCAAGGAGTAGTTCTCGTCTATTCCATATTTGGCTTAAGGAACTTTATCTGTGCTCATTTCAATCTCTGGTTTTATGCAGCACCCCAACTCACCTTTCCCCTTAAGCAAGCATAAGCTGGTTTTCTAAATTTGAGGCCCTGTTCTGTTTTGTAATCCAGTTCCTGTGTAGCCAAGTTTACATTCCGTGTATTAGTGATATCTTATGATGTTTCTTTTTCTGTGTGACTTATTTCAGGTAGAATCATCATACCTGAATCCACTCATTATGCTGCTACGGGCCTGATGACATAGATTTCATTGCTGAGTGATATTGCATTGTACGTAAGTACCACAACTTCTTTATCCATTTTTTGCTTTCTGCGATATTGAACTTGTACCTTAAAGGAGGTTCTTGTAAACAGAGCCGTCCCAAACTTTCGGGTGGCTGTGTCTTTTTTATTTTAATTTCCCTAAACTATAGGACCATAAGTGGAAGTGCCCTAGGCTCTGTTGCTTTGTTTTTTAGATGTTTCAGGAAACACCATACACCTCTCCCGAGTGGCTGTTGGCAATTTACATCCCGCCTATCAGCATAACAAGGCTCCCAGTTCTCCAAGGCCTGTCCTGCCTTTCTGGATTTTACACTTTTTTCAGGTAGCCCTTTTGACCGGGGGGAAGTGAGTCTTCATTGTAGTGCAGATTTCCTTTGCAAGCTTGCTTGGTTGGCCAAAAAGGGCGTATGAGTTTTTTCCTGAATATATTCAGGAAAAAACGCATACGCCCTTTTTGGCCAAGTGCATCATTGTGGACGTTCTGCCTCTTTTCCTATGCTTTAAATGCAATTCCAGTCTACCTCCTGAAATCGGTTTCCTGCAATACTGCCCCTCTTTCAAGTCCTCTTGGCAGCCTTACTTCAGTATATTTTTGGACGATAGCTGTCATTTATAACTCTGCAGGTTTGTGAATTACAGTGCCCCTGAGCTCCTTTCTTCAACTCGCTTTCTTGTGAGCTGGCCGCAACACCGCAGGATTGCTTCAGGCCCTAGTTTGGTTCCGGCATGGCATGTTGAGCCTTTGGTTAATTCCTCTTCCTGATGGGAAATGAGAGTTAAATTTGCCCGTTCAGACACCTCCACCTAGTCTCTCATTGGTTCTCCATATTCCTGTTCATTTTCCACAGAAATTGCAAACTGGGCCAAACAGGAGGTTAAAGGCACTGACTCTCCAAGTGGGGAGAGTGTTAGGAAAGCGTCTGGAATGTCGCGCCCGAGTACCAGGGGACGAAAACTGAGACACATTTGAACACGTTTTCCGATCACATGGTGGATCATACTCTGGGTTCCACATGCATGTTTTAGCTAAAGTAAGAATCCCTTAAACATGGAGAGTTGAGACCCATGGAATGGGTACCATGCAATATGACTTCAAAGGGTCTGCATTTGCTCACCGAACCTCACCAATCCTATCACTGCTACGTTTATTCCACTGTACACACGCTTGATTCTCTTTCGGAGACATATAAATCCATAGGTTTTAAGATTCTTACTAGTCAGGTATATTGTTAGGCGTTTAATATGTGGTGTTGAGTCCACTTCGTTGAGCAAGGAGTAGCTCTTGTCTATTACATATTTGGCTTATGGAACGGTATCTGTGCTAATTTCAATCTCTGGTTTTATGCAGCACCCCAACTCACCTTTCCCCTTAAGCAAGCATAAGTTGGTTTTCTACATTTGACACCCTGTTCTGTTTTGTAATTCAGTTCTTGTGTAGCCAAGTTTACATTCCGTGTATTAGTGATATCTTATGATGTTTCTTTTTCTGTGTGACTTATTTCACTTAGAATCATCGTACCTGAATCCACTCATTATGCTGCTACGGGCCTGATGACATAGATTTCATTGCTGAGTGATATTGCATTGTACGTAAGTACCACAACTTCTTTATCCATTTTTCGCTTTCTGTGATATTGAACTTGTACCGTAAACGAGGTTCTTGTAAACAGAGCGGTCCCAAACTTTAGGGTGGCTGTGTCTTTTTGATTTTAATTTCCCTAAGCTATAGGACCATAAGTGGAAGTGCCCTAGGCTCTGTTGCTTTGTTTTTTACATGTTTCAGGAAACACCATACACCTCTCCCGAGTGGCTGTTGGCAATTTACATCCCGTCCATCAGCATAACAAGGCTCCCAGTTCTCCATGGCCTGTCCTGCCTTTCTGGATTTTACACTTTTTTCATATGGCCCTTTTGACCGGGGGGAAGTGAGACTTCATTGTAGTGCAGATTTCCTTTGCAAGCTTGCTTGGTTGGCCAAAAAGGGCGTATGCGTTTTTTCCTGAATATATTTTCCTGAATATATTTCCTGAATATATTTTCCTGAATATATTTCCTGAATATATTCAGGAAAAAACGCATACGCCCTTTTTGGCCAAGTGCATCATTGTGGACATTCTGCCTCTTTTCCTATGCTTTAAATGCAATTCCAGTCTACCTCCTGAAATCGGTTTCCTGCAATTCTTCCCCGCTTTCAAGTCCTCTTGGCAGCCTTACTTCAGTATATTTTTGGACGATAGCTGTCATTTATAACTCTGCAGGTTTGTGAATTACAGTGCCCCTGAGCTCCTTTCTTCAACTCGCTTTCTTGGGAGCTGGCCGCAACACCGCAGGATTGCTTCAGGCCTTAATCTGGTTCCGGCACGGCACGCTGAGCCTTTGGTTAATTCCTCTTCCTGGTGGGAAATGAGAGTTAAATTTGCCCGTCCAGACACCTCCAGCTAGTCTCTCATTGGTTCTCCCTATTCCTGTTCATCTTCCGCAGAAATTGCAAATGGGCCAAACAGGAGGTTAAAGGCACTGACTCTCCAAGTCGGGAGAGTGTTTGTAAAGCGTCTGGAATGTTGCACCCAAGTACCAGAGGACGAGAACTGAGACATATTGGAACACGTCTCCCGATCACACGGTTGATCATACTCTGGGTTCCACATGCATGTTTTAGCTGAAGGCAGAATCACTTAAACCTGGAGAGTTGAGACCCGTGGAATGGGTACCATGCAATATGACTTCAAATGGTCTTCATTTGCTCACCGAACCTCTCCAATCCTATCACTGCTGCGTTTATGCCCCTGTACACACGCTTGATTCTCTTTCAGAGACATAGCAATCCATAGGTTTTAAGATACTTACTAGTCAGGTACATTCTTAGGCGTTTAATATGGGGTGTTGAGTCCATTTCGCTGAGCAAGGAGTAGTTCTTGTCTATTCCATATTTGGCTTAAGGAACTTTATCTGTGCTCATTTCAATCTCTGGTTTGATGCAGCACCCCAACTCACCTTTCCCCTTAAGCAAGCATAAGTTGGTTTTCTACATTTGAGAACCTGTTCTGTTTTGTAATCCAGTTCCTGTGTAGCCAAGTTTACATTCCGTGTATTAGTGATATCTTATGATGTTTCTTTTTCTGTGTGACTTATTTCAGTTAGAATCATCATACCTGAATCCACTGATTATGCTGCTACGGGCCTGATGACATAGATTTAATTGCTGAGTGATATTGCATTGTACGTAAGTACCACAACTTCTTTATCCATATTTCACTTTCTGCGCTATTGAACTTGTACCGTAAACGAGGTTCTTGTAAACAGAGCCGTGCCAAACATTGGGGTGGCTGTGTCTTTTTGATTTTAATTTCCCTAAGCTATAGGACCATAAGTGGAAGTGCCCTAGGCTCTGTTGCTTTATTTTTTAGATGTTTCAGAAAACACCATACACTTCTTCCGAGTGGCTCTTGGCAATTTACATCCCGCCCATCAGCATAACAAGGCTCCCAGTTCTCCATGGCCTGTCCTGCCTTTCTGGATTTTACACTTTTTTCAGATGGCCCTTTTGACAGGGGGGAAGTGAGACTTCATTGTAGTGCAGATTTCCTTTGCAAGCTTGCTTGGTTGGCCAAAGAGGGCGTATGCGTTTTTTCCTGAATATATTCAGGAAAAAACGCATACGCCCTTTTTGGCCAAGTGCATCATTGTGGACGTTCTGCCTCTTTTCCTATGCTTTAAATGCAATTCCAGTCTACCTCCTGAAATCGGTTTCCTGCAATTCTGCCCCGCTTTCAAGTCCTCTTGGCAGCGTTATTTCAGTATATTTTTGGACGATAGCTGACATTTATAACTCTGCAGGTTTGTGAATTACAGTGCCCCTGAGCTCCTTTCTTCAACTCGCTTTCTTGTGAGCTGGCCGCAACACCGCAGGATTGCTTCAGGCCCTAATCTGGTTCCGGCACGGCACGCTGAGCCTTTGGTTAATTCCTCTTCCTGGTGGGAAATGAGAGTTAAATTTGCCCGTCCAGACACCTCCAGCTAGTCTCTCATTGGTTCTCCCTATTCCTGTTCATCTTCCGCAGAAATTGCAAATGGGCCAAACAGGAGGTTAAAGGCACTGACTCTCCAAGTCGGGAGAGTGTTTGTAAAGCATCTGCAATGTTGCACCCAAGTACCAGAGGACGAGAACTGAGACATATTGGAACACGTCTCCCGATCACATGGTTGATCATACTCTGGGTTCCACATGCATGTTTTAGCTGAAGGCAGAATCCCTTAAACCTGGAGAGTTGAGACCCGTGGAATGGGTACCATGCAATATGACTTCAAAGGATCTTCATTTGCTCACCGAACCTCTCCAATCCTATCACTGCTGCGTTTATGCCCCTGTACACACGCTTGATTTTCTTTCAGAGACATAGCAATCCATAGGTTTTAAGATACTTACTAGTCAGTTACATTCTTAGGCGTTTAATATGGGGTGTTGAGTCCATTTCGTTGAGCAAGGAGTAGTTCTCCTCTATTCCATATTTGGCTTAAGGAACTTTATCTGTGCTCATTTCAATCTCTGGTTTTATGCAGCACCCCAACTCACCTTTCCCCTTCAGCCAGCATAAGTTGGTTTTCTGAATTTGAGACCCTGTTCTGTTTTGTAATCCAGTTCCTGTGTAGCCAAGTTTAAATTCCGTGTATTAGTGATATCTTATGATGTTTCTTTTTCTGTGTGACTTATTTCAGTTAGAATCATCATACCTGAATCCACTGATTATGCTGCTACGGGCCTGATGACATAGATTTCATTGCTGAGTGATATTGCATTGTACGTAAGTACCACAACTTCTTTATCCATTTTTCACATTCTGCGATACTGAACTTGTACCGTAAACGAGGTTCTTGTAAACAGAGCCATCCCAAACTTTGGGGTGTCTGTGTCTTTTTGATTTTAATTTCCCTAAGCTATAGGACCATAAGTGGAAGTGCCCTAGGCTCTGTTTCTTTGTTTTTTACATGTTTCAGGAAACACCATACACCTCTCCCTAGTGGCTCTTGGCAATTAACATCCCGCCCATCAGCATAACAAGGCTCCCAGTTCTCCATGGCCTGTCCTGCCTTTCTGGATTTTACACTTTTTTCAGATGGCCCTTTTGACAGGGGGGAAGTGAGACTTCATTGTAGTGCAGATTTCCTTTGCAAGCTTGCTTGGTTGGCCAAAAAAGGGCGTATGCGTTTTTTCCTGAATATATTCAGGAAAAAACGCATACGCCCTTTTTGGCCAAGTGCATCATTGTGGACGTTCTGCCTCTTTTCCTATGCTTTAAATGCAATTCCAGTCTACCTCCTGAAATCGGTTTCCTGCAATTCTGCCCCGCTTTCAAGTCCTCTTGGCAGCGTTATTTCAGTATATTTTTGGACGATAGCTGACATTTATAACTCTGCAGGTTTCTGAATTACAGTGCCCCTGAGCTCCTTTCTTCAACTCGCTTTCTTGTGAGCTGGCCGCAACACCGCAGGATTGCTTCAGGGCCTAATCAGGTTCCGGCTCGGAACGCTGAGCCTTTGGTTAATTCCTCTTCCTGGTGGGAAATGAGAGTTAAATTTGCCCGTCCAGACACCTCCAGCTAGTCTCTCATTGGTTCTCCCTATTCCTGTTCATCTTCGGCAGAAATTGCAAAGTGGGCCAAACAGGAGGTTAAAGGCACTGACTCTCCAAGTCGGGAGAGTGTTAGTAAAGCGTCTGGAATGTTGCACCCGAGTACCAGGGGACGAGAACTGAGATATATTGCAACATGTCTCCCGATCACACGGTTGATCATACTCTGGGTTCCACATGCATGTTTTAGCTGAAGGCAGAATCCCTTAAACCTGGAGAGTTGAGACCCGTGGAATGGGTACCATGCAATATGACTTCAAAGGGTCTTCATTTGCTCACCGAACCTCTCCAATCCTATCACTGCTGCGTTTATGCCCCTGTACACACGCTTGATTCTCTTTCAGAGACATAGCAATCCATAGGTTTTAAGATACTTACTAGTCAGGTACATTCTTAGGCGTTTAATATGGGGTGTTGAGTCCATTTCGTTGAGCAAGGAGTAGTTATTGTCTATTCCATATTTGGCTTAAGGAACCTTATCTGTGCTCATTTCAATCTCTGGTTTTATGCAGCACCCCAACTCACCTTTCCCCTTCAGCCAGCATAAGTTGGTTTTCTAAATTTGAGACCCTGTTCTGTTTTGTAATCCAGTTCCTGTGTAGCCAAGTTTACATTCCGTGTATTAGTGATATCTTATGATGTTTCTTTTTCTGTGTGACTTATTTCAGTTAGAATCATCATACCTGAATCCACTGATTATGCTGCTACGGGCCTGATGACATAGATTTCATTGCTGAGTGATATTGCATTGTACGTAAGTACCACAACTTCTTTATCCATATTTCGCTTTCTGCGCTATTGAACTTGTACCGTAAACGAGGTTCTTGTAAACAGAGCCGTGCCAAACATTGGGGTGGCTGTGTCTTTTTGATTTTAATTTCCCTAAGCTATAGGACCATAAGTGGAAGTGCCCTAGGCTCTGTTGCTTTGTTTTTTGGATGTTTCAGGAAACACCATACACTTCTCCCGAGTGGCTGTTGGCAATTTACATCCCGCCCATCAGCATAACAAGGCTCCCAGTTCTCCATGGCCTGTCCTGCCTTTCTGGATTTTACACTTTTTTCAGGTGGCCCTTTTGACCGGGGGGAAGTGAGACTTCATTGTAGTGCACATTTCCTTTGCAAGCTTGCTTGGTTGGCCAAAAAGGGCGTATGAGTTTTTTCCTGAATATATTCAGGAAAAAACGCATACGCCCTTTTTGGCCAAGTGCATCATTGTGGACGTTCTGCCTCTTTTCCTATGCTTTAAATGAAATTCCAGTCTACCTCCTGAAATCGGTTTCCTGCAATTCTGCCCCGCTTTCAAGTTCTCTTGGCAGCCTTACTTCAGTATATTTTTGGACGATAGCTGTCATTTATAACTCTGCAGGTTTGTGAATTACAGTGCCCCTGAGCTCCTTTCTTCAACTCGCTTTCTTGGGAGCTGGCCGCAACACCGCAGGATTGCTTCAGGCCCTAATCTGGTTCCGGCACGGCACGCTGAGCCTTTGGTTAATTCCTCTTCCTGGTGGGAAATGAGAGTTAAATTTGCCCGTCCAGACACCTCCAGCTAGTCTCTCATTGGTTCTCCCTATTCCTGTTCATCTTCCGCAGAAATTGCAAATGGGCCAAACAGGAGGTTAAAGGCACTGACTCTCCAAGTCGGGAGAGTGTTAGTAAAGCGTCTGGAATGTTACACCCGAGTACCAGGGGACGAGAACTGAGACATATTGGAACACGTCTCCCGATCACACGGTTGATCATACTCTGGGTTCCACATGCATGTTTTAGCTGAAGGTAGAATTCCTTAATCCTAGAGAGTTGAGACCCGTGGAATGGGTACCATGCAGTATGACTTCAAAGGATCTTCATTTGCTCACCGAACCTCTCCAATCCTATCACTGCTGCATTTATGCCCCTGTACACACGCTTGATTTTCTTTCAGAGACATAGCAATCCATAGGTTTTAAGATACTTACTAGTCAGGTACATTCTTAGGCGTTTAATATGGGGTGTTGAGTCCATTTCGTTGAGCAAGGAGTAGTTCTCGTCTATTCCATATTTGGCTTAAGGAACTTTATCTGTGCTCATTTCAATCTCTGGTTTTATGCAGCACCCCAACTCACCTTTCCCCTTAAGCAAGCATAAGCTGGTTTTCTAAATTTGAGGCCCTGTTCTGTTTTGTAATCCAGTTCCTGTGTAGCCAAGTTTACATTCCGTGTATTAGTGATATCTTATGATGTTTCTTTTTCTGTGTGACTTATTTCAGGTAGAATCATCATACCTGAATCCACTCATTATGCTGCTACGGGCCTGATGACATAGATTTCATTGCTGAGTGATATTGCATTGTACGTAAGTACCACAACTTCTTTATCCATTTTTTGCTTTCTGCGATATTGAACTTGTACCTTAAAGGAGGTTCTTGTAAACAGAGCCGTCCCAAACTTTCAGATGGCTGTGTCTTTTTTATTTTAATTTCCCTAAACTATAGGACCATAAGTGGAAGTGCCCTAGGCTCTGTTGCTTTGTTTTTTAGATGTTTCAGGAAACACCATACACCTCTCCCGAGTGGCTGTTGGCAATTTACATCCCGCCTATCAGCATAACAAGGCTCCCAGTTCTCCAAGGCCTGTCCTGCCTTTCTGGATTTTACACTTTTTTCAGGTAGCCCTTTTGACCGGGGGGAAGTGAGTCTTCATTGTAGTGCAGATTTCCTTTGCAAGCTTGCTTGGTTGGCCAAAAAGGGCGTATGCGTTTTTTCCTGAATATATTCAGGAAAAAACGCATACGCCCTTTTTGGCCAAGTGCATCATTGTGGACGTTCTGCCTCTTTTCCTATGCTTTAAATGCAATTCCAGTCTACCTCCTGAAATCGGTTTCCTGCAATTCTGCCCCTCTTTCAAGTCCTCTTGGCAGCCTTACTTCAGTATATTTTTGGACGATAGCTGTCATTTATAACTCTGCAGGTTTGTGAATTACAGTGCCCCTGAGCTCCTTTCTTCAACTCGCTTTCTTGTGAGCTGGCCGCAACACCGCAGGATTGCTTCAGGCCCTAGTTTGGTTCCGGCATGGCATGTTGAGCCTTTGGTTAATTCCTCTTCCTGATGGGAAATGAGAGTTAAATTTGCCCGTTCAGACACCTCCACCTAGTCTCTCATTGGTTCTCCATATTCCTGTTCATTTTCCACAGAAATTGCAAACTGGGCCAAACAGGAGGTTAAAGGCACTGACTCTCCAAGTGGGGAGAGTGTTAGGAAAGCGTCTGGAATGTCGCACCCGAGTACCAGGGGACGAAAACTGAGACACATTTGAACACGTTTTCCGATCACATGGTGGATCATACTCTGGGTTCCACATGCATGTTTTAGCTAAAGTAAGAATCCCTTAAACATGGAGAGTTGAGACCCATGGAATGGGTACCATGCAATATGACTTCAAAGGGTCTGCATTTGCTCACCGAACCTCACCAATCCTATCACTGCTACGTTTATTCCACTGTACACACGCTTGATTCTCTTTCGGAGACATATAAATCCATAGGTTTTAAGATTCTTACTAGTCAGGTATATTGTTAGGCGTTTAATATGTGGTGTTGAGTCCACTTCGTTGAGCAAGGAGTAGCTCTTGTCTATTACATATTTGGCTTATGGAACGGTATCTGTGCTAATTTCAATCTCTTGTTGTATGCAGCACCCCAACTCACCTTTCCCCTTAAGCAAGCATAAGTTGGTTTTCTACATTTGACACCCTGTTCTGTTTTGTAATTCAGTTCCTGTGTAGCCAAGTTTACATTCCGTGTAGTAGTGATATCTTATGATGTTTCTTTTTCTGTGTGACTTATTTCACTTAGAATCATCGTACCTGAATCCACTCATTATGCTGCTACGGGCCTGATGACATAGATTTCATTGCTGAGTGATATTGCATTGTACGTAAGTACCACAACTTCTTTATCCATTTTTCGCTTTCTGTGATATTGAACTTGTACCGTAAACGAGGTTCTTGTAAACAGAGCGGTCCCAAACTTTGGGGTGGCTGTGTCTTTTTGATTTTAATTTCCCTAAGCTATAGGACCATAAGTGGAAGTGCCCTAGGCTCTGTTGCTTTGTTTTTTTGATGTGTCAGGAAACACCATACACTTCTCCACAGTGGCTGTTGGCAATTTACATCCCACCCATCAGCATAACAAGGCTCCCAGTTCTCCATACCCTGTCCTCCCTTTCTGGATTTTACACTTTTTTCAGATGTCCCTTTTGACCGGGGGGCAGTGAGACTTCATTGTAGTGCAGATTTCCTTTGCAAGCTTGCTTGGTTGGCCAAAAAGGGCGTATGCGTTTTTTCCTGAATATATTCAGGAAAAAACGCATACGCCCTTTTTGGCCAAGTGCATCATTGTGGACGTTCTGCCTCTTTTCCTATGCTTTACATGCAATTCCAGTCTACCTCCTGAAATCGGTTTCCTGCAATTCTGCCCCGCTTTCAAGTCCTCTTGGCAGCCTTCCTTCAATATATTTTAGGACGATAGCTGTCATTTATAACTCTGCAGGTTTGTGAATTACAGTGCCCCTGAGCTCCTTTCTTCAACTCGCTTTCTTGTGAGCTGGCTGCAACACCGCAGGATTGCTTCTGGCCCTAGTGTGGTTTCGGCATGGCACGCAGAGCCTTTGGTTAATTCCTCTTCCTGGTGGGAAATGAGAGTTAAATTTGCCCGTCCGGACACCTCCACCTAGTCTCTCATTGGTTCTCCCTATTCCTGTTCATGTTCCACAGAAATTGCAAACTGGGCCAAACAGGAGGTTAAAGGCACTGACTCTCCAAGTGGTGAGAGTGTTAGTAAAGCATCTGGAATGTTGCACCCGAGTACCAGGGGACGAAAACTGAGACACATTTGAACACGTTTCCCGATCAGACCGTGGATCATACTCTGGGTTCCACATGCATGTTTTAGCTGAAGGAAGAATCCCTTAAACATGGAGAGTTGAGACCCATGGAATGGGTACCATGCAATATGACTTCAAAGGGTCTGCATTTGCTCACTGAACCACACCAATCCTATCACTGCTGCGCTTATGCCGCTGTACACACGCTTGATTCTCTTTCGGAGACATATAAATCCATAGGTTTTAAGATTCTTACTAGTCAGGTATATTCTTAGGCGTTTAATATGGGGTGTTGAGTCCACTTCGTTGAGCAAGGAGTAGCTCTTGTCTATTACATATTTGGCTTAAGGAACTTTATCTGTGCTCATTTCAATCTCTGGTTTGATGCAGCACCCCAACTCACCTTTCCCCTTAAGCAAGCATAAGTTGGTTTTCTAAATTTGAGAACCTGTTCTGTTTTGTAATCCAGTTCCTGTGTAGCCAAGTTTACATTCCGTGTATTAGTGATATCTTATGATGTTTCTTTTTCTGTGTGACTTATTTCAGTTAGAATCATCATACCTGAATGCACTCATTATGCTGCTACGGGCCTGATGACATAGATTTCATTGCTGAGTGATATTGCATTGTACGTAAGTACCACAATTTCTTTATACATTTTTCGCTTTCTGTGATATTGAACTTGTCCCGTAAACGAGGTTCTTGTAAACAGAGCCGTCCCAAACTTTGGGGTGGCTATGTCTTTTTGATTTTAATTTCCCTAAGCTATAGGACCATAAGTGGAAGTGCCCTAGGCTCTGTTGCTTTGTTTTTTAGATGTTTCAGGAAACACCATACACTTCTCCTGAGTGGCTGTTTGCAATTTACATCCCGCCCATCAGCATAACAAGGCTCCCAGTTCTCTATGGCCTGTCCTGCCTTTCTGGATTTTACACTTTTTTCAGATGGCCCTTTTGACCGGGGGGAAGTGAGACTTCATTGTAGTGCAGATTTCCTTTGCAAGCTTGCTTGGTTGGCCAAAGAGGGCGTATGCGTTTTTTCCTGAATATATTCAGGAAAAAACGCATACGCCCTCTTTGGCCAAGTGCATCATTGTGGACGTTCTGCCTCTTTTCCTATGCTTTAAATGCAATTCCAGTCTACCTCCTGAAATCGGTTTCCTGCAATTCTGCCCCGCTTTCAAGTCCTCTTGGCAGCGTTATTTCAGTATATTTTTGGACGATAGCTGACATTTATAACTCTGCAGGTTTGTGAATTACAGTGCCCCTGAGCTCCTTTCTTCAACTCGCTTTCTTGTGAGCTGGCCGCAACACCGCAGGATTGCTTCAGGCCCTAATCTGTTTCCGGCACGGCACGCTGAGCCTTTGGTTAATTCCTCTTCCTGGTGGGAAATGAGAGTTAAATTTGCCCGTCCAGACACCTCCAGCTAGTCTCTCATTGGTTCTCCCTATTCCTGTTCATCTTCCGCAGGAATTGCAAATGGGCCAAACAGGAGGTTAAAGGCACTGACTCTCCAAGTCGGGAGAGTGTTTGTAAAGCATCTGCAATGTTGCACCCAAGTACCAGAGGACGAGAACTGAGACATATTGGAACACGTCTCCCGATCACATGGTTGATCATACTCTGGGTTCCACATGCATGTTTTAGCTGAAGGCAGAATCCCTTAAACCTGGAGAGTTGAGACCCGTGGAATGGGTACCATGCAATATGACTTCAAAGGATCTTCATTTGCTCACCGAACCTCTCCAATCCTATCACTGCTGCGTTTATGCCCCTGTACACACGCTTGATTTTCTTTCAGAGACATAGCAATCCATAGGTTTTAAGATACTTACTAGTCAGTTACATTCTTAGGCGTTTAATATGGGGTGTTGAGTCCATTTCGTTGAGCAAGGAGTAGTTCTCCTCTATTCCATATTTGGCTTAAGGAACTTTATCTGTGCTCATTTCAATCTCTGGTTTTATGCAGCACCCCAACTCACCTTTCCCCTTCAGCCAGCATAAGTTGGTTTTCTGAATTTGAGACCCTGTTCTGTTTTGTAATCCAGTTCCTGTGTAGCCAAGTTTAAATTCCGTGTATTAGTGATATCTTATGATGTTTCTTTTTCTGTGTGACTTATTTCAGTTAGAATCATCATACCTGAATCCACTGATTATGCTGCTACGGGCCTGATGACATAGATTTCATTGCTGAGTGATATTGCATTGTACGTAAGTACCACAACTTATTTATCCATTTTTCACATTCTGCGATACTGAACTTGTACCGTAAACGAGGTTCTTGTAAACAGAGCCATCCCAAACTTTGGGGTGTCTGTGTCTTTTTGATTTTAATTTCCCTAAGCTATAGGACCATAAGTGGAAGTGCCCTAGGCTCTGTTTCTTTGTTTTTTACATGTTTCAGGAAACACCATACACCTCTCCCTAGTGGCTCTTGGCAATTAACATCCCGCCCATCAGCATAACAAGGCTCCCAGTTCTCCATGGCCTGTCCTGCCTTTCTGGATTTTACACTTTTTTCAGATGGCCCTTTTGACAGGGGGGAAGTGAGACTTCATTGTAGTGCAGATTTCCTTTGCAAGCTTGCTTGGTTGGCCAAAAAAGGCGTATGCGTTTTTTCCTGAATATATTCAGGAAAAAACGCATACGCCCTTTTTGGCCAAGTGCATCATTGTGGACGTTCTGCCTCTTTTCCTATGCTTTAAATGCAATTCCAGTCTACCTCCTGAAATCGGTTTCCTGCAATTCTGCCCCGCTTTCAAGTCCTCTTGGCAGCGTTATTTCAGTATATTTTTGGACGATAGCTGACATTTATAACTCTGCAGGTTTCTGAATTACAGTGCCCCTGAGCTCCTTTCTTCAACTCGCTTTCTTGTGAGCTGGCCGCAACACCGCAGGATTGCTTCAGGGCCTAATCAGGTTCCGGCTCGGAACGCTGAGCCTTTGGTTAATTCCTCTTCCTGGTGGGAAATGAGAGTTAAATTTGCCCGTCCAGACACCTCCAGCTAGTCTCTCATTGGTTCTCCCTATTCCTGTTCATCTTCCGCAGAAATTGCAAACTGGGCCAAACAGGAGGTTAAAGGCACTGACTCTCCAAGTCGGGAGAGTGTTAGTAAAGCGTCTGGAATGTTGCACCCGAGTACCAGGGGACGAGAACTGAGATATATTGCAACATGTCTCCCGATCACACGGTTGATCATACTCTGGGTTCCACATGCATGTTTTAGCTGAAGGCAGAATCCCTTAAACCTGGAGAGTTGAGACCCGTGGAATGGGTACCATGCAATATGACTTCAAAGGGTCTTCATTTGCTCACCGAACCTCTCCAATCCTATCACTGCTGCGTTTATGCCCCTGTACACACGCTTGATTCTCTTTCAGAGACATAGCAATCCATAGGTTTTAAGATACTTACTAGTCAGGTACATTCTTAGGCGTTTAATATGGGGTGTTGAGTCCATTTCGTTGAGCAAGGAGTAGTTATTGTCTATTCCATATTTGGCTTAAGGAACCTTATCTGTGCTCATTTCAATCTCTGGTTTTATGCAGCACCCCAACTCACCTTTCCCCTTCAGCCAGCATAAGTTGGTTTTCTAAATTTGAGACCCTGTTCTGTTTTGTAATCCAGTTCCTGTGTAGCCAAGTTTACATTCCGTGTATTAGTGATATCTTATGATGTTTCTTTTTCTGTGTGACTTATTTCAGTTAGAATCATCATACCTGAATCCACTGATTATGCTGCTACGGGCCTGATGACATAGATTTCATTGCTGAGTGATATTGCATTGTACGTAAGTACCACAACTTCTTTATCCATATTTCGCTTTCTGCGCTATTGAACTTGTACCGTAAACGAGGTTCTTGTAAACAGAGCCGTGCCAAACATTGGGGTGGCTGTGTCTTTTTGATTTTAATTTCCCTAAGCTATAGGACCATAAGTGGAAGTGCCCTAGGCTCTGTTGCTTTGTTTTTTGGATGTTTCAGGAAACACCATACACTTCTCCCGAGTGGCTGTTGGCAATTTACATCCCGCCCATCAGCATAACAAGGCTCCCAGTTCTCCATGGCCTGTCCTGCCTTTCTGGATTTTACACTTTTTTCAGGTGGCCCTTTTGACCGGGGGGAAGTGAGACTTCATTGTAGTGCACATTTCCTTTGCAAGCTTGCTTGGTTGGCCAAAAAGGGCGTATGCGTTTTTTCCTGAATATATTCAGGAAAAAACGCATACGCCCTTTTTGGCCAAGTGCATCATTGCGGACGTTCTGCCTCTTTTCCTATGCTTTAAATGCAATTCCAGTCTACCTCCTGAAATCGGTTTCCTGCAATTCTGCCCCGCTTTCAAGTTCTCTTGGCAGCCTTACTTCAGTATATTTTTGGACGATAGCTGTCATTTATAACTCTGCAGGTTTGTGAATTACAGTGCCCCTGAGCTCCTTTCTTCAACTCGCTTTCTTGGGAGCTGGCCACAACACCGCAGGATTGCTTCAGGCCCTAATCTGTTTCCGGCACGGCACGCTGAGCCTTTGGTTAATTCCTCTTCCTGGTGGGAAATGAGAGTTAAATTTGCCCGTCCAGACACCTCCAGCTAGTCTCTCATTGGTTCTCCCTATTCCTGTTCATCTTCCGCAGAAATTGCAAATGGGCCAAACAGGAGGTTAAAGGCACTGACTCTCCAAGTCGGGAGAGTGTTAGTAAAGCGTCTGGAATGTTACACCCGAGTACCAGGGGACGAGAACTGAGACATATTGGAACACGTCTCCCGATCACACGGTTGATCATACTCTGGGTTCCACATGCATGTTTTAGCTGAAGGTAGAATTCCTTAATCCTAGAGAGTTGAGACCCGTGGAATGGGTACCATGCAGTATGACTTCAAAGGATCTTCATTTGCTCACCGAACCTCTCCAATCCTATCACTGCTGCATTTATGCCCCTGTACACACGCTTGATTTTCTTTCAGAGACATAGCAATCCATAGGTTTTAAGATACTTACTAGTCAGGTACATTCTTAGGCGTTTAATATGGGGTGTTGAGTCCATTTCGTTGAGCAAGGAGTAGTTCTCGTCTATTCCATATTTGGCTTAAGGAACTTTATCTGTGCTCATTTCAATCTCTGGTTTTATGCAGCACCCCAACTCACCTTTCCCCTTAAGCAAGCATAAGCTGGTTTTCTAAATTTGAGGCCCTGTTCTGTTTTGTAATCCAGTTCCTGTGTAGCCAAGTTTACATTCCGTGTATTAGTGATATCTTATGATGTTTCTTTTTCTGTGTGACTTATTTCAGGTAGAATCATCATACCTGAATCCACTCATTATGCTGCTACGGGCCTGATGACATAGATTTCATTGCTGAGTGATATTGCATTGTACGTAAGTACCACAACTTCTTTATCCATTTTTTGCTTTCTGCGATATTGAACTTGTACCTTAAAGGAGGTTCTTGTAAACAGAGCCGTCCCAAACTTTCGGGTGGCTGTGTCTTTTTTATTTTAATTTCCCTAAACTATAGGACCATAAGTGGAAGTGCCCTAGGCTCTGTTGCTTTGTTTTTTAGATGTTTCAGGAAACACCATACACCTCTCCCGAGTGGCTGTTGGCAATTTACATCCCGCCTATCAGCATAACAAGGCTCCCAGTTCTCCAAGGCCTGTCCTGCCTTTCTGGATTTTACACTTTTTTCAGGTAGCCCTTTTGACCGGGGGGAAGTGAGTCTTCATTGTAGTGCAGATTTCCTTTGCAAGCTTGCTTGGTTGGCCAAAAAGGGCGTATGAGTTTTTTCCTGAATATATTCAGGAAAAAACGCATACGCCCTTTTTGGCCAAGTGCATCATTGTGGACGTTCTGCCTCTTTTCCTATGCTTTAAATGCAATTCCAGTCTACCTCCTGAAATCGGTTTCCTGCAATACTGCCCCTCTTTCAAGTCCTCTTGGCAGCCTTACTTCAGTATATTTTTGGACGATAGCTGTCATTTATAACTCTGCAGGTTTGTGAATTACAGTGCCCCTGAGCTCCTTTCTTCAACTCGCTTTCTTGTGAGCTGGCCGCAACACCGCAGGATTGCTTCAGGCCCTAGTTTGGTTCCGGCATGGCATGTTGAGCCTTTGGTTAATTCCTCTTCCTGATGGGAAATGAGAGTTAAATTTGCCCGTTCAGACACCTCCACCTAGTCTCTCATTGGTTCTCCATATTCCTGTTCATTTTCCACAGAAATTGCAAACTGGGCCAAACAGGAGGTTAAAGGCACTGACTCTCCAAGTGGGGAGAGTGTTAGGAAAGCGTCTGGAATGTCGCACCCGAGTACCAGGGGACGAAAACTGAGACACATTTGAACACGTTTTCCGATCACATGGTGGATCATACTCTGGGTTCCACATGCATGTTTTAGCTAAAGTAAGAATCCCTTAAACATGGAGAGTTGAGACCCATGGAATGGGTACCATGCAATATGACTTCAAAGGGTCTGCATTTGCTCACCGAACCTCACCAATCCTATCACTGCTACGTTTATTCCACTGTACACACGCTTGATTCTCTTTCGGAGACATATAAATCCATAGGTTTTAAGATTCTTACTAGTCAGGTATATTGTTAGGCGTTTAATATGTGGTGTTGAGTCCACTTCGTTGAGCAAGGAGTAGCTCTTGTCTATTACATATTTGGCTTATGGAACGGTATCTGTGCTAATTTCAATCTCTTGTTGTATGCAGCACCCCAACTCACCTTTCCCCTTAAGCAAGCATAAGTTGGTTTTCTACATTTGACACCCTGTTCTGTTTTGTAATTCAGTTCTTGTGTAGCCAAGTTTACATTCCGTGTAGTAGTGATATCTTATGATGTTTCTTTTTCTGTGTGACTTATTTCACTTAGAATCATCGTACCTGAATCCACTCATTATGCTGCTACGGGCCTGATGACATAGATTTCATTGCTGAGTGATATTGCATTGTACGTAAGTACCACAACTTCTTTATCCATTTTTCGCTTTCTGTGATATTGAACTTGTACCGTAAACGAGGTTCTTGTAAACAGAGCGGTCCCAAACTTTGGGGTGGCTGTGTCTTTTTGATTTTAATTTCCCTAAGCTATAGGACCATAAGTGGAAGTGCCCTAGGCTCTGTTGCTTTGTTTTTTACATGTTTCAGGAAACACCATACACCTCTCCCGAGTGGCTGTTGGCAATTTACATCCCGTCCATCAGCATAACAAGGCTCCCAGTTCTCCATGGCCTGTCCTGCCTTTCTGGATTTTACACTTTTTTCATATGGCCCTTTTGACCGGGGGGAAGTGAGACTTCATTGTAGTGCAGATTTCCTTTGCAAGCTTGCTTGGTTGGCCAAAAAGGGCGTATGCGTTTTTTCCTGAATATATTTTCCTGAATATATTTCCTGAATATATTTTCCTGAATATATTTCCTGAATATATTCAGGAAAAAACGCATACGCCCTTTTTGGCCAAGTGCATCATTGTGGACATTCTGCCTCTTTTCCTATGCTTTAAATGCAATTCCAGTCTACCTCCTGAAATCGGTTTCCTGCAATTCTTCCCCGCTTTCAAGTCCTCTTGGCAGCCTTACTTCAGTATATTTTTGGACGATAGCTGTCATTTATAACTCTGCAGGTTTGTGAATTACAGTGCCCCTGAGCTCCTTTCTTCAACTCGCTTTCTTGGGAGCTGGCCGCAACACCGCAGGATTGCTTCAGGCCTTAATCTGGTTCCGGCACGGCACGCTGAGCCTTTGGTTAATTCCTCTTCCTGGTGGGAAATGAGAGTTAAATTTGCCCGTCTGGACACCTCCACCTAGTCTCTCATTGGTTCTCCCTATTCCTGTTCATTTTCCACAGAAATTGCAAACTGGGCCAAACAGGAGGTTAAAGGCACTGACTCTCCAAGTGGGGAGAGTGTTAGTAAAGCGTCTGGAATGTTGCACCCGAGTACCAGGGGACCAAAACTGAGACACATTTGAACACGTTTTCCGACCACATGGTGGATCATACTCTGGGTTCCACATGCATGTTTTAGCTGAAGGAAGAATCCCTTAAACATGGAGAGTTGAGACCCATGGAATTTGTACCATGCAATATGACTTCAAAGGGTCTGCATTTGCTCACCGAACTTCACCAATCCTATCACTGCTGCGTTTATGCAGCTGTACACACGCTTGATTCTCTTTCGGAGACATATAAATCCATAGGTTTTAAGATTCTTACTAGTCAGGTAGATTCTTACTAGTCAGGTATATTCTTAGGCGTTTAATATGGGGTGTTGAGTCCACTTCGTTGAGCAAGGAGTAGCTCTTGTCTATTACATATTTGGCTTATGGAACTGTATCTGTGCTCATTTCAATCTCTGGTTTTATGCAGCACCCCAACTCACCCGTCCCCTTAAGCAAGCATAAGTTGGTTTTCTACATTTGACACCCTGTTCTGTTTTGTAATTCAGTTCTTGTGTAGTCAAGTTTACATTCCGTGTATTAGTGATATCTTATGATGTTTCATTTTCTGTGTGACTAATTTCACTTAGAATCATCTTACCTGAATCCACTCCTTATGCTGCTACGGGCCTGATGACATAGATTTCATTGCTGAGTGATATTGCATTGTACGTAAGTACCACAATTTCTTTATCCATTTTTCGCTCTCTGTGATATTGAACTTGTACCATAAACGAGGTTCTTGTAAACAGAGCCGTCCCAAACTTTGGGGTGGCTGTGTCTTTTTGATTTTAATTTCCCTAAGCTATAGGACCATAAGTGGAAGTGCCCTAGGCTCTGTTGCTTTGTTTTTTGGATGTTTCAGGAAACACCATACACTTCTCCAGAGTGGCTGCTGGCAATTTACATCCCGCCCATCAGCATAACAAGGCTCCCAGTTCTCAATGGCCTGTCCTGCCTTTCTGGATTTTACACTTTTTTCAGATGGCCCTTTTGACCGGGGGGCAGTGAGACTTCATTGTAGTGCAGATTTCCTTTGCAAGCTTGCTTGGTTGGCCAAAAAGGGCGTATGCGTTTTTCCCTGAATATATTCAGGAAAAAACGCATACGCCCTTTTTGGCCAAGTGTATCATTGTGGACGTTCTGCCTCTTTTCCTATGCTTTACATGCAATTCCAGTCTACCTCCTGAAATTGGTTTCCTGCAATTCTGCCCCGCTTTCAACTCCTCTTGGCAGCCTTACTTCAATATATTTTTGGAAGATAGCTGTCATTTATAACTCTGCAGGTTTGTGAATTACAGTGCCCCTGAGCTCCTTTCTTCAACTCGCTTTCTTGTGAGCTGGCCGCAACACCACAGGATTGCTTCAGGCCCTAGTTTGGTTCCGGCACGGCATGCTGAGCCTTTGGTTAATTCCTCTTCCTGGTGGGAAATGAGAGTTAAATTTGCCCGTCCGGACACCTCCACCTAGTCTCTCATTGGTTCTCCCTATTCCTGTTCATTTTCCACAGAAATTGCAAACTGGGCCAAACAGGAGGTTAAAGGCACTGACTCTCCAAGTGGGGAGAGTGTTAGTAAAGCGTCTGGAATGTTGCACCCGAGTACCAGGGAACGAAAACTGAGACACATTTGAACACGTTTCCGATCACACGGTGGATCATACTCTGGGTTCCACATGCATGTTTTAGCTGAAGGAAGAATCCATTAAACCTGGAGAGTTGAGACCCATGGAATGGGTACCATGCAATATGACTTCAAAGGGTCTGCATTTGCTCACCGAACCTCAGCAATCCTATCACTGCTGCGTTTATGCCGCTGTACACAGGCTTGATTCTCTTTCGGAGACATATAAATCTATAGGTTTTAAGATTCTTACTAGTCAGGTATATTCTTAGGCGTTTAATATGGAGTGTTGAGTCCACTTCGTTGAGCAAGGAGTAGCTCTTGTCTATTACATATTTGGCTTATGGAACGGTATCTGTGCTCATTTCAATCTCTGGTTTTATGCAGCACCCCAACTCACCCGTCCCCTTAAGCAAGCATAAGTTGGTTTTCTACATTTGACACCCTGTTCTGTTTTGTAATTCAGTTCTTGTGTAGCCAAGTTTACATTCCGTGTATTAGTGATATCTTATGATGTTTCTTTTTCTGTGTGACTAATTTCACTTAGAATCATCGTACCTGAATCCACTCATTATGCTGCTACGGGCCTGTTGACATAGATTTCATTGCTGAGTGATATTGCATTGTACGTAAGTACCACAATTTCTTTATCCATTTTTCGCTTTCTGTGATATTGAACTTGTACCGTAAACGAGGTTCTTGTAAACAGAGCCGTCCCAAACTTTGGGGTGGCTGTGTCTTTTTGATTTTAATTTCCCTAAGCTATAGGACAATAAGTGGAAGTGCCCTAGGCTCTGTTGCTTTGTGTTTTGGATGTTTCAGGAAACACCATACACTTCTCCAGAGTGGCTGCTGGCAATTTAAATCCCGCCCATCAGCATAACTAGGCTCCCAGTTCTCCATGGCCTGTCCTGCCTTTCTGGATTTTACACTTTTTTCAGATGGCCCTTTTGACCGGGGGGCAGTGAGACTTCATTGTAGTGCAGATTTCCTTTGCAAGCTTGCTTGGTTGGCCAAAAAGGGCGTATGCGTTTTTTCCTGAATATATTCAGGAAAAAACGCATACGCCCTTTTTGGCCAAGTGCATCATTGTGGACGTTCTGCCTCTTTTCCTATGCTTTACATGCAATTCCAGTCTACCTCCTGAAATCGGTTTCCTGCAATTCTGCCCCCCTTTCAACTCCTCTTGGCAGCCTTACTTCAATATATTTTTGGAAGATAGCTGTCCTTTATAACTCTGCAGGTTTGTGAATTACAGTGCCCCTGAGCTCCTTTCTTCAACTCGCTTTCTTGTGAGCTGGCCGCAACACCGCAGGATTGCTTCTGGTCCTAGTGTGGTTCCGGCATGGCACGCTGAGCCTTTGGTTAATTCCTCTTCCTGGTTGGAAATGAGAGTTAAATTTGCCCGTCTGGACACCTCCACCTAGTCTCTCATTGGTTCTCCCTATTCCTGTTCATTTTCCACAGAAATTGCAAACTGGGCCAAACAGGAGGTTAAAGGCACTGACTCTCCAAGTGGGGAGAGTGTTAGTAAAGCGTCTGGAATGTTGCACCCGAGTACCAGGAAACGAAAATTGAGACACATGTGAACACGTTTTCCGATCACACGGTGGATCATACTCTGGGTTCCACATGCATGTTTTAGCTGAAGGAAGAATCCCTTAAACAGGGAGAGTTGAGACCCATGGAATGGGTACCATGCAATATGACTTCAAAGGGTCTGCATTTGCTCACCGAACCTCAGCAATCCTATCACTGCTGCGTTGATGCCACTGTACACACGCTTGATTCTCTTTCGGAGACATATAAATCCATAGGTTTTAAGATTCTTACTAGTCAGGTAGATTCTTACTAGTCAGGTATATTCTTAGGCGTTTAATATGGGGTGTTGAGTCCACTTCGTTGAGCAAGGAGTAACTCTTGTCTATTACATATTTGGCTTATGGAACGGTATCTGTGCTCATTTCAATCTCTGGTTTTATGCAGCACCCCAACTCACCCGTCCCCTTAAGCAAGCATAAGTTGGTTTTCTACATTTGACACCCTGTTCTGTTTTGTAATTCAGTTCTTGTGTAGCCAAGTTTACATTCCGTGTATTAGTGATATCTTATGATGTTTCTTTTTCTGTGTGACTAATTTCACTTAGAATCATCGTACCTGAATCCACTCATTATGCTGCTATGGGCCTGATGACATAGATTTCATTGCTGAGTGATATTGCATTGTACGTAAGTACCACAATTTCTTTATCCATTTTTCGCTTTCTGTGATATTGAACTTGTACCGTAAACGAGGTTCTTGTAAACAGAGCCGTCCCAAACTTTGGGGTGGCTGTGTCTTTTTGATTTTAATTTCCCTAAGCTATAGGACCATAAGTGGAAGTGCCCTAGGCTCTGTTGCTTTGTTTTTTGGATGTTTCAGGAAACACCATACACTTCTCCAGAGTGGCTGCTGGCAATTTACATCCCGCCCATCAGCATAACTAGGCTCCCAGTTCTCCATGGCCTGTCCTGCCTTTCTGGATTTTACACTTTTTTCAGATGGCCCTTTTGACCGGGGGGAAGTGAGACTTCATTGTAGTGCAGATTTCCTTTGCAAGCTTGCTTGGTTGGCCAAAAAGGGCGTATGCGTTTTTCCCTGAATATATTCAGGAAAAAACGCATACGCCCTTTTTGGCCAAGTGTATCATTGTGGACGTTCTGCCTCTTTTCCTATGCTTTACATGCAATTCCAGTCTACCTCCTGAAATCGGTTTCCTGCAATTCTGCCCCGCTTTCAACTCCTCTTGGCAGCCTTACTTCAATATATTTTTGGAAGATAGCTGTCATTTATAACTCTGCAGGTTTGTGAATTACAGTGCCCCTGAGCTCCTTTCTTCAACTCGCTTTCTTGTGAGCTGGCCGCAACACCGCAGGATTGCTTCAGGCCCTAGTTTGGTTCCGGCACGGCATGCTGAGCCTTTGGTTAATTCCTCTTCCTGGTGGGAAATGAGAGTTAAATTTGCCCGTCCGGACACCTCCACCTAGTCTCTCATTGGTTCTCCCTATTCCTGTTCATTTTCCACAGAAATTGCAAACTGGGCCAAACAGGAGGTTAAAGGCACTGACTCTCCAAGTGGGGAGAGTGTTAGTAAAGCGTCTGGAATGTTGCACCCGAGTACCAGGGGACGAAAACTGAGACACATTTGAACACGTTTCCGATCACACGGTGGATCATACTCTGGGTTCCACAGGCATGTTTTAGCTGAAGGAAGAATCCATTAAACCTGGAGAGTTGAGACCCATGGAATGGGTACCATGCAATATGACTTCAAAGGGTCTGCATTTGCTCACCGAACCTCAGCAATCCTATCACTGCTGCGTTTATGCCGCTGTACACACGCTTGATTCTCTTTCGGAGACATATAAATCCATAGGTTTTAAGATACTTACTAGTCAGGTATATTCTTAGGCGTTTAATATGGAGTGTTGAGTCCACTTCGTTGAGCAAGGAGTAGCTCTTGTCTATTACATATTTGGCTTATGGAACGGTATCTGTGCTAATTTCAATCTCTGGTTTTATGCAGCACCCCAACTCACCCGTCCCCTTAAGCAAGCATAAGTTGGTTTTCTACATTTGACACCCTGTTCTGTTTTGTAATTCAGTTCTTGTGTAGCCAAGTTTACATTCCGTGTATTAGTGATATCTTATGATGTTTCTTTTTCTGTGTGACTAATTTCACTTAGAATCATCGTACCTGAATCCACTCATTATGCTGCTACGGGCCTGTTGACATAGATTTCATTGCTGAGTGATATTGCATTGTACGTAAGTACCACAATTTCTTTATCCATTTTTCGCTTTCTGTGATATTGAACTTGTACCGTAAACGAGGTTCTTGTAAACAGAGCCGTCCCAAACTTTGGGGTGGCTGTGTCTTTTTGATTTTAATTTCCCTAAGCTATAGGACCATAAGTGGAAGTGCCCTAGGCTCTGTTGCTTTGTTTTTTGGATGTTTCAGGAAACACCATACACTTCTCCAGAGTGGCTGCTGGCAATTTACATCCCGCCCATCAGCATAACTAGGCTCCCAGTTCTCCATGGCCTGTCCTGCCTTTCTGGATTTTACAGGTTTTTCAGATGGCCCTTTTGACCGGGGGGCAGTGAGACTTCATTGTAGTGCAGATTTCCTTTAAAGCTTGCTTGGTTGACCAAAAAGGGGGTATGCGTTTTTTCCTGAATATATTCAGGAAAAAACGCATACGCCCTTTTTGGCCAAGTGCATCATTGTGGACGTTCTGCCTCTTTTCCTATGCTTTACATGCAATTCCAGTCTACCTCCTGAAATCGGTTTCCTGCAATTCTGCACTGCTTTCAACTCCTCTTGGCAGCCTTACTTCAATATATTTTTGGAAGATAGCTGTCCTTTATAACTCAGCAGGTTTGTGAATTACAGTGCCCCTGAGCTCCTTTCTTCTACTCGCTTTCTTGTGAGCTGGCCGCAACACCGCAGGATTGCTTCTGGTCCTAGTGTGGTTCCGGCACGGCACGCTGAGCCTTTGGTTAATTCCTCTTCCTGGTGGGAAATGAGAGTTAAATTGGCCCGTCCGGACACCTCCACCTAATCTCTCATTGGTTCTCCCTATTCCTGTTCATCTTCCGCAGAAATTGCTAACTGGGCCAAACAGGAGGTTAAAGGCACTGACTCTCCAAGTGGGGAGAGTGTTAGTAAAGCGTCTGGAATGTTGCACCCGAGTACCAGGGGACGAAAACTGAGACACATTTGAACACGTTTTCCGACCACATGGTGGATCATACTCTGGGTTCCACATGCATGTTTTAGCTGAAGGAAGAATCCCTTAAACATGGAGAGTTGAGACCCATGGAATTTGTACCATGCAATATGACTTCAAAGGGTCTGCATTTGCTCACCGAACCTCACCAATCCTATCACTGCTGCGTTTATGCAGCTGTACACACGCTTGATTCTCTTTCGGAGACATATAAATCCATAGGTTTTAAGATTCTTACTAGTCAGGTAGATTCTTACTAGTCAGGTATATTCTTAGGCGTTTAATATGGGGTGTTGAGTCCACTTCGTTGAGCAAGGAGTAGCTCTTGTCTATTACATATTTGGCTTATGGAACTGTATCTGTGCTCATTTCAATCTCTGGTTTTATGCAGCACCCCAACTCACCCGTCCCCTTAAGCAAGCATAAGTTGGTTTTCTACATTTGACACCCTGTTCTGTTTTGTAATTCAGTTCTTGTGTAGCCAAGTTTACATTCCGTGTATTAGTGATATCTTATGATGTTTCATTTTCTGTGTGACTAATTTCACTTAGAATCATCGTACCTGAATCCACTCATTATGCTGCTACGGGCCTGATGACATAGATTTCATTGCTGAGTGATATTGCATTGTACGTAAGTACCACAATTTCTTTATCCATTTTTCGCTCTCTGTGATATTGAACTTGTACCATAAACGAGGTTCTTGTAAACAGAGCCGTCCCAAACTTTGGGGTGGCTGTGTCTTTTTGATTTTAATTTCCCTAAGCTATAGGACCATAAGTGGAAGTGCCCTAGGCTCTGTTGCTTTGTTTTTTGGATGTTTCAGGAAACACCATACACTTCTCCAGAGTGGCTGCTGGCAATTTACATCCCGCCCATCAGCATAACAAGGCTCCCAGTTCTCAATGGCCTGACCTGCCTTTCTGGATTTTACACTTTTTTCAGATGGCCCTTCTGACCAGGGGGCAGTGAGACTTCATTGTAGTGCAGATTTCCTTTGCAAGCTTGCTTGGTTGACCAAAAAGGGCGTATGCGTTTTTCCCTGAATATATTCAGGGAAAAACGCATACGCCCTTTTTGGCCAAGTGTATCATTGTGGACGTTCTGCCTCTTTTCCTATGCTTTACATGCAATTCCAGTCTACCTCCTGAAATTGGTTTCCTGCAATTCTGCCCCGCTTTCAACTCCTCTTGGCAGCCTTACTTCAATATATTTTTGGAAGATAGCTGTCATTTATAACTCTGCAGGTTTGTGAATTACAGTGCCCCTTAGCTCCTTTCTTCAACTCGCTTTCTTGTGAGCTGGCCGCAACACCGCAGGATTGCTTCAGGCCCTAGTTTGGTTCCGGCACGGCATGCTGAGCCTTTGGTTAATTCCTCTTCCTGGTGGGAAATGAGAGTTAAATTTGCCCGTCCGGACACCTCCACCTAGTCTCTCATTGGTTCTCCCTATTCCTGTTCATTTTCCACAGAAATTGCAAACTGGGCCAAACAGGAGGTTAAAGGCACTGACTCTCCAAGTGGGGAGAGTGTTAGTAAAGCGTCTGGAATGTTGCACCCGAGTACCAGGGAACGAAAACTGAGACACATTTGAACACGTTTCCGATCACACGGTGGATCATACTCTGGGTTCCACATGCATGTTTTAGCTGAAGGAAGAATCCATTAAACCTGGAGAGTTGAGACCCATGGAATGGGTACCATGCAATATGACTTCAAAGGGTCTGCATTTGCTCACCGAACCTCAGCAATCCTATCACTGCTGCGTTTATGCCGCTGTACACACGCTTGATTCTCTTTCGGAGACATATAAATCCATAGGTTTTAAGATTCTTACTAGTCAGGTAGATTCTTAGGCGTTTAATATGGAGTGTTGAGTCCACTTCGTTGAGCAAGGAGTAGCTCTTGTCTATTACATATTTGGCTTATGGAACGGTATCTGTGCTAATTTCAATCTCTGGTTTTATGCAGCACCCCAACTCACCCGTCCCCTTAAGCAAGCATAAGTTGGTTTTCTACATTTGACACCCTGTTCTGTTTTGTAATTCAGTTCTTGTGTAGCCAAGTTTACATTCCGTGTATTAGTGATATCTTATGATGTTTCTTTTTCTGTGTGACTAATTTCACTTAGAATCATCGTACCTGAATCCACTCATTATGCTGCTACGGGCCTGTTGACATAGATTTCATTGCTGAGTGATATTGCATTGTACGTAAGTACCACAATTTCTTTATCCATTTTTCGCTTTCTGTGATATTGAACTTGTACCGTAAACGAGGTTCTTGTAAACAGAGCCGTCCCAAACTTTGGGGTGGCTGTGTCTTTTTGATTTTAATTTCCCTAAGCTATAGGAAAATAAGTGGAAGTGCCCTAGGCTCTGTTGCTTTGTGTTTTGGATGTTTCAGGAAACACCATACACTTCTCCAGAGTGGCTGCTGGCAATTTACATCCCGCCCATCAGCATAACTAGGCTCCCAGTTCTCCATGGCCTGTCCTGCCTTTCTGGATTTTACACTTTTTTCAGATGGCCCTTTTGACCGGGGGGCAGTGAGACTTCATTGTAGTGCAGATTTCCTTTGCAAGCTTGCTTGGTTGGCCAAAAAGGGCGTATGCGTTTTTTCCTGAATATATTCAGGAAAAAACGCATACGCCCTTTTTGGCCAAGTGCATCATTGTGGACGTTCTGCCTCTTTTCCTATGCTTTACATGCAATTCCAGTCTACCTCCTGAAATCGGTTTCCTGCAATTCTGCCCCCCTTTCAACTCCTCTTGGCAGCCTTACTTCAATATATTTTTGGAAGATAGCTGTCCTTTATAACTCTGCAGGTTTGTGAATTACAGTGCCCCTGAGCTCCTTTCTTCAACTCGCTTTCTTGTGAGCTGGCCGCAACACCGCAGGATTGCTTCTGGTCCTAGTGTGGTTCCGGCATGGCACACTGAGCCTTTGGTTAATTCCTCTTCCTGGTTGGAAATGAGAGTTAAATTTGCCCGTCTGGACACCTCCACCTAGTCTCTCATTGGTTCTCCCTATTCCTGTTCATTTTCCACAGAAATTGCAAACTGGGCCAAACAGGAGGTTAAAGGCACTGACTCTCCAAGTGGGGAGAGTGTTAGTAAAGCGTCTGGAATGTTGCACCCGAGTACCAGGGGACGAAAACTGAGACACATTTGAACACGTTTTCCGATCACACGGTGGATCATACTCTGGGTTCCACATGCATGTTTTAGCTGAAGGAAGAATCCCTTAAACAGGGAGAGTTGAGACCCATGGAATGGGTACAATGCAATATGACTTCAAAGGGTCTGCATTTGCTCACCGAACCTCACCAATCCTATCACTGCTGCATTTATGCCGCTGTACACACGCTTGATTCTCTTTCGGAGACATATAAATCCATAGGTTTTAAGATTCTTACTAGTCAGGTAGATTCTTACTAGTCAGGTATATTCTTAGGCGTTTAATATGGGGTGTTGAGTCCACTTCGTTGAGCAAGGAGTAGCTCTTGTCTATTACATATTTGGCTTATGGAACGGTATCTGTGCTCATTTCAATCTCTGGTTTTATGCAGCACCCCAACTCACCCGTCCCCTTAAGCAAGCATAAGTTGGTTTTCTACATTTGACACCCTGTTCTGTTTTGTAATTCAGTTCTTGTGTAGCCAAGTTTACATTCCGTGTATTAGTGATATCTTATGATGTTTCTTTTTCTGTGTGACTAATTTCACTTAGAATCATCGTACCTGAATCCACTCATTATGCTGCTACGGGCCTGATGACATAGATTTCATTGCTGAGTGATATTGCATTGTACGTAAGTACCACAATTTCTTTATCCATTTTTCGCTTTCTGTGATATTGAACTTGTTCGGTAAACGAGGTTCTTGTAAACAGAGCCGTCCCAAACTTTGGGGTGGCTGTGTCTTTTTGATTTTAATTTCCCTAAGCTATAGGACCATAAGTGGAAGTGCCCTAGGCTCTGTTGCTTTGTTTTTTGGATGTTTCAGGAAACACCATACACTTCTCCAGAGTGGCTGCTGGCAATTTACATCCCGCCCATCAGCATAACTAGGCTCCCAGTTCTCCATGGCCTGTCCTGCCTTTCTGGATTTTACACTTTTTTCAGATGGCCCTTTTGACCGGGGGGCAGTGAGACTTCATTGTAGTGCAGATTTCCTTTTCAAGCTTGCTTGGTTGGCCCAAAAGGGCGTATGCGTTTTTTCCTATTCAGGAAAAAACGCATACGCCCTTTTTGGCCAAGTGCATCATTGTGGACGTTCTGCCTCTTTTCCTATGCTTTACATGCAATTCCAGTCTACCTCCTGAAATCGGTTTCCTGCAATTCTGCCCTGCTTTCAACTCCTCTTGGCATCCTAATTCAATATATTTTTGGAAGATAGCTGTCCTTTATAACTCTGCAGGTTTGTGAATTACAGTTTCCCTGAGCTCCTTTCTTCAACTCGCTTTCTTGTGAGCTGGCCGCAACACCGCAGGATTGCTTCTGGTCCTAGTGTGGTTCTGGCATGGCACGCTGAGCCTTTGGTTAATTCCTCTTCCTGGTGGGAAATGAGAGTTAAATTTGCCCGTCCAGACACCTCCACCTAGTCTCTCATTGGTTCTCCCTATTCCTGTTCATTTTCCACAGAAATTGCAAATTGGGCCATACAGGAGGTTAAAGGCACTGACTCTCCAAGTGGGGAGAGTGTTAGTAAAGCGTCTGGAATGTTGCACCCGAGTACCAGGGGACGAAAACTGAGACACATTTGAACACGTTTCCCGATCACACGGTGGATCATACTCTGGGTTCCACATGCATGTTTTAGCTGAAGGAAGAATCCCTTAAACCTGGAGAGTTGAGACCCATGGAATGGGTACCATGCAATATGACTTCAAAGGGTCTGCATTTGCTCACCGAACCTCACCAATCCTATCACTGCTGCGTTTATGCCGCTGTACACACGCTTGATTCTCTTTCGGAGACATATAAATCTATAGGTTTTAAGATTCTTACTAGTCAGGTAGATTCTTACTAGTCAGGTATATTCCTAGGCGTTTAATATAGGGTGTTGAGTCCACTTCGTTGAGCAAGGAGTACCTTTTGTCTATTATATTTTTGGCTTATGGAACGGTATCTGTGCCAATTTTAATCTCTGGTTTCATGCAGCACCCCATATCGGCTTTCCCCTTAAGCAAGCATAAGTTGGTTTTCTACATTTTTGACCCTGTTCTGTTTTGTAATTCAGTTCCTGTGTAGCCAAGTTTACATTCCGTGTAGTAGTGATATCTTATGATGTTTCTTTTTCTGTGTGACTAATTTCACTTAGAATCATCGTACCTGAATCCACTCATTATGCTGCTCCGGGCCTGATGTCATAGATTTCATTGCTGAGTGATATTGCATTGTACGTAAGTACCACAACTTCTTTATCCATTTTTCGCTTTTTGCAATATTTAACTTGTACCGTAAACGAGGTTCTTGTAAACAGAGCCATCCCAAACTTTGGGGTGGCTGTGTCTTTTTGATTTTAATTTCCCTAACCTATAGGACCATAAGTGGAAGTGCCCTAGGCTCTGTTGCTTAGTTTTTTGGATGTTTCAGGAAACACCATACACTTCTCCAGAGTGGCTGTTTGCCATTTACATCTCGCCCATCAGCATAACAAGGCTCCCAGTTCTCCATGGCCCGTCCTGCCTTTCTGGATTTTACACTTTTTTCAGAAGGCCCTTTGACCGGGGGGCAGTGAGACTTCATTGTAGTGCAGATTTCCTTTGCGAGCTTGCTTGGTTGGCCAGAAAGGGCGTATGCGTTTCTTCCTGAATATATTCAGGAAAGAACGCATACGCCCTTTTTGGCCAAGTGCATCATTGTCGACGTTCTGAGTCTTTTCATATGTTTTCAGTGCAATTCCAGTCTACCTCCTGAAATCGGTTTCCTGCAGTTCTGCCTTGCTCTCAGTTCCTCTTCATAGCCTTACCTCAATATACGTTTGGAAAATAGTTGGCCTTTATAACTCTGCAGGTTTTTCAATTGCAGTGGCCCTTAGCTCCAGTTTTCAGCTCTTATTTTTGTGATCTTGCCTCATATCCACAGGATTTCTTCAGGCCCTATTCTTCTTCTGGGGCGCCTTGCTCTGCCTTTGGTTAATTCTTCTTCCTGATGTGAAATTAGAGTGACATGTGCCCATTGAAACCGCTACAGCTATTTTCTCACTGGTTCCCCCTATTCCCATTCATCCTCCGCACTAACTGCAGACTGTGCGATACCGGAACTTAAAGGCATTGACTCTCCATGTGGAGATGTTGTTAGTAAAGTGGCTGGAATGTTGATCCGAAGCCCCAGGAGAGGAAAATGAGGTGCATTTTAGAAACCTTTCCCGATCATATGGTATACCATCTGCTGGATTTCCCATGCATGGTTTAGCTGTAGGAAGATTCCCTTCAACTTGGAGTGTTGGGACCCTTGGAATAAGTAGCATGAAGTATTGCATTAAACTTTCGGCAGTTGCTCACCAAAGCTCTCCAATCCTTTCAGCCCCAAGTGTCCAGCCTTATGTCTTATCCAGCTGTGGGTTTATATGTGGTCATTCCAGGTTGCATCACAGCCCCTGAGCGAATTTTGTAAGAATTTTTCTCTCTTTCATTGTTTCTGCGTTTTGGTTTTAAAATTTATTTCTATAATGGGGTTTAGCTCATTTTCACTGCTGTGTTTGTGCCGCTCTGCGCACACTTGATTCCCTTATGGAGATATATCAATACATGGGTTTTAAGATTCTTATTACTCAGATATATTTCTCTGTGGTGTATAGGGTGTGTTGAGGCCAGTTCATTGAGCAAGGTGTAGATCTTGTCTGATACCTATTTGGTTTATTGAACGGTATCTGTGCTAATTTCAAACTCTGGTTTTATGCATCACCCCACCTCTCCTTTCCCCTTAAGCTGACATAAGTGTGTTTTCTAAATGTGAGACACTGTTCTGTTTTGTAAATCATTTTTTGTGCAGCCATATTTATCCTCCCTCTATAAGTGATATCTTATGATATGTTTCTTTTTCTGTTTGACTTATTTCAAGTAGTATTATCGGACCTCAATCCACTCTTTATCCTTCTACTAGCCTTATTACATTGATTTCATGGTGAAGAGATATTCCATTGTACATAAGTACCACATTTTCTTTATCCATTGTTCTCTTTCCTGGGATATTTAAGGTGTACTGAAGTTGAGGTTCTTGTAAACAGAGTAGCCCTAAACTGTGGTGTGCTTGTGTCTTGTTGATTTTTAGACTTCCCTAGATATACTCCCGTGATTGGAAGTGCCCTATGCTCTGTCGCTCTGTTTTTTAGATGATTTAGGAACCACCATACACTTCTCCAGAGTGGCTCTCGGCAGTTCACACACTGTCCATCAGCGTATAAAGGCTCCCTGTTCTCCATGGCCTGTCCTGCATTTCTGGTTTTTACAATTTTTTCGGATGGCCCTTTTGACCGGTGGGAAATGAGACTTCTTTGTTGTGCACATTTGCATTGCTTGCTTGCTTGGTTGCCCATAAAGTGCGTATGCGTTTTTTCCTGGATATATTCAGGAAATAACACATACTCCCTTTTGGGCCAACTGCATCATTGTCGAAATTCTGCCGCTTTTCATGTGCTTTAAAGGCGAGTCCAATCTATCTCTTGAAATCTGTTTCTTGCAATTCTGTCTTGCATTCAGATCCTCTTCTTTGCCTTACCTCAACATATTTTTGGACGTTAGTTTTCATTTATAACTCTGCAGGTTTGTGAATTGCAGTGACCCTGAGCTCCATTTTTTAAGTTGCTCTTTTGTGAGCTGGCCTCAAAACTGCAGGATTGCTTCAGGCCCTATTTTGGCTCCGGCGAGGCGGGCTGAGCCTTTTTTTAATTCTTATTCTTAATGGGAAATTAGAGTGACATGTGCCCGTCCAAACCCCTACAACTATTCTCTCATTGTTTCCCCCTGTTCCCGTTCATCCTCCTCACAATTTGCAAAATGTGTGAAACAGAAGTTTAAATGTGCTGATTCTCTAAGTGGGGAGATTCTAAGTAACGTGGCTGGAATGATGAACAGGAGCACCAGGAGAGGATAAATGAGGTGCATTTTAGACACATCTCCCGATCACATGGTGTACAGTCCTCTGGGTTTTCCATGCATGTTTTAGCTGTAGGAAGATTCCTTGAACCTGCAGATTTGGGACCCATTGAATGGGTACCAGGTAGTATTACTTTAAAGGGTGTGCATTTCCTCACCCAACCCCACATTTCTCTTAGTGCGAACAGTTTCCAGCCTTATGTCTCATCCTGCTGTGGGTCTAGATGTGTTCAATCCATGTTGCATCACCGTCCCTGAGGAAAAGTTGTAAGAGGTTTTCTCTGTCTCTCTGTCGTTTATTTTTTTCAATTTATTACTATGTTGTTTACAGCTGATTTTCAAAGCTCTGTTTCTTGCTGCTGTACATCTACTTGATTCACGTACAGAGAGACATCAATAATTTCTTTTTCAGATTCTTACCAGTCATAGATATTCTTTTCCGGTGACTTGAGTGTGCTGAGTGCAGTTCTTTTAGTTACCGTGTAGGCCTTGTTGATTATCAGTTTGGTATTTGGAATGGTATCTTTGCTAATTTCAACCTCCTGGATGATGCCTCACCCCTCCCCACCTTTCCCGTTTAGCAGCCTTACACGTGTTTTCTACATATTTATGTCACTTAGAATGATCATACGTAACTCCTCCGGAGTTGTTACAACTGGCCATATTTCATTGATTTCCAGGCTGAGTAATATTCCACTCTACATAAGTACCACATCTCTATCCATTTTTTCCCTCCAGAGACATTTAAGTTATATCCTAGTCGAGGATCTTTTAAACAGAGAGGCAGTAAACATTGGGGTGCCTGTGTCCTCTCGATTTTTGTTTTTCCCAAGATATACGCCCATGAGTGCAAGTGCCCTATGCTCTGTAGCTCATTTTTTAGATGCTTTAGTAAACACAATACAGTTCTCCAGAATGGCCGTTGGCAATATACATTTCCACTATAAGCCTCACAGGGCTCCCTCCTCTCCTTGCCCTGTCCTGCATTTCTGGCATTTACACTTTATGAGGATGGCTCTTCTGACTGATGCGAAGTGATATCTTTTGTAGTATTGATTTCCAGTGCCCACCTGTTTGGTTGGCTAAAAAAGTGTATGCCCTTTTCTTGAATATATACAGAAAAAAACGCATACAGCCTTTTTGGCCAACTGCAATGTCGGCAATGTTCAGCCCCTTTTCTTGTGCTTAATGGCGAGTCCTTTCTACCTCCTCAAATCCCTTTCCTGCCATTCTCCCTTGCTTGCCAATCCTTTTCTCTGACTTTCCTCAAGACATTTTTCAGTGATAGATATTTTCAACTCTGCAGTTTCGTGAATTTTACTGCCCCTGAGTTCCATTGTTCAACTTGTGTTTATGGGAACTGACCACAAAGCAGTGGGATTTCCTCAAGCCCTATACTGTTTCCATGGGCAACCCTAGCCTTTGGTCAATTCATCTTCCTGATTGGAAATTAGAGTGACATGTGCCTGTCTGAACACCTAGGACTTGTCTCTCATTGTTCCTCATCCTTCCGCTTCATCCTCTGGACAAATTCCAAACTGTACGCAACAGGATGTTGACAGTGTTGACATCTCCAAGTGGGGAGACTGTTAGTAAAGACGCTGGAGGGGTGAACCCGAGCACCAGGAGATGAGGAGATGAGATGCCTTTTCCAAACTCTTCCCGATCAGACGGTATACCATCCTCTGGATGTGACAGACATGTTTTAGCAGTAGGAAGAGTCCCATTCATGTAAGGAGAACACCAGGGCTTTTTCAAAATCAGTGTCTCCCCGAAACCCAAACTGGGGAGTTTTTTAAGCTACGGCTACACATATGTTCATTAAGGGCCTTGGGAAGTAGGCAGAGTCCAAACTTTAGATGACTGAAGTCTTCAGGGTCAGAAGCACTCACCACCGGCTTCCCTTAGGTTACACTTTAACTGTCATTGATAGATGATGTCAATAAAAATATCTATTCTTTTTCCGATTATTTCCCCTTATAGGTTATTGCACAATATTGAGTGTAGTTCCCTGTGCTATACAGTAGTTCCTTGTTGATGATCTATTTTATACATAGCAGTGTGTATGTGTTAATTCCAAACTGTTAATTTATCCCTCCTCCCACCTTTCCCCTTTGGTAATAATAAATTATAAGATTTTATACTTCTCAGAAATGGGGGAGCTGAAAGAGAGGTATCATTTTCAATGGAAAAGCATTTAAAACAAGATTGAAGCTTTAACCAAGATTATTAGATGTACATCCTTGGAAAGAAATCACTTCATTTCTCTAATATTGACCTGACAAATAGGACAAACCTTCTCACTGAACTTGCTTATAATAAAGTGATGGAAATATCAAATGGAAGTGTTAGAAACATCTTATTTTACCCGAGCCTTATAAACTGTTCTATGTTAACTACAGTTTGGCTCACACATCTGTTCATTGAAGTTACAATAGTCTCAATTTCTGTTACTGATCCTCCAGAGTGGACCCCAACAAGGGTCCCCCTGCCCAGTGTCATTGGGGCCAACAGATCGAGACTGAGTTTGGTTCCCAAGCAAAGGAAACTTTATATTTTCATCAGAGAATGGAGAGGTGAGAGCATGCACTACCCCGTGGGCTGTGGGCTGGGCTGCTGTGTAGAGATCCTGTCAGAGTCAGTGGGAGGGAGGGGGCGGAGCTCTCAAGGGCCGGGTTGGCTGCAGCTCAGGCTCTATATCTCGGAGTCTGCACTGGGCCCCAGGAGCTGAGGTGTCGACCCAGCCATTCTGCACCAGGAAATCTGGTCTGAAGTGCCGGGTGTGGAACCTCTGCATGCGGGACCCTAGGAGCACGTGAAATTAGACAAAGCACAAAGGATAAAAAAGGTCAGACTTGACTTTATTGCCCAGATTCTATTTTTATCTCCCAGGGATTTTTAATGGGCTTTGCTGGGGACAAACCCCTCCTCTGCCTTTTGTCCCGTTCCTCACTCTTGGAGTGCTGAGGGTGCAGACCCTTCTTCTGTAACTGCTGAGTGCTGAGTTGGGAGCCCTCATACCAGGGGACGAGGGTCAGAACTTCTCCCCAGCAGCCTCCAGGTGACGTTGATTGGCCCCAGGACCCCTGCCTCCCTGCTCGTCCGCCTGAGCACCAGCATTGGAAGTGTTATAGATTCTAATGACCTTTAAGGGTCCAGGAAAGAGATGTGCAGAGACGCTGTGGGGGCCGGTTTCACCCCGCCCCACATTTGTTCGGCCACCTTAGGCTGACCGTTTCTGCCAGCCTAGATGCTCTGACCAGTAGTCTGCTCTTTCTTCAATTAGGCCCCTGAATTAACATAAAATCAGCACCAGGTGTCAGAGCCCTGCCCGCTCAACTCCCAGACAGTCCAGGGTCAGTGGTGATCAAGGACCATGATGGCCACTGAGTCAACAGCCTTTTGAAGTAAACAGGAGTCCAGCTGGTCTTATTGGCCACCATCATCACGGTGTCTGTACGCTTTTCTATGGTGACAGTGTGATATACGGTTCCCCCGCCAAGATTATTAGCTCCCCTCCGGGTGCAGGAAGTCCTGCAAGCAGTAGTCTACTCCTTCGGGACACACTATTGTTGTTTTATGAGAGAAACTCCAGGTCAAGTGATGTTCACATGAGTCGTCATGGTGCCCTGTTGCCTCCGGTTATCTCTCTGGATGTTGGAGTTGGAGGGCCTCCTCACTCGAGGTCGGTGTGCCCACGGAGCGAACCCTGCAACTTCAGGGCATGGTTGGTGATTAGGATCACCACGTGGGGTCCTTTTCCCTTAGGAGGGAGGTGGCCTTTTGGGCTGCTGATTTCCAGGTTTTTAGATACCGCCAGTATCTTGGCCAGATGTGGCAGTGGGCCAAGCCCCTTGGTGACTGTAGTTTATCCTACCTGGATGGCATTCTTGCGTTGTTCCATTTCAAGTGGTCCCAGTTTTTGCACTAATTCTCCAATGGCGATTCACCTTTCACCGGGAATGGAAAGGTCAAAGGGTTTAGCTCAATTAGGGAGTTCCAGGGCAAGGGTCTGAATTGACTGCTCTTTCCATTCTTGAAAGGCCACTTCTGGATTCTGTTCAAAAGGATCATCATCTTTTCCTTTCAGTGTTTCATATAGAGGCCCAGCTAGTAGACTGTAGTTAGGGATCCAGAAGCAGCAAACCCTGGCCTCCCCAGGAACCCCTAAGCTGTCTTCTAGTTTTAGAAAGGGGTAAGGCTGCAAATGGTTTCTTCCCTTTCCTGGGATGGGCTTCTCTGACCTTGTGTGAGAATGAAGCCCAGGCAGGTCACCGCAGTCTGTGATATTTGAGCTTTTTCTTGGACAACTTCTATCCTTTATTGGCTTGGTAGTTCAGAGGCCTCCTTAGTAGGGCTGGCGATCAGAATGTCGTCTGCATATTGAAGGAGGGTTTCCTTTTCCAGAGGTAGAACTTTTCGGTCGTTAGCTAAGCTTTCCCCAAAGATGGTGTGGGAATTTTTGAACCCTTGGGGCAAGACAGCCCGGAAGTATTGTTTTAGTTGTATGTTGAGTCCTGCCACTCACAAGCCAAAATTTCTTGTGACTCTGGGACTAATGGAATACAAAAGAAGGCATCATTGAAGACTAATACAGAATACCATGTCCTGGTGGTTGGTAGAATGACCAGCAGGGTGTAGGAATCAGGAGCAACTGGAGGTATATCCTCGGTGGCTTCACTGACTGTCCTGACATCCTTTACCAGGTCCCCAGCAGCCCATGGGGCTCTCGTAGTCAGGCCAATCCCAGGATATGGAGCTCTCCTGGGCAGGTACCCCACCCCCAACCCAGCCCACGGGGCTCTCATGGTCAGGCCCCTCCCAGGATACAGAGCTACCCTTGCAGGTACCGTGGCAGGGCTGGGCACACAGGAACCGTGCACATAGCCCTCATTGAAGAGCACCCCCAGCTCACCTGTCGCTCAGAGCTGACACAGAGCACCTCAGAGCAGGACTTGAACTAACAAACAGCAGCTCCGACAGGTCTGTGACCCTGGGCATCACTCTGTGTGGCCTCCCTCCACCTGGTCTTCCAGAGACTTCCACTGCACCCAGGGCACCAGGCCTCTGTCTCCAACCACCACCCACCCCTCCTCTCCCTGACTCCTGGGTTCCTCTCATTAGGAGAGGGTTTTCTTGAAGTTGTCTCCCACTCATGGGCCAGATAAAATGATTAGAAAACAAGCCAAAGCTGCAGCCCCTTGTCTATCCTGACTCTCAGGAGCCCACACCTGTTCCTTGGACCTGGCCGGTTCAGCAAGTTCCATTTTCTGCAACTGTGAGCCCCTGAGGGGTGATGATTGGCTACCTGGGCAGCCTTACCATGCTGGCCAGCCCTCCCCAGGTGTGCCTGGGTTGAGATCAATATAAATACCACTCCAGGCAGCAAAAGCCCCTGCAGCTGTGCCTGACGCCATTTTCTCTGCCCTGTCAGCAGTCTCGGGGCTGGGCTGGTGGGAGGGAGTGAGAGGCCACGGCTTTGTGGGTGGCCCAGTGTGAGTGGGGCTCTGCTGGACTTTCTGCAGCAGATGCCAGGCTGCCACCTGCTAAAGAAGAGGATGTGTCACCCATACCTGCTGCTGGAATTTCTCCCTGGGCAGAGGTGAGGAAGGAAAAAAGCAGTGGGGGCAGGGACAGGACGGGTATCTCAGGCAGGGAAATGGAAATCTTCCAGAAGAGCACCCAGGGCCAGGACCATCCTGGCTGGCCTGCAGGCACCAAGTCAGCTGGCATGCTGTCACTCGTGTGGCTCCATGGCCCTTCCTCTAGGCTTTCAAGTCCTTGTATATATTCAGGTGTTTTACCTGGGAAGGGTGGGAACAGTTCAGCAGCAAGTGGCCTGGGGCTCAGCTCACGTTTACTCACAGATGCCTCGGCACGGTGCCCCAGCTTTGCAATGAGGACGCTTGTTGTGTGGGGGCTGCTGGCTGAATGGGAGACGATTCCCCACCACTGACCAACTTCAGAATTGTTTACAACTGGAGCAAGTGCCCTGATACGGTTTTCCTCTGAGTAACTGGTGGGTTCTGTTTTTTTTTTTCTCTTTTTCGTTTTTGGTTCAAGGTAGATTTTATTCCTCTTTTTTGTATTTACAGATATAAGCATGGAAATAATTTATTCATATAAATACATGTATGTGAAGGGAATAATTGTTTTTTCTGTTTTATTTTTTAAATTTTATTTCTTTTTAATTTTGAATTTTATTTTATATTTTTATACAGCAGGTTCTCATTGGTTATCTACTTTATACATATAAATGTTTACATGCCAATCCCAATCTCTCAACTCCTCCCACCACCACCCCTCCAAGAGCTTTCCCCCCTTGTTGTCCATACGATTGTTGTCTACATCTGTTGCTCTATTTATGCCTTGCAAAACGGTTAATCTGTACAGTTTTTCTAGGTTCCACATATATGCATGAATATACAAGATTTGTTTTTCTCTTTCTGACTTACTTCACTCTGTAGGACAGTCTCTAGATCCATCGACGTCTCTACAAATGACCCAATTTCATTCCTTTCATGGCTTAGTAATATTCCATTTTATATATGTACCACAGCTTTATGCATTCGTCTGTCTGTGGGCATTTAGGTTGCTTCCATTACCTCGATATTGTAAATAGTGATGCAATGAACATTGCGGTGAATGTCTCTTTTTGATTTATGGTTTTGTCTGAGTATATGTCCAGTCCTGGGATTGCTGTATCATATGGTAATTCTATTATTAGTTTCTTAAGAAACTCCATATTGTTCTCCATAGTGACTGTATCAATTTATATTCCCAACAATAGTGGAAGAGTGTTCCTTTTCTCCACACCCTTTCCAGCATTTGTTGTTTGTAGATTTTCAGATGATGCCCATTCTAACAGGTGTGAGGTGATACCTCATTGTTGAGTCCATTTCGTTGAGCAACGGGTAGGTCTTGTCTATTACATATTTGGCTTATGGAACGGTATCTGTGCTAATTTCAAACTCTGGTTTTATGCAGCACCCCAACTCACCTTTCCCCTTAAGCAAGCATAAGTTGGTTTTCTAAACTTGAGACCCTGTTCTGTTTTGTAATTCAGTTCATGTGTAGCCAAGTTTACATTCCGTGCATTAGTGATACCTTATGATGTTTCTTTTTCTGTGTGACTTATTTCACTTAGAATCATCATGCCTCAATCCACTCATTATGCTGGTACAGGCCTGGTGACACAGATTTCATTGCTGAGTGGTATTCTGTTGTACATAAGTACCGCAACTTCTTTATCAATTATTTGTTCTCTGGGATATTTAACTTGTACTGTAGAAGAGGCTCCTGTAAACAGAGCCGTTGTAAATTTTGGGGTGGCTGTGTCTTTTTGATTTTAATTTCCCTAAGCTATAGGACCATAAGTGGAAATGCCCTAGATTCTGTTGCTTTGTTTTTCAGATGTATCAGGAAACACCATACACTTCTCCAGAGTGGCTGTTGGCAATGTACATCCCGCCCATAAGCATAACAAGGCTCCTTTTTCCCCATGGCCTGTCTTGCCTTTCTGGATTTTACACTTTTCTCAGTGGCCCTTTAGACCGGGGGGAAGTGACACTTCATAGTAGTTCGGATTTCCATTGCAAGCTTGCTTGGTTTGCCAAAAAGGGCGTATGTGTTTTTTCCTGAATATATTCAGGAACAAACTCATACGCCCTTTGTTGCCAAGTGCATCATTGTCGATGTTCTGCCTCTTTTCCTATGCTTTAAATGCAAATCCAGTCTACCTCCTGAAATCGGTTTCCTGCAATTCTGCCCCGCTTTCAAGTCCTCTTCGCAGCCTTACTTCAATATATTTTTGGACGTTATCTGTCATTTATAACTCTGCAGGTTTGTGAATTACAGGGCCCCTGAGCTCCTTTCTTCAACTCGCTTTCTTGTGAGCTGGCCGCAAACCCGCAAGACTGCTTCAGGCCCTAATCTGCTTCTGGCAGGGCAGGCTGAGCCTTTGGTTAATTCCTCTTCCTGGTGGGAAATGAGTGTTAAATATGCCCGTCCAGACACCTACCTCACTCTCAACCCCTTGGTGATGTGGGTCCTCTGGTTTGTGGCCACTTTTGCTGGGTTCCTCACCTTTCAATGATGTGGCCCCACTAGTGTGAGGACACTCCTGCTTGGTTCTCATCCACGTGGTTATGTGGACCCCCTGGTGAGAGTCTGTTCCTGGCTTTGTTCCTCACCCACCTGTGAGGGAGACCCTCTGCTGATAGGTCACTCCTGCATGGCTGGCACACATTGCCTTGGTGAAGTCAGCCGTGTGGTGGCAGTTGGAGCGTGCTGGGAATCTCTTCCCCCGGTGATGAGGGTCCTCTTGCGTCAGGCCCTAACTGCTGGGCTCACCAACTTTTCTTAGGGAGCCCAGTGATGCTTTGGCACTCCTCTTAGGATCCCATCTCCATGGGGATGTGGGCCTTCTGCTCTGAGGTCCCAACGGCTGGGTTGTTCACATTTTCATGATGTGGGCTCTCTGGTGTTAGTTCACAGAAGCCTGGATCCCATAGCCTCTGTAGTCTTGGCTGCCTGCTGGGAGGTTCCAACCGCTGGATTGCTCACTTTTTTAATTTTTTGGGCCCTCTGTTGTGAGGATCCTCCTGCCTGCCTCACTCCCAGCCCCTTCGTGATGTGTGTCGTCTGGTTTGAGGCCACATGTGCTGGGTTCCTCACCTTTCGATGATGTGGGACCAATGGTCTTAGGAGACTCCTGCCTGGTTCACATCCCCTTGGTGATGTGGGCCCTCTGTTGAGAGTCTGATCCCGGCTGGGTTCCTCACCCATCTGTGAGGTAGGCCGTCTGATGTGAGGTCACTCTTGCCTGGCTTGCTCACCTCGCCTTGTGGACATGAGCCCTCTGGTGGCACTTGGAGCCTGCTGGGAGCCTCCTCTCCTCGGTGATGAGGGCCCTCTGGCATCAGGCCCTAACTGCTGGGCTCCCTACATTTTGTGATGTGCGCCCAGTGGTGCGAGGACACTCCAGCCAGGTTCACATCCCCATTGGGGTGTGGGCCTTCTGCTCTGAGGTCCCAAAGCCTGGGTTGCTCACAGTTTCATGATGTGGGCTCTCTGCTGTTAGTTCACTCCTGCCTGCATCCCATAGCTTCTGTGCTCTGGGCCGCCTGCTGGGAGGTTCCAACTGCTGGATTCCTCACCTTTCTTATTCTTTGGGCCCTCTGTTTTTAGGCTACTCCTGCCTGCCTCACTCCCATTCCCTTTGTGATATGTGTCCTCTGATTTGAGGCCACATGTGCTGGGTTCCGCACCTTTCGATGATGTGACCCCACTGGAGGGAAGACAGTCCTGACTGGTTCCCATCCCCTTGCTGATGTGGGCCCTCAGGTGAGAGTCTGATCCTGGCTGGGTTCCTCACCCTTCTGTGAGGTGGGCCCTCTGCTGTGAGGTCAATCATGCCTGTCTGGCACACGTCACCTTGGCGACGTGGGCCCTCTGGTGGCAGTTGGAGTGTGCTGGGATCCTCCTCCCCTCGGTGATGAGGGCCCTCTTGCCTTAGGCCATAACTGCTGGGCTCCCCACATTTTCTGATGTGCGCCAAGTGAGTGAGGAGACTCTTGCCAGGTTCCCATCCCCATGGCGATATGGGCCTTCTGCTCTGAGGTCAAAACGGCTGGCTTGCTCACAGTACCATGATGTGGGCCCTCTGCTGTGAGTTCACTCCGGCAAGGATCCCTTATCATCGGTGCTCTGAGCCGCCTGCTGGGAGGTTCCAACTGCTGGATTCCTCAACTTTTTTATTCTATGTGCCCTCTGTTGTGAGGCTCCTCCTGCCTGCCTCACTGCCAGCCCCTTGGTGATGACTGTCCTATGGCTTGAGGCCACATGTGCTGCGTTCCTCACCTTTCGATGATGTGACCCCACTCGTGTGAGGACACTCCTGCCTGGTTCCCATCCCCTTGGTGAGGTGGGCCCTCTGGCGAGAGTCTAATCCTGGCTGGGTTCCTCAACGTTCTGTGAGGTAGGCCCTCTGCTGTGAGGTCACTCCTGCCTGGCTGGCACACGTCACCTTGGAGACGTGAGCCCTCTGGTGGCAGTTGGAGCGTGCAGGGCGCCTCCTCCTCTCGGTGATGACGGCCCTCTGGCGTCAGGCCCTAAATGGTGGGCTCCCCACATTTTCTGATGTGCGCCCAGTGGTGCGAGGACACTCCAGCCAGGTTCCCATTCCCATGGGGATGTGGTCCTTCTGCGCTGAGGTCTCAACTCCTGGGTTGCTCACAGTTTTGTGATGTGGGCCCTCTGCTGTGAGTTCACTGTGGCCTGGATCCCATAGCCTCGGTGTTCTGGGCCGCCTGCTGGAAGGTCTAAATGCTGGAATCCTCACGTTTTTTATATTATGTGCCCTGTGTTGTGAGGCTACTCCTGCCTGCCTCACTCCAAGGCCCTTGGTGATGTGGGTCCTCTGGTTTGAGGACACATGTGCTGGGTTCCTCACCTTAAGATGATGAGGCCCCACTGGTGTGAGGATAATCCTGACTGGGTCCCATCCCCTTTGTGATGTGGGCCCTCTGGTGAGAGTCTGATCCTGGCTGGGTTCCTCACCCATCTGTGAGGTGGGCCCTCTACTATCAGGTAACTCTTGCCTGGGTTGCTCACCTCGCCTTGTTGACATGAGCCCTCTGGTGGCAATTGGACCCTGCTGGGAGCCTCCTCAGCTCTGTGATGAGGGCCCTCTGACGTCAGGCCCTAACTGCTGGGCTCCCCAACTTTTCTTAGTGAGCCCAGTGTTGCTCAAGCACTCCTCTTAGGTTCCCATCCCCATGGGGATGTGGGCCTTCTGCTCTGAGGTTCCAACGGCTGGGTTGATCACAATTTCATGATGTGGGCTCTCTGGTGTTAGTTCACTGTGGCCTGGATCCCATAGCCTCTGTGGTCTTGGCTGCCTGCTGGGAGGTTCCAACTGCTCGATTCCTCAACTTTTGTATTCTATGGGTCCTGTGTTGTGATGCTCCTCCTGCCTGCCTCACTCGCAACCCCTTCGTGATGTGGGTCTTCTGGTTTGAGGCCACATGTGCTGGGTTAGGCAACTTTCAATGATGTGGCCCCACTGGTGTGAGGACACTCCTGCCTGGTTCCCATCCCCTTGGTGATGTGGGCCTTCTGGTGACAGTCTTATCCTGGCTGAGTTCCTCACTCTTCTGTGAGGTAGGCCCTCTGCTGTGAGGTCAATCCTGCCTGACTTGCACACATCACCTTGGCGACGTGGGCCCTCTGTTGGCACATGGAACCTGCTGGGAGCCTCCTGCCCTCGGTGATGATGGCCCTCTAGCATCAGGCTCTAACTGCTGGGCTCCCCACGTTTTCTGATGTGAGCCCAGTGATGCCAGGACACTCCTGTCAGGTTCCCATCCCCATGGGGATGTGGGCTTTCTGCTCTGAGGTCCCAATGCCTGGGTTGCTCACAGTTTCATGATGTGGGCTCTCTGGTGTTAGTTAACTCCTGCCTGCATCCCATAGCTTCTGTGCTCTCGGCCGCCTGCTGGGAGGTTCCAAATGCTGGATTCCTCACTTTTTTTATTCTTTGGGCCCTCTGTTTTTAGGCTACTCCTACCTGCCTCACTCCCATCCCCTTTGTGATGTATGTCCTCTGATATGAGGCCACATGTGCTGGGTTCCTCACCTTTCGATGATGTGGTCCCACTGGTGGGAGGACAGTCCTGACTGGTTCCCATCCCCTTGGTGTTGTGGGCCCTCTGGTGAGAGTCTCATCCTGCCTCGGTTCCTCACCCTTCTGTGAGATAGGCCCTCTGCTGTGAGGTCACTACTGCCTGGCTGGTGCATGCCACCTTGTAGACGTGGGCCCTCTGTTGGCAGTTGGAACCTGCTGGGAGTCTCCTCCCCTCAGTTATGAGGGCCCCCTGGCATCAGGCCCTAACTGCTGGGCTCCTAACATTTTCTGATATGTGCTAAGTGGTGCAAAGCCACTCCTGCCAGGTTCCCATCCCAATGGGGATGTGGGCCTTCTGTTCTGAGGTCCCAACAGCTGGGCTGCTCACAGGTTCATGATGTGGGCCCTCTGCTGTGAGTTCACTGCGGCCTGGATCCCATAGCCTCGGTGCTCTGGGCCACTTGCTGGGAGGTTCCAACTGCTGGATTCCTCAACTTTTATATTCTATGGACCCTGTGTTGTGAGGCCAGTCCTGCCAGCCTCATTCCGAACCCCTTGGTGATGTGGTTCCTCTGGTTTGAGGACACATGTGCTGGGATCCTCACCTTTCGATGATGTTGTCCCACTGGTGTGGGGACACTCCTGCCTGGTTCCCATCCCCTTGGTGATGTGGGCCCTCTGGTGAGAGTCTGATCCTGGCTGTGTTCCTCACCCTTCTGTGAGGTGGGCCCTCTGCTGTGAGGTCACTCCTGCCAGGCTGGCACACATCGCCTTGGCGACGTTGGCCCTCTGGTGGCAGCTGGAGCCTGCTGGGAGCCTCCTCCTCTCGGTGATGAGTGCCCTCTAGCGTCAGGCCCTAACTTCTGAGCACCCCACGTTTTCTGATGTGAGCCCAGTGATGCCAGGACACTCCTGTCATGTTCCCATCACCATGGGGATGTGGGCCTTCTGCTCTGAGGTCCCAATGTCTGGGTTGCTCACAGTTTCATGATGTGGGCTGTCTGGTGTTAGTTCACTCTGGCCTGGTTCCTCTAGCCTCTGTGCTCTGGGCCGCCTGCTGGGAGGTTCCAACTGCTGGATTCCTCACCTTTCTTATTTTTGGGCCCTCTGTTATGAGGCTCCTCCTGCCTGCCTCACTCCCAGCCCCTTGGTGATGGGTGTCCTATGGTTTGAAGCCACATGTTCTGGGTTCCTCACCTTTAGATGATGTGGCCCTACTCATGTGAGGACACTCCTGCCTGGTTCCAATCCATTTGGTGATGTGGGCCCTCTGGTGCGAGTCTGATCCTGACTGGGTTCGTCACACTTCTCTGAGGTGGACCCTCTGCTGTGAGGTCATTCGTGCCTGGTTGGCACACATCGCCTTGGCGACGTCAGCCCTCTGGTGGCAGTTGGAGCCTGCTGGGAGCCTCCTTCCCTTGGTGATGAGGGTCCTCTGGCGCCAGGCCCTAACTGCTGGTCGCCCAAAATTTTCTGATACGTTCTCAGTGGTGCGAGGACACTCCTACCAGAATTCCATCCCCATGGGGATGTGGGCCTCCTGCTCTGAGGTCCCAATGGCTGGGTTGCTCAGTTTCATGACATGGGCCCTCTTCTGTGAGTTCACTGTGGCCTGGATCCCATAGCCTCGGTGCTCTGGGCCACCTGCTGGGAGGTTCCCACTGCTGGATTCCTCACTTTTTTATTCTATGTGCCCAGTGTTGTGAGGCTACTCCTGCCTGCCTCACTCCGAGGTCCTTGGTGATGTGGGTCCTCTGGTTTGAGGACACATGTGCTGAGTACCTCAGCTTTCGATGATGTGGCCCCACTGATGTGAAGACACTCCTGCCTGGTTCCCATCCCCTTGGTGATGTGGGCCCTCTGGTGAGAGTCTGATGTTGGCTGGGTTTCTCACCCTTCTGTGAGGTGGGACCTCTGCTGTGAGGTAACTCCTGCCTGGCATGCTAACGTTGCCTTGGCAATGTGAGCCCTCAGGTGGCAGTTGGAGCCTGCTGGGAATCTCCTCCCCTCAGTTATGAGAGCTCTGGATAAAACACATATGCTCTTTTTTGCCAAGTGCATTATTTTCCAAGTTCTGTCTCTTTTCCTATGCTTTAAGAGCTACTCCCGTGTACGTTTTGAAATCAATTTCCAGCAATTCTGCCCTGCATTCAAGTCCTCTTCGCAGCCTTACTTCAGCATAATTTTGGATGATAGCTGTCATTTATAACTCCGAAGGTTTCTGAATTACAGTGCCCCTGAGCTCCTTTCTTCAACTCGCTTTCTTGTGAGCTGGCCGCAACACCGCAGGATCTCCTCAGGCCCTAATTTAGTTCCAGCATGGCACGCGGAGCCTTTGGTTAATTCCTCTTCCTGGTGGGAAATGAGAGTTAAATTTGCCCGTCCGGACACCTCCACCTAGTCTCTCATTGGTTCTCCCGATTCCTGTTCATTTTCCACAGAAATTGCAAACTGGGCCAAACAGGAGGTTAAAGGCACTGACTCTCCAAGTGGGGAGAGTGTTAGTAAAGCGTCTGGAATGTTGCACCCGAGTACCAGGGGACGAAAACTGAGACACATTTGAACACGTTTTCCGATCACACGGTGGATCATACTCTGGGTTCCACATGCATGTTTTAGCTGAAGGAAGAATCCCTTAAACAGGGAGAGTTGAGACCCATGGAATGGGTACCATGCAATATGACTTCAAAGGGTCTGCATTTGCTCACCGAACCTCAGCAATCCTATCACTGCTGCGTTTATGCCGCTGTACACACGCTTGATTCTCTTTCGGAGACATATAAATCCATAGGTTTTAAGATTCTTACTAGTCAGGTAGATTCTTACTCGTCAGGTATATTCTTAGGCGTTTAATATGGGGTGTTGAGTCCACTTCGTTGAGCAAGGAGTAGCTCTTGTCTATTACATATTTGGCTTATGGAACAGTATCTGTGCTAATTTCAATCTCTGGTTTTATGCAGCACCCGAACTCACCCGTCCCCTTAAGCAAGCATAAGTTGGTTTTCTACATTTGACACCCTGTTCTGTTTTGTAATTCAGTTCTTGTGTAGCCAAGTTTACATTCCGTGTATTAGTGATATCTTATGATGTTTCTTTCTCTGTGTGACTAATTTCACTTAGAATCATCGTACCTGAATCCACTCATTATGCTGCTACGGGCCTGATGACATAGATTTCATTGCTGAGTGATATTGCATTGTACATAAGTACCACAACTTCTTTATCCATTTTTCGCTTTCTGTGATATTGAACTTGTTCGGTAAACGAGGTTCTTGTAAACAGAGCCGTCCCAAACTTTGGGGTGGCTGTGTCTTTTTGATTTTAATTTCCCTAAGCTATAGGACCATAAGTGGAAGTGCCCTAGGCTCTGTTGCTTTGTTTTTTGGATGTTTCAGGAAACACCATACACTTCTCCAGAGTGGCTGCTGGCAATTTACATCCCGCCCATCAGCATAACAAGGCTCCCAGTTCTCCATGGCCTGTCCTGCCTTTCTGGATTTTACACTTTTTTCAGATGGCCCTTTTGACTGGGGGCAGTGAGACTTCATTGTAGTGCAGATATCCTTTGCAAGCTTGCTTGGTTGGCCAAAAAGGGCGTATGCGTTTTTTCCTGAATATATTCAGGAAAAAACGCATACGCCCTTTTTGGCCAAGTGCATCATTGTGGACGTTCTGCCTCTTTTCCTATGCTTTACATGCAATTCCAGTCTACCTCCAGAAATCGGTTTCCTGCAATTCTGCCCCGCTTTCAACTCCTCTTGGCAGCCTTACTTCAATATATTTTTGGAAGATAGCTGTCATTTATAACTCTGCAGGTTTGTGAATTACAGTGCCCCTGAGCTCCTTTCTTCAACTCGCTTTCTTGTGAGCTGGCCGCAACACCGCAGGATTGCTTCTGGTCCTAGTGTGGTTCCGGCATGGCACGCTGAGCCTTTGGTTAATTCCTCTTCCTGGTTGGAAATGAGAGTTAAATTTGCCCGTCTGGACACCTCCACCTAGTCTCTCATTGGTTCTCCCTATTCCTGTTCATTTTCCACAGAAATTGCAAACTGGGCCAAACAGGAGGTTAAAGGCACTGACTCTCCAAGTGGGGAGAGTGTTAGTAAAGCGTCTGGAATGTTGCACCCGAGTACCAGGAAACGAAAATTGAGACACATTTGAACACGTTTTCCGATCACACGGTGGATCATACTCTGGGTTCCACATGCATGTTTTAGCTGAAGGAAGAATCCCTTAAACAGGGAGAGTTGAGACCCATGGAATGGGTACCATGCAATATGACTTCAAAGGGTCTGCATTTGCTCACCGAACCTCAGCAATCCTATCACTGCTGCGTTGATGCCACTGTACACACGCTTGATTCTCTTTCGGAGACATATAAATCCATAGGTTTTAAGATTCTTACTAGTCAGGTAGATTCTTACTAGTCAGGTATATTCTTAGGCGTTTAATATGGGGTGTTGAGTCCACTTCGTTGAGCAAGGAGTAGCTCTTGTCTATTACATATTTGCTTATGGAACGGTATCTGTGCTCATTTCAATCTCTGGTTTTATGCAGCACCCCAACTCACCCGTCCCCTTAAGCAAGCATAAGTTGGTTTTCTACATTTGACACCCTGTTCTGTTTTGTAATTCAGTTCTTGTGTAGCCAAGTTTACATTCCGTGTATTAGTGATATCTTATGATGTTTCTTTTTCTGTGTGACTAATTTCACTTAGAATCATCGTACCTGAATCCACTCATTATGCTGCTACGGGCCTGATGACATAGATTTCATTGCTGAGTGATATTGCATTGTACGTAAGTACCACAGTTTCTTTATCCATTTTTCGCTTTCTGTGATATTGAACTTGTACCGTAAACGAGGTTCTTGTAAACAGAGCCGTCCCAAACTTTGGGGTGGCTGTGTCTTTTTGATTTTAATTTCCCTAAGCTATAGGACCATAAGTGGAAGTGCCCTAGGCTCTGTTGCTTTGTTTTTTGGATGTTTCAGGAAACACCATACACTTCTCCAGAGTGGCTGCTGGCAATTTACATCCCGCCCATCAGCATAACTAGGCTCCCAGTTCTCCATGGCCTGTCCTGCCTTTCTGGATTTTACACTTTTTTCAGATGGCCCTTTTGACCGGGGGGCAGTGAGACTTCATTGTAGTGCAGATTTCCTTTGCAAGCTTGCTTGGTTGGCCAAAAAGGGCGTATGCGTTTTTTCCTGAATATATTCAGGAAAAAACGCATACGCCCTTTTTGGCCAAGTGCATCATTGTGGACGTTCTGCCTCTTTTCCTATGCTTTACATGCAATTCCAGTCTACCTCCTGAAATCGGTTTCCTGCAATTCTGCCCTGCTTTCAACTCCTCTTGGCATCCTAATTCAATATATTTTTGGAAGATAGCTGTCATTTATAACTCTGCAGGTTTGTGAATTACAGTGGCCCTGAGCTCCTTTCTTCAACTCGCTTTCTTGTGAGCTGGCCGCAACACCGCAGGATTGCTTCTGGTCCTAGTGTGGTTCCGGCATGGCACGCTGAGCCTTTGGTTAATTCCTCTTCCTGGTGGGAAATGAGAGTTAAATTTGCCCGTCCAGACACCTCCACCTAGTCTCTCATTGGTTCTCCCTATTCCTGTTCATTTTCCACAGAAATTGCAAATTGGGCCATACAGGAGGTTAAAGGCACTGACTCTCCAAGTGGGGAGAGTGTTAGTAAAGCGTCTGGAATGTTGCACCCGAGTACCAGGGGACGAAAACTGAGACACATTTGAACACGTTTCCCGATCACACGGTGGATCATACTCTGGGTTCCACATGCATGTTTTAGCTGAAGGAAGAATCCCTTAAACCTGGAGAGTTGAGACCCATGGAATGGGTACCATGCAATATGACTTCAAAGGGTCTGCATTTGCTCACCGAACCTCACCAATCCTATCACTGCTGCGTTTATGTCGCTGTACACACGCTTGATTCTCTTTCGGAGACATATAAATCCATAGGTTTTAAGATTCTTACTAGTCAGGTAGATTCTTACTAGTCAGGTATATTCCTAGGCGTTTAATATAGGGTTTTGAGTCCACTTCGTTGAGCAAGGAGTACCTTTTGTCTATTATATTTTTGGCTTATGGAACGGTATCTGTGCCAATTTTAATCTCTGGTTTCATGCAGCACCCCATATCGGCTTTCCCCTTAAGCAAGCATAAGTTGGTTTTCTACATTTTTGACCCTGTTCTGTTTTGTAATTCAGTTCCTGTGTAGCCAAGTTTACATTCCGTGTAGTAGTGATATCTTATGATGTTTCTTTTTCTGTGTGACTAATTTCACTTAGAATCATCGTACCTGAATCCACTCATTATGCTGCTCCGGGCCTGATGACATAGATTTCATTGCTGAGTGATATTGCATTGTACGTAAGTACCACAACTTCTTTATCCATTTTTCGCTTTTTGCGATATTTAACTTGTACCGTAAACGAGGTTCTTGTATACAGAGCCATCCCAAACTTTGGGGTGGCTGTGTCTTTTTGATTTTAATTTCCCTAAGCTATAGGACCATAAGTGGAAGTGCCCTAGGCTCTGTTGCTTAGTTTTTTGGATGTTTCAGGAAACACCATACACTTCTCCAGAGTGGCTGTTGGCCATTTACATCTCCCCCATCAGCATAACAAGGCTCCCAGTTCTCCATGGCCTGTCCTGCCTTTCTGGATTTTACACTTTTTTCAGAAGGCCCTTTGACAGGGGGGCAGTGAGACTTCATTGTAGTGCAGATTTCCTTTGCGAGCTTGCTTGGTTGGCCAGAAAGGGCGTATGCGTTTCTTCCTGAATATATTCAGGAAAGAATGCATACGCCCTTTTTGGCCAAGTGCATCATTGTCGACGTTCTGAGTCTTTTCATATGTTTTCAGTGCAATTCCAGTCTACCTCCTGAAATCGGTTTCCTGCAGTTCTGCCTTGCTCTCAGTTCCTCTTCATAGCCTTACCTCAATATACGTTTGGAAAATAGTTGGCCTTTATAACTCTGCAGGTTTTTCAATTGCAGTGGCCCTTAGCTCCAGTTTTCAGCTCTTATTTTTGTGATCTTGCCTCATATCCACAGGATTTCTTCAGGCCCTATTCTTCTTCTGGGGCGCCTTGCTCTGCCTTTGGTTAATTCTTCTTCCTGATGTGAAATTAGAGTGACATGTGCCCATTGAAACCGCTACAGCTATTTTCTCACTGGTTCCCCCTATTCCCATTCATCCTCCGCACTATCTGCAGACTGTGCGATACCGGAACTTAAAGGCATTGACTCTCCATGTGGAGATGTTGTTAGTAAAGTGGCTGGAATGTTGATCCGGAGCCCCAGGAGAGGAAAATGAGGTGCATTTTAGAAACCTTTCCCGATCATATGGTATACCATCTGCTGGATTTCCCATGCATGGTTTAGCTGTAGGAAGATTCCCTTCAACTTGGAGTGTTGGGACCCTTGGAATAAGTAGCATGAAGTATTGCATTAAACTTTCGGCAGTTGCTCACCAAAGCTCTCCAATCCTTTCAGCCCCAAGTGTCCAGCCTTATGTCTTATCCAGCTGTGGGTTTATATGTGGTCATTCCAGGTTGCATCACAGCCCCTGAGCGAATTTTGTAAGAATTTTTCTCTCTTTCATTGTTTCTGCGTTTTGGTTTTAAAATTTATTTCTATAATGGGGTTTAGCTCATTTTCACTGCTGTGTTTGTGCCGCTCTGCGCACACTTGATTCCCTTATGGAGATATATCAATACATGGGTTTTAAGATTCTTATTACTCAGATATATTTCTCTGTGGTGTATAGGGTGTGTTGAGGCCAGTTCATTGAGCAAGGTGTAGATCTTGTCTGATACCTATTTGGTTTATTGAACGGTATCTGTGCTAATTTCAAACTCTGGTTTTATGCATCACCCCACCTCTCCTTTCCCCTTAAGCTGACATAAGTGTGTTTTCTAAATGTGAGACACTGTTCTGTTTTGTCATTCATTTTTTGTGCAGCCATATTTATCCTCCCTCTATAAGTGATATCTTATGATATGTTTCTTTTTCTGTTTGACTTATTTCAAGTAGTATTATCGGACCTCAATCCACTCTTTATCCTTCTACTAGCCTTATTACATTGATTTCATGGTGAAGAGATATTCCATTGTACATAAGTACCACATTTTCTTTATCCATTGTTCTCTTTCCTGGGATATTTAAGGTGTACTGAAGTTGAGGTTCTTGTAAACAGAGTAGCCCTAAACTGTGGTGTGCTTGTGTCTTGTTGATTTTTAGACTTCCCTAGATATACTCCCGTGATTGGAAGTGCCCTATGCTCTGTCGCTCTGTTTTTTAGATGATTTAGGAACCACCATACACTTCTCCAGAGTGGCTCTCGGCAGTTCACACACTGTCCATCAGCGTATAAAGGCTCCCTGTTCTCCATGGCCTGTCCTGCATTTCTGGTTTTTACAATTTTTTCGGATGGCCCTTTTGACCGGTGGGAAATGAGACTTCTTTGTTGTGCACATTTGCATTGCTTGCTTGCTTGGTTGCCCATAAAGTGCGTATGCGTTTTTTCCTGGATATATTCAGGAAATAACACATACTCCCTTTTGGGCCAACTGCATCATTGTCGAAATTCTGCCGCTTTTCATGTGCTTTAAAGGTGAGTCCAATCTATCTCTTGAAATCTGTTTCTTGCAATTCTGTCTTGCATTCAGATCCTCTTCTTTGCCTTACCTCAACATATTTTTGGACGTTAGTTTTCATTTATAACTCTGCAGGTTTGTGAATTGCAGTGACCCTGAGCTCCATTTTTTAAGTTGCTCTTTTGTGAGCTGGCCTCAAAACTGCAGGATTGCTTCAGGCCCTATTTTGGCTCCGGCGAGGCGGGCTGAGCCTTTTTTTAATTCTTATTCTTAATGGGAAATTAGAGTGACATGTGCCCGTCCAAACCCCTACAACTATTCTCTCATTGTTTCCCCCTGTTCCCGTTCATCCTCCTCACAATTTGCAAAATGTGTGAAACAGAAGTTTAAATGTGCTGATTCTCTAAGTGGGGAGATTCTAAGTAACGTGGCTGGAATGATGAACAGGAGCACCAGGAGAGGATAAATGAAGTGCATTTTAGACACATCTCCCAATCACATGGTGTACAGTCCTCTGGGTTTTCCGTGCATGTTTTAGCTGTAGGAAGATTCCTTGAACCTGCAGATTTGGGACCCATTGAATGGGTACCAGGTAGTATTACTTTAAAGGGTGTGCATTTCCTCACCCAACCCCACATTTCTCTTAGTGCGAACAGTTTCCAGCCTTATGTCTCATCCTGCTGTGGGTCTAGATGTGTTCAATCCATGTTGCATCACCGTCCCTGAGGAAAAGTTGTAAGAGGTTTTCTCTGTCTCTCTGTCGTTTATTTTTTTCAATTTATTACTATGTTGTTTACAGCTGATTTTCAAAGCTCTGTTTCTTGCTGCTGTACATCTACTTGATTCACGTACAGAGAGACATCAATAATTTCTTTTTCAGATTCTTACCAGTCATAGATATTCTTTTCCGGTGACTTGAGTGTGCTGAGTGCAGTTCTTTTAGTTACCGTGTAGGCCTTGTTGATTATCAGTTTGGTATTTGGAATGGTATCTTTGCTAATTTCAACCTCCTGGATGATGCCTCACCCCTCCCCACCTTTCCCGTTTAGCAGCCTTACACGTGTTTTCTACATATTTATGTCACTTAGAATGATCATACGTAACTCCTCCGGAGTTGTTACAACTGGCCATATTTCATTGATTTCCAGGCTGAGTAATATTCCACTCTACATAAGTACCACATCTCTATCCATTTTTTCCCTCCAGAGACATTTAAGTTATATCCTAGTCGAGGATCTTTTAAACAGAGAGGCAGTAAACATTGGGGTGCCTGTGTCCTCTCGATTTTTGTTTTTCCCAAGATATACGCCCATGAGTGCAAGTGCCCTATGCTCTGTAGCTCATTTTTTAGATGCTTTAGTAAACACAATACAGTTCTCCAGAATGGCCGTTGGCAATATACATTTCCACTATAAGCCTCACAGGGCTCCCTCCTCTCCTTGCCCTGTCCTGCATTTCTGGCGTTTACACTTTATGAGAATGGCTCTTCTGACTGATGCGAAGTGATATCTTTTGTAGTATTGATTTCCAGTGCCCACCTGTTTGGTTGGCTAAAAAAGTGTATGCCCTTTTCTTGAATATATACAGAAAAAAACGCATACAGCCTTTTTGGCCAACTGCAATGTCGGCAATGTTCAGCCCCTTTTCTTGTGCTTAATGGCGAGTCCTTTCTACCTCCTCAAATCCCTTTCCTGCCATTCTCCCTTGCTTGCCAATCCTTTTCTCTGACTTTCCTCAAGACATTTTTCAGTGATAGATATTTTCAACTCTGCAGTTTCGTGAATTTTACTGCCCCTGAGTTCCATTGTTCAACTTGTGTTTATGGGAACTGGCCACAAAGCAGTGGGATTTCCTCAAGCCCTATACTGTTTCCATGGGCAACCCTAGCCTTTGGTCAATTCATCTTCCTGATTGGAAATTAGAGTGACATGTGCCTGTCTGAACACCTAGGACTTGTCTCTCATTGTTCCTCATCCTTCCGCTTCATCCTCTGGACAAATTCCAAACTGTACGCAACAGGATGTTGACAGTGTTGACATCTCCAAGTGGGGAGACTGTTAGTAAAGACGCTGGAGGGGTGAACCCGAGCACCAGGAGATGAGGAGATGAGATGCCTTTTCCAAACTCTTCCCGATCAGACGGTATACCATCCTCTGGATGTGACAGACATGTTTTAGCAGTAGGAAGAGTCCCATTCATGTAAGGAGAACACCAGGGCTTTTTCAAAATCAGTGTCTCCCCGAAACCCAAACTGGGGAGTTTTTTAAGCTACGGCTACACATATGTTCATTAAGGGCCTTGGGAAGTAGGCAGAGTCCAAACTTTAGATGACTGAAGTCTTCAGGGTCAGAAGCACTCACCACCGGCTTCCCTTAGGTTACACTTTAACTGTCATTGATAGATGATGTCAATAAAAATATCTATTCTTTTTCCGATTATTTCCCCTTATAGGTTATTGCACAATATTGAGTGTAGTTCCCTGTGCTATACAGTAGTTCCTTGTTGATGATCTATTTTATACATAGCAGTGTGTATGTGTTAATTCCAAACTGTTAATTTATCCCTCCTCCCACCTTTCCCCTTTGGTAATAATAAATTATAAGATTTTATACTTCTCAGAAATGGGGGAGCTGAAAGAGAGGTATCATTTTCAATGGAAAAGCATTTAAAACAAGATTGAAGCTTTAACCAAGATTATTAGATGTACATCCTTGGAAAGAAATCACTTCATTTCTCTAATATTGACCTGACAAATAGGACAAACCTTCTCACTGAACTTGCTTATAATAAAGTGATGGAAATATCAAATGGAAGTGTTAGAAACATCTTATTTTACCCGAGCCTTATAAACTGTTCTATGTTAACTACAGTTTGGCTCACACATCTGTTCATTGAAGTTACAATAGTCTCAATTTCTGTTACTGATCCTCCAGAGTGGACCCCAACAAGGGTCCCCCTGTCCAGTGTCATTGGGGCCAACAGATCGAGACTGAGTTTGGTTCCCAAGCAAAGGAAACTTTATATTTTCATCAGAGAATGGAGAGGTGAGAGCATGCACTACCCCGTGGGCTGTGGGCTGGGCTGCTGTGTAGAGATCCTGTCAGAGTCAGTGGGAGGGAGGGGGCGGAGCTCTCAAGGGCTGGGTTGGCTGCAGCTCAGGCTCTATATCTCGGAGTCTGCACTGGGCCCCAGGAGCTGAGGTGTCGACCCAGCCATTCTGCACCAGGAAATCTGGTCTGAAGTGCCGGGTGTGGAACCTCTGCATGCGGGACCCTAGGAGCACGTGAAATTAGACAAAGCACAAAGGATAAAAAAGGTCAGACTTGACTTTATTGCCCAGATTCTATTTTTATCTCCCAGGGATTTTTAATGGGCTTTGCTGGGGACAAACCCCTCCTCTGCCTTTTGTCCCGTTCCTCACTCTTGGAGTGCTGAGGGTGCAGACCCTTCTTCTGTAACTGCTGAGTGCTGAGTTGGGAGCCCTCATACCAGGGGACGAGGGTCAGAACTTCTCCCCAGCAGCCTCCAGGTGACGTTGATTGGCCCCAGGACCCCTGCCTCCCTGCTCGTCCGCCTGAGCACCAGCATTGGAAGTGTTATAGATTCTAATGACCTTTAAGGGTCCAGGAAAGAGATGTGCAGAGACGCTGTGGGGGCCGGTTTCACCCCGCCCCACATTTGTTCGGCCACCTTAGGCTGACCGTTTCTGCCAGCCTAGATGCTCTGACCAGTAGTCTGCTCTTTCTTCAATTAGGCCCCTGAATTAACATAAAATCAGCACCAGGTGTCAGAGCCCTGCCCGCTCAACTCCCAGACAGTCCAGGGTCAGTGGTGATCAAGGACCATGATGGCCACTGAGTCAACAGCCTTTTGAAGTAAACAGGAGTCCAGCCGGTCTTATTGGCCACCATCATCACGGTGTCTGTAGGCTTTTCTATGGTGACAGTGTGATATACGGTTCCCCCGCCAAGATTATTAGCTCCCCTCCGGGTGCAGGAAGTCCTGCAAGCAGTAGTCTACTCCTTCGGGACACACTATTGTTGTTTTATGAGAGAAACTCCAGGTCAAGTGATGTTCACATGAGTCGTCATGGTGCCCTGTTGCCTCCGGTTATCTCTCTGGATGTTGGAGTTGGAGGGCCTCCTCACTCGAGGTCGGTGTGCCCACGGAGCGAACCCTGCAACTTCAGGGCATGGTTGGTGATTAGGATCACCACGTGGGGTCCTTTTCCCTTAGGAGGGAGGTGGCCTTTTGGGCTGCTGATTTCCAGGTTTTTAGATACCGCCAGTACCTTGGCCAGATGTGGCAGTGGGCCAAGCCCCTTGGTGACTGTAGTTTATCCTACCTGGATGGCATTCTTGCGTTGTTCCATTTCAAGTGGTCCCAGTTTTTGCACTAATTCTCCAATGGCGATTCACCTTTCACCGGGAATGGAAAGGTCAAAGGGTTTAGCTCAATTAGGGAGTTCCAGGGCAAGGGTCTGAATTGACTGCTCTTTCCATTCTTGAAAGGCCACTTCTGGATTCTGTTCAAAAGGATCATCATCTTTTCCTTTCAGTGTTTCATATAGAGGCCCAGCTAGTAGACTGTAGTTAGGGATCCAGAAGCAGCAAACCCTGGCCTCCCCAGGAACCCCTAAGCTGTCTTCTAGTTTTAGAAAGGGGTAAGGCTGCAAATGGTTTCTTCCCTTTCCTGGGATGGGCTTCTCTGACCTTGTGTGAGAATGAAGCCCAGGCAGGTCACCGCAGTCTGTGATATTTGAGCTTTTTCTTGGACAACTTCTATCCTTTATTGGCTTGGTAGTTCAGAGGCCTCCTTAGTAGGGCTGGCGATCAGAATGTCGTCTGCATATTGAAGGAGGGTTTCCTTTTCCAGAGGTAGAACTTTTCGGTCGTTAGCTAAGCTTTCCCCAAAGATGGTGTGGGAATTTTTGAACCCTTGGGGCAAGATGGCCCGGAAGTATTGTTTTAGTTGTATGTTGAGTCCTGCCACTCACAAGCCAAAATTTCTTGTGACTCTGGGACTAATGGAATACAAAAGAAGGCATCATTGAAGACTAATACAGAATACCATGTCCTGGTGGTTGGTAGAATGACCAGCAGGGTGTAGGAATCAGGAGCAACTGGAGGTATATCCTCGGTGGCTTCACTGACTGTCCTGACATCCTTTACCAGGTCCCCAGCAGCCCATGGGGCTCTCGTGGTCAGGCCAATCCCAGGATATGGAGCTCTCCTGGGCAGGTACCCCACCCCCAACCCAGCCCACGGGGCTCTCATGGTCAGGCCCCTCCCAGGATACAGAGCTACCCTTGCAGGTACCGTGGCAGGGCTGGGCACACAGGAACCGTGCACATAGCCCTCATTGAAGAGCACCCCCAGCTCACCTGTCGCTCAGAGCTGACACAGAGCACCTCAGAGCAGGACTTGAACTAACAAACAGCAGCTCCGACAGGTCTGTGACCCTGGGCATCACTCTGTGTGGCCTCCCTCCACCTGGTCTTCCAGAGACTTCCACTGCACCCAGGGCACCAGGCCTCTGTCTCCAACCACCACCCACCCCTCCTCTCCCTGACTCCTGGGTTCCGCTCATTAGGAGAGGGTTTTCTTGAAGTTGTCTCCCACTCATGGGCCAGATAAAATGATTAGAAAACAAGCCAAAGCTGCAGCCCCTTGTCTATCCTGACTCTCAGGAGCCCACACCTGTTCCTTGGACCTGGCCGGTTCAGCAAGTTCCATTTTCTGCAACTGTGAGCCCCTGAGGGGTGATGATTGGCTACCTGGGCAGCCTTACCATGCTGGCCAGCCCTCCCCAGGTGTGCCTGGGTTGAGATCAATATAAATACCACTCCAGGCAGCAAAAGCCCCTGCAGCTGTGCCTGACGCCATTTTCTCTGCCCTGTCAGCAGTCTCGGGGCTGGGCTGGTGGGAGGGAGTGAGAGGCCACGGCTTTGTGGGTGGCCCAGTGTGAGTGGGGCTCTGCTGGACTTTCTGCAGCAGATGCCAGGCTGCCACCTGCTAAAGAAGAGGATGTGTCACCCATACCTGCTGCTGGAATTTCTCCCTGGGCAGAGGTGAGGAAGGAAAAAAGCAGTGGGGGCAGGGACAGGACGGGTATCTCAGGCAGGAAAATGGAAATCTTCCAGAAGAGCACCCAGGGCCAGGACCATCCTGGCTGGCCTGCAGGCACCAAGTCAGCTGGCATGCTGTCACTCGTGTGGCTCCATGGCCCTTCCTCTAGGCTTTCAAGTCCTTGTATATATTCAGGTGTTTTACCTGGGAAGGGTGGGAACAGTTCAGCAGCAAGTGGCCTGGGGCTCAGCTCACGTTTACTCACAGATGCCTCGGCACGGTGCCCCAGCTTTGCAATGAGGACGCTTGTTGTGTGGGGGCTGCTGGCTGAATGGGAGACGATTCCCCACCACTGACCAACTTCAGAATTGTTTACAACTGGAGCAAGTGCCCTGATACGGTTTTCCTCTGAGTAACTGGTGGGTTCTGTTTTTTTTTTCTCTTTTTCGTTTTTGGTTCAAGGTAGATTTTATTCCTCTTTTTTGTATTTACAGATATAAGCATGGAAATAATTTATTCATATAAATACATGTATGTGAAGGGAATAATTGTTTTTTCTGTTTTATTTTTTAAATTTTATTTCTTTTTAATTTTGAATTTTATTTTATATTTTTATACAGCAGGTTCTCATTGGTTATCTACTTTATACATATAAATGTTTACATGCCAATCCCAATCTCTCAACTCCTCCCACCACCACCCCTCCAAGAGCTTTCCCCCCTTGTTGTCCATACGATTGTTGTCTACATCTGTTGCTCTATTTATGCCTTGCAAAATGGTTAATCTGTACAGTTTTTCTAGGTTCCACATATATGCATGAATATACAAGATTTGTTTTTCTCTTTCTGACTTACTTCACTCTGTAGGACAGTCTCTAGATCCATCGACGTCTCTACAAATGACCCAATTTCATTCCTTTCATGGCTTAGTAATATTCCATTTTATATATGTACCACAGCTTTATGCATTCGTCTGTCTGTGGGCATTTAGGTTGCTTCCATTACCTCGATATTGTAAATAGTGATGCAATGAACATTGCGGTGAATGTCTCTTTTTGATTTATGGTTTTGTCTGAGTATATGTCCAGTCCTGGGATTGCTGTATCATATGGTAATTCTATTATTAGTTTCTTAAGAAACTCCATATTGTTCTCCATAGTGACTGTATCAATTTATATTCCCAACAATAGTGGAAGAGTGTTCCTTTTCTCCACACCCTTTCCAGCATTTGTTGTTTGTAGATTTTCAGATGATGCCCATTCTAACAGGTGTGAGGTGATACCTCATTGTTGAGTCCATTTCGTTGAGCAACGGGTAGGTCTTGTCTATTACATATTTGGCTTATGGAACGGTATCTGTGCTAATTTCAAACTCTGGTTTTATGCAGCACCCCAACTCACCTTTCCCCTTAAGCAAGCATAAGTTGGTTTTCTAAACTTGAGACCCTGTTCTGTTTTGTAATTCAGTTCATGTGTAGCCAAGTTTACATTCCGTGCATTAGTGATACCTTATGATGTTTCTTTTTCTGTGTGACTTATTTCACTTAGAATCATCATGCCTCAATCCACTCATTATGCTGGTACAGGCCTGGTGACACAGATTTCATTGCTGAGTGGTATTCTGTTGTACATAAGTACCGCAACTTCTTTATCAATTATTTGTTCTCTGGGATATTTAACTTGTACTGTAGAAGAGGCTCCTGTAAACAGAGCCGTTGTAAATTTTGGGGTGGCTGTGTCTTTTTGATTTTAATTTCCCTAAGCTATAGGACCATAAGTGGAAATGCCCTAGATTCTGTTGCTTTGTTTTTCAGATGTATCAGGAAACACCATACACTTCTCCAGAGTGGCTGTTGGCAATGTACATCCCGCCCATAAGCATAACAAGGCTCCTTTTTCCCCATGGCCTGTCTTGCCTTTCTGGATTTTACACTTTTCTCAGTGGCCCTTTAGACCGGGGGGAAGTGACACTTCATAGTAGTTCGGATTTCCATTGCAAGCTTGCTTGGTTTGCCAAAAAGGGCGTATGTGTTTTTTCCTGAATATATTCAGGAACAAACTCATACGCCCTTTGTTGCCAAGTGCATCATTGTCGATGTTCTGCCTCTTTTCCTATGCTTTAAATGCAAATCCAGTCTACCTCCTGAAATCGGTTTCCTGCAATTCTGCCCCGCTTTCAAGTCCTCTTCGCAGCCTTACTTCAATATATTTTTGGACGTTATCTGTCATTTATAACTCTGCAGGTTTGTGAATTACAGGGCCCCTGAGCTCCTTTCTTCAACTCGCTTTCTTGTGAGCTGGCCGCAAACCCGCAAGACTGCTTCAGGCCCTAATCTGCTTCTGGCAGGGCAGGCTGAGCCTTTGGTTAATTCCTCTTCCTGGTGGGAAATGAGTGTTAAATATGCCCGTCCAGACACCTACCTCACTCTCAACCCCTTGGTGATGTGGGTCCTCTGGTTTGTGGCCACTTTTGCTGGGTTCCTCACCTTTCAATGATGTGGCCCCACTAGTGTGAGGACACTCCTGCTTGGTTCTCATCCACGTGGTTATGTGGACCCCCTGGTGAGAGTCTGTTCCTGGCTTTGTTCCTCACCCACCTGTGAGGGAGACCCTCTGCTGATAGGTCACTCCTGCATGGCTGGCACACATTGCCTTGGTGAAGTCAGCCGTGTGGTGGCAGTTGGAGCGTGCTGGGAATCTCTTCCCCCGGTGATGAGGGTCCTCTTGCGTCAGGCCCTAACTGCTGGGCTCACCAACTTTTCTTAGGGAGCCCAGTGATGCTTTGGCACTCCTCTTAGGATCCCATCTCCATGGGGATGTGGGCCTTCTGCTCTGAGGTCCCAACGGCTGGGTTGTTCACATTTTCATGATGTGGGCTCTCTGGTGTTAGTTCACAGAAGCCTGGATCCCATAGCCTCTGTGCTCTTGGCTGCCTGCTGGGAGGTTCCAACCGCTGGATTGCTCACTTTTTTAATTTTTTGGGCCCTCTGTTGTGAGGATCCTCCTGCCTGCCTCACTCCCAGCCCCTTCGTGATGTGTGTCGTCTGGTTTGAGGCCACATGTGCTGGGTTCCTCACCTTTCGATGATGTGGGACCAATGGTCTTAGGAGACTCCTGCCTGGTTCACATCCCCTTGGTGATGTGGGCCCTCTGTTGAGAGTCTGATCCCGGCTGGGTTCCTCACCCATCTGTGAGGTAGGCCGTCTGATGTGAGGTCACTCTTGCCTGGCTTGCTCACCTCGCCTTGTGGACATGAGCCCTCTGGTGGCACTTGGAGCCTGCTGGGAGCCTCCTCTCCTCGGTGATGAGGGCCCTCTGGCATCAGGCCCTAACTGCTGGGCTCCCTACATTTTGTGATGTGCGCCCAGTGGTGCGAGGACACTCCAGCCAGGTTCACATCCCCATTGGGGTGTGGGCCTTCTGCTCTGAGGTCCCAAAGCCTGGGTTGCTCACAGTTTCATGATGTGGGCTCTCTGCTGTTAGTTCACTCCTGCCTGCATCCCATAGCTTCTGTGCTCTGGGCCGCCTGCTGGGAGGTTCCAACTGCTGGATTCCTCACCTTTCTTATTCTTTGGGCCCTCTGTTTTTAGGCTACTCCTGCCTGCCTCACTCCCATTCCCTTTGTGATATGTGTCCTCTGATTTGAGGCCACATGTGCTGGGTTCCGCACCTTTCGATGATGTGACCCCACTGGAGGGAAGACAGTCCTGACTGGTTCCCATCCCCTTGCTGATGTGGGCCCTCAGGTGAGAGTCTGATCCTGGCTGGGTTCCTCACCCTTCTGTGAGGTGGGCCCTCTGCTGTGAGGTCAATCATGCCTGTCTGGCACACGTCACCTTGGCGACGTGGGCCCTCTGGTGGCAGTTGGAGTGTGCTGGGATCCTCCTCCCCTCGGTGATGAGGGCCCTCTTGCCTTAGGCCATAACTGCTGGGCTCCCCACATTTTCTGATGTGCGCCAAGTGAGTGAGGAGACTCTTGCCAGGTTCCCATCCCCATGGCGATATGGGCCTTCTGCTCTGAGGTCAAAACGGCTGGCTTGCTCACAGTACCATGATGTGGGCCCTCTGCTGTGAGTTCACTCCGGCAAGGATCCCTTATCATCGGTGCTCTGAGCCGCCTGCTGGGAGGTTCCAACTGCTGGATTCCTCAACTTTTTTATTCTATGTGCCCTCTGTTGTGAGGCTCCTCCTGCCTGCCTCACTGCCAGCCCCTTGGTGATGACTGTCCTATGGCTTGAGGCCACATGTGCTGCGTTCCTCACCTTTCGATGATGTGACCCCACTCGTGTGAGGACACTCCTGCCTGGTTCCCATCCCCTTGGTGAGGTGGGCCCTCTGGCGAGAGTCTAATCCTGGCTGGGTTCCTCAACGTTCTGTGAGGTAGGCCCTCTGCTGTGAGGTCACTCCTGCCTGGCTGGCACACGTCACCTTGGAGACGTGAGCCCTCTGGTGGCAGTTGGAGCGTGCAGGGCGCCTCCTCCTCTCGGTGATGACGGCCCTCTGGCGTCAGGCCCTAAATGGTGGGCTCCCCACATTTTCTGATGTGCGCCCAGTGGTGCGAGGACACTCCAGCCAGGTTCCCATTCCCATGGGGATGTGGTCCTTCTGCGCTGAGGTCTCAACTCCTGGGTTGCTCACAGTTTTGTGATGTGGGCCCTCTGCTGTGAGTTCACTGTGGCCTGGATCCCATAGCCTCGGTGTTCTGGGCCGCCTGCTGGAAGGTCTAAATGCTGGAATCCTCACGTTTTTTATATTATGTGCCCTGTGTTGTGAGGCTACTCCTGCCTGCCTCACTCCAAGGCCCTTGGTGATGTGGGTCCTCTGGTTTGAGGACACATGTGCTGGGTTCCTCACCTTAAGATGATGAGGCCCCACTGGTGTGAGGATAATCCTGACTGGGTCCCATCCCCTTTGTGATGTGGGCCCTCTGGTGAGAGTCTGATCCTGGCTGGGTTCCTCACCCATCTGTGAGGTGGGCCCTCTACTATCAGGTAACTCTTGCCTGGGTTGCTCACCTCGCCTTGTTGACATGAGCCCTCTGGTGGCAATTGGACCCTGCTGGGAGCCTCCTCAGCTCTGTGATGAGGGCCCTCTGATGTCAGACCCTAACTGCTGGGCTCCCCAACTTTTCTTAGTGAGCCCAGTGTTGCTCAAGCACTCCTCTTAGGTTCCCATCCCCATGGGGATGTGGGCCTTCTGCTCTGAGGTTCCAACGGCTGGGTTGATCACAATTTCATGATGTGGGCTCTCTGGTGTTAGTTCACTGTGGCCTGGATCCCATAGCCTCTGTGGTCTTGGCTGCCTGCTGGGAGGTTCCAACTGCTCGATTCCTCAACTTTTGTATTCTATGGGTCCTGTGTTGTGATGCTCCTCCTGCCTGCCTCACTCGCAACCCCTTCGTGATGTGGGTCTTCTGGTTTGAGGCCACATGTGCTGGGTTAGGCAACTTTCAATGATGTGGCCCCACTGGTGTGAGGACACTCCTGCCTGGTTCCCATCCCCTTGGTGATGTGGGCCTTCTGGTGACAGTCTTATCCTGGCTGAGTTCCTCACTCTTCTGTGAGGTAGGCCCTCTGCTGTGAGGTCAATCCTGCCTGACTTGCACACATCACCTTGGCGACGTGGGCCCTCTGTTGGCACATGGAACCTGCTGGGAGCCTCCTGCCCTCGGTGATGATGGCCCTCTAGCATCAGGCTCTAACTGCTGGGCTCCCCACGTTTTCTGATGTGAGCCCAGTGATGCCAGGACACTCCTGTCAGGTTCCCATCCCCATGGGGATGTGGGCTTTCTGCTCTGAGGTCCCAATGCCTGGGTTGCTCACAGTTTCATGATGTGGGCTCTCTGGTGTTAGTTAACTCCTGCCTGCATCCCATAGCTTCTGTGCTCTCGGCCGCCTGCTGGGAGGTTCCAAATGCTGGATTCCTCACTTTTTTTATTCTTTGGGCCCTCTGTTTTTAGGCTACTCCTACCTGCCTCACTCCCATCCCCTTTGTGATGTATGTCCTCTGATATGAGGCCACATGTGCTGGGTTCCTCACCTTTCGATGATGTGGTCCCACTGGTGGGAGGACAGTCCTGACTGGTTCCCATCCCCTTGGTGTTGTGGGCCCTCTGGTGAGAGTCTCATCCTGCCTCGGTTCCTCACCCTTCTGTGAGATAGGCCCTCTGCTGTGAGGTCACTACTGCCTGGCTGGTGCATGCCACCTTGTAGACGTGGGCCCTCTGTTGGCAGTTGGAACCTGCTGGGAGTCTCCTCCCCTCAGTTATGAGGGCCCCCTGGCATCAGGCCCTAACTGCTGGGCTCCTAACATTTTCTGATATGTGCTAAGTGGTGCAAAGCCACTCCTGCCAGGTTCCCATCCCAATGGGGATGTGGGCCTTCTGTTCTGAGGTCCCAACAGCTGGGCTGCTCACAGGTTCATGATGTGGGCCCTCTGCTGTGAGTTCACTGCGGCCTGGATCCCATAGCCTCGGTGCTCTGGGCCACTTGCTGGGAGGTTCCAACTGCTGGATTCCTCAACTTTTATATTCTATGGACCCTGTGTTGTGAGGCCAGTCCTGCCAGCCTCATTCCGAACCCCTTGGTGATGTGGTTCCTCTGGTTTGAGGACACATGTGCTGGGATCCTCACCTTTCGATGATGTTGTCCCACTGGTGTGGGGACACTCCTGCCTGGTTCCCATCCCCTTGGTGATGTGGGCCCTCTGGTGAGAGTCTGATCCTGGCTGTGTTCCTCACCCTTCTGTGAGGTGGGCCCTCTGCTGTGAGGTCACTCCTGCCAGGCTGGCACACATCGCCTTGGCGACGTTGGCCCTCTGGTGGCAGCTGGAGCCTGCTGGGAGCCTCCTCCTCTCGGTGATGAGTGCCCTCTAGCGTCAGGCCCTAACTTCTGAGCACCCCACGTTTTCTGATGTGAGCCCAGTGATGCCAGGACACTCCTGTCATGTTCCCATCACCATGGGGATGTGGGCCTTCTGCTCTGAGGTCCCAATGTCTGGGTTGCTCACAGTTTCATGATGTGGGCTGTCTGGTGTTAGTTCACTCTGGCCTGGTTCCTCTAGCCTCTGTGCTCTGGGCCGCCTGCTGGGAGGTTCCAACTGCTGGATTCCTCACCTTTCTTATTTTTGGGCCCTCTGTTATGAGGCTCCTCCTGCCTGCCTCACTCCCAGCCCCTTGGTGATGGGTGTCCTATGGTTTGAAGCCACATGTTCTGGGTTCCTCACCTTTAGATGATGTGGCCCTACTCATGTGAGGACACTCCTGCCTGGTTCCAATCCATTTGGTGATGTGGGCCCTCTGGTGCGAGTCTGATCCTGACTGGGTTCGTCACACTTCTCTGAGGTGGACCCTCTGCTGTGAGGTCATTCGTGCCTGGTTGGCACACATCGCCTTGGCGACGTCAGCCCTCTGGTGGCAGTTGGAGCCTGCTGGGAGCCTCCTTCCCTTGGTGATGAGGGTCCTCTGGCGCCAGGCCCTAACTGCTGGTCGCCCAAAATTTTCTGATACGTTCTCAGTGGTGCGAGGACACTCCTACCAGAATTCCATCCCCATGGGGATGTGGGCCTCCTGCTCTGAGGTCCCAATGGCTGGGTTGCTCAGTTTCATGACATGGGCCCTCTTCTGTGAGTTCACTGTGGCCTGGATCCCATAGCCTCGGTGCTCTGGGCCACCTGCTGGGAGGTTCCCACTGCTGGATTCCTCACTTTTTTATTCTATGTGCCCAGTGTTGTGAGGCTACTCCTGCCTGCCTCACTCCGAGGTCCTTGGTGATGTGGGTCCTCTGGTTTGAGGACACATGTGCTGAGTACCTCAGCTTTCGATGATGTGGCCCCACTGATGTGAAGACACTCCTGCCTGGTTCCCATCCCCTTGGTGATGTGGGCCCTCTGGTGAGAGTCTGATGTTGGCTGGGTTTCTCACCCTTCTGTGAGGTGGGACCTCTGCTGTGAGGTAACTCCTGCCTGGCATGCTAACGTTGCCTTGGCAATGTGAGCCCTCAGGTGGCAGTTGGAGCCTGCTGGGAATCTCCTCCCCTCAGTTATGAGAGCTCTGGATAAAACACATATGCTCTTTTTTGCCAAGTGCATTATTTTCCAAGTTCTGTCTCTTTTCCTATGCTTTAAGAGCTACTCCCGTGTACGTTTTGAAATCAATTTCCAGCAATTCTGCCCTGCATTCAAGTCCTCTTCGCAGCCTTACTTCAGCATAATTTTGGATGATAGCTGTCATTTATAACTCCGAAGGTTTCTGAATTACAGTGCCCCTGAGCTCCTTTCTTCAACTCGCTTTCTTGTGAGCTGGCCGCAACACCGCAGGATCTCCTCAGGCCCTAATTTAGTTCCAGCATGGCACGCGGAGCCTTTGGTTAATTCCTCTTCCTGGTGGGAAATGAGAGTTAAATTTGCCCGTCCGGACACCTCCACCTAGTCTCTCATTGGTTCTCCCGATTCCTGTTCATTTTCCACAGAAATTGCAAACTGGGCCAAACAGGAGGTTAAAGGCACTGACTCTCCAAGTGGGGAGAGTGTTAGTAAAGCGTCTGGAATGTTGCACCCGAGTACCAGGGGACGAAAACTGAGACACATTTGAACACGTTTTCCGATCACACGGTGGATCATACTCTGGGTTCCACATGCATGTTTTAGCTGAAGGAAGAATCCCTTAAACAGGGAGAGTTGAGACCCATGGAATGGGTACCATGCAATATGACTTCAAAGGGTCTGCATTTGCTCACCGAACCTCAGCAATCCTATCACTGCTGCGTTTATGCCGCTGTACACACGCTTGATTCTCTTTCGGAGACATATAAATCCATAGGTTTTAAGATTCTTACTAGTCAGGTATATTCTTAGGCGTTTAATATGGAGTGTTGAGTCCACTTCGTTGAGCAAGGAGTAGCTCTTGTCTATTACATATTTGGCTTATGGAACGGTATCTGTGCTAATTTCAATCTCTGGTTTTATGCAGCACCCCAACTCACCCGTCCCCTTAAGCAAGCATAAGTTGGTTTTCTACATTTGACACCCTGTTCTGTTTTGTAATTCAGTTCTTGTGTAGCCAAGTTTACATTCCGTGTATTAGTGATATCTTATGATGTTTCTTTTTCTGTGTGACTAATTTCACTTAGAATCATCGTACCTGAATCCACTCATTATGCTGCTACGGGCCTGTTGACATAGATTTCATTGCTGAGTGATATTGCATTGTACGTAAGTACCACAATTTCTTTATCCATTTTTCGCTTTCTGTGATATTGAACTTGTACCGTAAACGAGGTTCTTGTAAACAGAGCCGTCCCAAACTTTGGGGTGGCTGTGTCTTTTTGATTTTAATTTCCCTAAGCTATAGGACAATAAGTGGAAGTGCCCTAGGCTCTGTTGCTTTGTTTTTTGGATGTTTCAGGAAACACCATACACTTCTCCAGAGTGGCTGCTGACAATTTACATCCCGCCCATCAGCATAACTAGGCTCCCAGTTCTCCATGGCCTGTCCTGCCTTTCTGGATTTTACACTTTTTTCAGATGGCCCTTTTGACCGGGGAGCAGTGAGACTTCATTGTAGTGCAGATTTCCTTTGCAAGCTTGCTTGTTTGGCCAAAAAGGGCGTATGCCTTTTTCCCTGAATATATTCAGGAAAAAACGCATACGCCCTTTTTGGCCAAGTGCATCATTGTGGACGTTCTGCCTCTTTTCCTATGCTTTACATGCAATTTCAGTCTACCTCCTGAAATCGGTTTCCTGCAATTCTGCCCCCCTTTCAACTCCTCTTGGCAGCCTTACTTCAATATATTTTTGGAAGATAGCTGTCCTTTATAACTCTGCAGGTTTGTGAATTACAGTGCCCCTGAGCTCCTTTCTTCAACTCGCTTTCTTGTGAGCTGGCCGCAACACCGCAGGATTGCTTCTGGTCCTAGTGTGGTTCCGGCATGGCACGCTGAGCCTTTGGTTAATTCCTCTTCCTGGTTGGAAATGACAGTTAAATTTGCCCGTCTGGACACCTCCACCTAGTCTCTCATTGGTTCTCCCTATTCCTGTTCATTTTCCACAGAAATTGCAAACTGGGCCAAACAGGAGGTTAAAGGCACTGACTCTCCAAGTGGAGAGAGTGTTAGTAAAGCGTCTGGAATGTTGCACCCGAGTACCAGGAAACGAAAATTGAGACACATTTGAACACTTTTTCCGATCACACGGTGGATCATACTCTGGGTTCCACATGCATGTTTTAGCTGAAGGAAGAATCCCTTAAACAGGGAGAGTTGAGACCCATGGAATGGGTACCATGCAATATGACTTCAAAGGGTCTGCATTTGCTCACCGAACCTCAGCAATCCTATCACTGCTGCGTTTATGCCACTGTACACACGCTTGATTCTCTTACGGAGACATAAAAATCCATAGGTTTTAAGATTCTTACTAGTCAGGTAGATTCTTACTAGTCAGGTATATTCTTAGGCGTTTAATATGGGGTGTTGAGTCCACTTCGTTGAGCAAGGAGTAGCTCTTGTCTATTACATATTTGGCTTATGGAACGGTATCTGTGCTAATTTCAATCTCTGGTTTTATGCAGCACCCCAACTCACCCGTCCCCTTAAGGAAGCATAAGTTGGTTTTCTACATTTGACACCCTGTTCTGTTTTGTAATTCAGTTCTTGTGTAGCCAAGTTTACATTCCATGTATTAGTGATATCTTATGATGTTTCTTTTTCTGTGTGACTAATTTCACTTAGAATCATCGTACCTGAATCCACTCATTATGCTGCTACGGGCCTGATGACATAGATTTCATTGCTGAGTGATATTGCATTGTACATAAGTACCACAACTTCTTTATCCATTTTTCGCTTTCTGTGATATTCAACTTGTTCAGTAAACGAGGTTCTTGTAAACAGAGCCGTCCCAAACTTTGGGGTGGCTGTGTCTTTTTGATTTTAATTTCCCTAAGCTATAGGACCATAAGTGGAAGTGCCCTAGGCTCTGTTGCTTTGTTTTTTGGATGTTTCAGGAAACACCATACACTTCTCCAGAGTGGCTGCTGGCAATTTACATCCCGCCCATCAGCATAACAAGGCTCCCAGTTCTCCATGGCCTGTCCTGCCTTTCTGGATTTTACACTTTTTTCAGATGGCCCTTTTGACCGGGGGACAGTGAGACTTCATTGTAGTGCAGATTTCCTTTGCAAGCTTGCTTGGTTGGCCAAAAAGGGCGTATGCGTTTTTCCCTGAATATATTCAGGAAAAAACGCATACGCCCTTTTTGGCCAAGTGTATCATTGTGGACGTTCTGCCTCTTTTCCTATGCTTTACATGCATTTCCAGTCTACCTCCTGAAATCGGTTTCCTGCAATTCTGCCCCGCTTTCAACTCCTCTTGGCAGCCTTACTTCAATATATTTTTGGAAGATAGCTGTCATTTATAACTCTGCAGGTTTGTGAATTACAGTGCCCCTGAGCTCCTTTCTTCAACTCGCTTTCTTGTGAGCTGGCCGCAACACCGCAGGATTGCTTCAGGCCCTAGTTTGGTTCCGGCACGGCATGCTGAGCCTTTGGTTAATTCCTCTTCCTGGTGGGAAATGAGAGTTAAATTTGCCCGTCCGGACACCTCCACCTAGTCTCTCATTGGTTCTCCCTATTCCTGTTCATTTTCCACAGAAATTGCAAACTGGGCCAAACAGGAGGTTAAAGGCACTGACTCTCCAAGTGGGGAGAGTGTTAGTAAAGCGTCTGGAATGTTGCACCCGAGTACCAGGGGACGAAAACTGAGACACATTTGAACACGTTTCCCGATCACACGGTGGATCATACTCTGGGTTCCACATGCATGTTTTAGCTGAAGGAAGAATCCATTAAACCTGGAGAGTTGAGACCCATGGAATGGGTACCATGCAATATGACTTCAAAGGGTCTGCATTTGCTCACCGAACCTCACCAATCCTATCACTGCTGCGTTTATGCCACTGTACACACGCTTGATTCTCTTTCGGAGACATATAAATCCATAGGTTTTAAGATTCTTACTAGTCAGGTATATTCTTAGGCGTTTAATATGGAGTGTTGAGTCCACTTCGTTGAGCAAGGAGTAGCTCTTGTCTATTACATATTTGGCTTATGGAACGGTATCTGTGCTAATTTCAATCTCTGGTTTTATGCAGCACCCCAACTCACCCGTCCCCTTAAGCAAGCATAAGTTGGTTTTCTACATTTGACACCCTGTTCTGTTTTGTAATTCAGTTCTTGTGTAGCCAAGTTTACATTCCGTGTATTAGTGATATCTTATGATGTTTCTTTTTCTGTGTGACTAATTTCACTTAGAATCATCGTACCTGAATCCACTCATTATGCTGCTACGGGCCTGTTGACATAGATTTCATTGCTGAGTGATATTGCATTGTACGTAAGTACCACAATTTCTTTATCCATTTTTCGCTTTCTGTGATATTGAACTTGTACCGTAAACGAGGTTCTTGTAAACAGAGCCGTCCCAAACTTTGGGGTGGCTGTGTCTTTTTGATTTTAATTTCCCTAAGCTATAGGACAATAAGTGGAAGTGCCCTAGGCTCTGTTGCTTTGTTTTTTGGATGTTTCAGGAAACACCATACACTTCTCCAGAGTGGCTGCTGACAATTTACATCCCGCCCATCAGCATAACTAGGCTCCCAGTTCTCCATGGCCTGTCCTGCCTTTCTGGATTTTACACTTTTTTCAGATGGCCCTTTTGACCGGGGAGCAGTGAGACTTCATTGTAGTGCAGATTTCCTTTGCAAGCTTGCTTGGTTGGCCAAAAAGGGCGTATGCGTTTTTCCCTGAATATATTCAGGAAAAAACGCATACGCCCTTTTTGGCCAAGTGCATCATTGTGGACGTTCTGCCTCTTTTCCTATGCTTTACATGCAATTTCAGTCTACCTCCTGAAATCGGTTTCCTGCAATTCTGCCCCCCTTTCAACTCCTCTTGGCAGCCTTACTTCAATATATTTTTGGAAGATAGCTGTCCTTTATAACTCTGCAGGTTTGTGAATTACAGTGCCCCTGAGCTCCTTTCTTCAACTCGCTTTCTTGTGAGCTGGCCGCAACACCGCAGGATTGCTTCTGGTCCTAGTGTGGTTCCGGCATGGCACGCTGAGCCTTTGGTTAATTCCTCTTCCTGGTTGGAAATGACAGTTAAATTTGCCCGTCTGGACACCTCCACCTAGTCTCTCATTGGTTCTCCCTATTCCTGTTCATTTTCCACAGAAATTGCAAACTGGGCCAAACAGGAGGTTAAAGGCACTGACTCTCCAAGTGGAGAGAGTGTTAGTAAAGCGTCTGGAATGTTGCACCCGAGTACCAGGAAACGAAAATTGAGACACATTTGAACACTTTTTCCGATCACACGGTGGATCATACTCTGGGTTCCACATGCATGTTTTAGCTGAAGGAAGAATCCCTTAAACAGGGAGAGTTGAGACCCATGGAATGGGTACCATGCAATATGACTTCAAAGGGTCTGCATTTGCTCACCGAACCTCAGCAATCCTATCACTGCTGCGTTTATGCCACTGTACACACGCTTGATTCTCTTACGGAGACATAAAAATCCATAGGTTTTAAGATTCTTACTAGTCAGGTAGATTCTTACTAGTCAGGTATATTCTTAGGCGTTTAATATGGGGTGTTGAGTCCACTTCGTTGAGCAAGGAGTAGCTCTTGTCTATTACATATTTGGCTTATGGAACGGTATCTGTGCTAATTTCAATCTCTGGTTTTATGCAGCACCCCAACTCACCCGTCCCCTTAAGGAAGCATAAGTTGGTTTTCTACATTTGACACCCTGTTCTGTTTTGTAATTCAGTTCTTGTGTAGCCAAGTTTACATTCCATGTATTAGTGATATCTTATGATGTTTCTTTTTCTGTGTGACTAATTTCACTTAGAATCATCGTACCTGAATCCACTCATTATGCTGCTACGGGCCTGATGACATAGATTTCATTGCTGAGTGATATTGCATTGTACATAAGTACCACAACTTCTTTATCCATTTTTCGCTTTCTGTGATATTCAACTTGTTCAGTAAACGAGGTTCTTGTAAACAGAGCCGTCCCAAACTTTGGGGTGGCTGTGTCTTTTTGATTTTAATTTCCCTAAGCTATAGGACCATAAGTGGAAGTGCCCTAGGCTCTGTTGCTTTGTTTTTTGGATGTTTCAGGAAACACCATACACTTCTCCAGAGTGGCTGCTGGCAATTTACATCCCGCCCATCAGCATAACAAGGCTCCCAGTTCTCCATGGCCTGTCCTGCCTTTCTGGATTTTACACTTTTTTCAGATGGCCCTTTTGACCGGGGGACAGTGAGACTTCATTGTAGTGCAGATTTCCTTTGCAAGCTTGCTTGGTTGGCCAAAAAGGGCGTATGCGTTTTTCCCTGAATATATTCAGGAAAAAACGCATACGCACTTTTTGGCCAAGTGTATCATTGTGGACGTTCTGCCTCTTTTCCTATGCTTTACATGCATTTCCAGTCTACCTCCTGAAATCGGTTTCCTGCAATTCTGCCCCGCTTTCAACTCCTCTTGGCAGCCTTACTTCAATATATTTTTGGAAGATAGCTGTCATTTATAACTCTGCAGGTTTGTGAATTACAGTGCCCCTGAGCTCCTTTCTTCAACTCGCTTTCTTGTGAGCTGGCCGCAACACCGCAGGATTGCTTCAGGCCCTAGTTTGGTTCCGGCACGGCATGCTGAGCCTTTGGTTAATTCCTCTTCCTGGTGGGAAATGAGAGTTAAATTTGCCCGTCCGGACACCTCCACCTAGTCTCTCATTGGTTCTCCCTATTCCTGTTCATTTTCCACAGAAATTGCAAACTGGGCCAAACAGGAGGTTAAAGGCACTGACTCTCCAAGTGGGGAGAGTGTTAGTAAAGCGTCTGGAATGTTGCACCCGAGTACCAGGGGACGAAAACTGAGACACATTTGAACACGTTTCCCGATCACACGGTGGATCATACTCTGGGTTCCACATGCATGTTTTAGCTGAAGGAAGAATCCATTAAACCTGGAGAGTTGAGACCCATGGAATGGGTACCATGCAATATGACTTCAAAGGGTCTGCATTTGCTCACCGAACCTCACCAATCCTATCACTGCTGCGTTTATGCCACTGTACACACGCTTGATTCTCTTTCGGAGACATATAAATCCATAGGTTTTAAGATTCTTACTAGTCAGATATATTCTTAGGCGTTTAATATGGGGTGTTGAGTCTACTTCATTGAGCAAGGAGTAGCTCTTGTCTATTACATATTTGGCTTATGGAACGGTATCTGTGCTCATTTCAATCTCTGGTTTTATGCAGCACCCCAACTCACCCGTCCCCTTAAGCAAGCATAAGTTGGTTTTCTACATTTGACACCCTGTTCTGTTTTGTAATTCAGTTCTTGTGTAGCCAAGTTTACATTCCGTGTATTAGTGATATCTTATGATGTTTCTTTTTCTGTGTGACTAATTTCACTTAGAATCATCGTACCTGAATCCACTCATTATGCTGCTACGGGCCTGTTGACATAGATTTCATTGCTGGGTGATATTGCATTGTACGTAAGTACCACAATTTCTTTATCCATTTTTCGCTTTCTGTGATATTGAACTTGTACCGTAAACGAGGTTCTTGTAAACAGAGCCGTCCCAAACTTTGGGGTGGCTGTGTCTTTTTGATTTTAATTTCCCTAAGCTATAGGACCATAAGTGGAAGTGCCCTAGGCTCTGTTGCTTTGTTTTTTGGATGTTTCAGGAAACACCATACACTTCTCCAGAGTGGCTGCTGGCAATTTACATCCCGCCCATCAGCATAACTAGGCTCCCAGTTCTCCATGGCCTGTCCTGCCTTTCTGGATTTTACACTTTTTTCAGATGGCCCTTTTGACCAGGGGGCAGTGAGACTTCATTGTAGTGCAGATTTCCTTTGCAAGCTTGCTTGGTTGGCCAAAAAGGGCGTATGCGTTATTTCCTGAATATATTCAGGAAAAAACGCATACGCCCTTTTTGGCCAAGTGCATCATTGTGGACGTTCTGCCTCTTTTCCTATGCTTTACATGCAATTCCAGTCTACCTCCTGAAATCGGTTTCCTGCAATTCTGCCCTGCTTTCAACTCCTCTTGGCATCCTAATTCAATATATTTTTGGAAGATAGCTGTCATTTATAACTCTGCAGGTTTGTGAATTACAGTGCCCCTGAGCTCCTTTCTTCAACTCACTTTCTTGTGAGCTGGCCGCAACACCGCAGGATTGCTTCAGGCCCTAGTTTGGTTCCGGCACGGCATGCTGAGCCTTTGGTTAATTCCTCTTCCTGGTGGGAAATGAGAGTTAAATTGGCCCGTCCGGACACCTCCACCTAATCTCTCATTGGTTCTCCCTATTCCTGTTCATCTTCCGCAGAAATTGCTAACTGGGCCAAACAGGAGGTTAAAGGCACTGACTCTCCAAGTGGGGAGAGTGTTAGTAAAGCGTCTGGAATGTTGCACCCGAGTACCAGGGGACGAAAACTGAGACACATTTGAACACGTTTTCCGACCACATGGTGGATCATACTCTGGGTTCCACATGCATGTTTTAGCTGAAGGAAGAATCCCTTAAACATGGAGAGTTGAGACCCATGGAATGGGTACCATGCAATATGACTTCAAAGGGTCTGCATTTGCTCACCGAACCTCAGCAATCCTATCACTGCTGCGTTTATGCCGCTGTACACACACTTGATTCTCTTTCGGAGACATATAAATCCATAGGTTTTAAGATTCTTACTAGTCAGGTAGATTCTTACTAGTCAGGTATATTCTTAGGCGTTTAATATGGGGTGTTGAGTCCACTTCGTTGAGCAAGGAGTAGCTCTTGTCTATTACATATTTGGCTTATGGAACGGTATCTGTGCTCATTTCAATCTCTGGTTTTATGCAGCACCCCAACTCACCCGTCCCCTTAAGCAAGCATAAGTTGGTTTTCTACATTTGACACCCTGTTCTGTTTTGTAATTCAGTTCTTGTGTAGCCAAGTTTACATTCCGTGTGTTAGTGATATCTTATGATGTTTCTTTTTCTGTGTGACTAATTTCACTTAGAATCATCGTACCTGAATCCACTCATTATGCTGCTACGGGCCTGATGACATAGATTTCATTGCTGAGTGATATTGCATTGTACGTAAGTACCACAATTTCTTTATCCATTTTTCGCTTTCTGTGATATTGAACTTGTACCGTAAACGAGGTTCTTGTAAACAGAGCCGTCCCAAACTTTGGGGTGGCTGTGTCTTTTTGATTTTAATTTCCCTAAGCTATAGGACCATAAGTGGAAGTGCCCTAGGCTCTGTTGCTTTGTTTTTTGGATGTTTCAGGAAACACCATACACTTCTCCAGAGTGGCTGCTGGCAATTTACATCCCGCCCATCAGCATAACTAGGCTCCCAGTTCTCCATGGCCTGTCCTGCCTTTCTGGATTTTACACTTTTTTCAGATGGCCCTTTTGACCGGGGGGCAGTGAGACTTCATTGTAGTGCAGATTTCCTTTGCAAGCTTGCTTGGTTGGCCAAAAAGGGCGTATGCGTTTTTTCCTGAATATATTCAGGAAAAAACGCATACGCCCTTTTTGGCCAAGTGCATCATTGTGGACGTTCTGCCTCTTTTCCTATGCTTTACATGCAATTCCAGTCTACCTCCTGAAATCGGTTTCCTGCAATTCTGCCCTGCTTTCAACTCCTCTTGGCATCCTAATTCAATATATTTTTGGAAGATAGCTGTCATTTATAACTCTGCAGGTTTGTGAATTACAGTGCCCCTGAGCTCCTTTCTTCAACTCGCTTTCTTGTGAGCTGGCCGCAACACCGCAGGATTGCTTCAGGCCCTAGTTTGGTTCCGGCACGGCATGCTGAGCCTTTGGTTAATTCCTCTTCCTGGTGGGAAATGAGAGTTAAATTGGCCCGTCCGGACACCTCCACCTAATCTCTCATTGGTTCTCCCTATTCCTGTTCATCTTCCGCAGAAATTGCTAACTGGGCCAAACAGGAGGTTAAAGGCACTAACTCTCCAAGTGGGGAGAGTGTTAGTAAAGCGTCTGGAATGTTGCACCCGAGTACCAGGGGACGAAAACTGAGACACATTTGAACACGTTTTCCGACCACATGGTGGATCATACTCTGGGTTCCACATGCATGTTTTAGCTGAAGGAAGAATCCCTTAAACATGGAGAGTTGAGACCCATGGAATGGGTACCATGCAATATGTCTTCAAAGGGTCTGCATTTGCTCACCGAACCTCACCAATCCTATCACTGCTGCCTTTATGCCGCTGTACACACACTTGATTCTCTTTCGGAGACATATAAATCCATAGGTTTTAAGATTCTTACTAGTCAGGTAGATTCTTACTAGTCAGGTATAGTCTTAGGCGTTTAATATGGGGTGTTGAGTCCACTTCGTTGAGCAAGGAGTAGCTCTTGTCTATTACATATTTGGCTTATGGAACGGTATCTGTGCTCACTTCAATCTCTGGTTTTATGCAGCACCCCAACTCACCCGTCCCCTTAAGCAAGCATAAGTTGGTTTTCTACATTTGACACCCTGTTCTGTTTTGTAATTCAGTTCTTGTGTAGCCAAGTTTACATTCCGTGTATTAGTGATATCTTATGATGTTTCTTTTTCTGTGTGACTAATTTCACTTAGAATCATCGTACCTGAATCCACTCATTATGCTGCTACGGGCCTGATGACATAGATTTCATTGCTGAGTGATATTGCATTGTACGTAAGTACCACAATTTCTTTATCCATTTTTTGCTTTCTGTGATATTGAACTTGTACCGTAAACGAGGTTCTTGTAAACAGAGCCGTCCCAAACTTTGGGGTGGCTATGTCTTTTTGATTTTAATTTCCCTAAGCTATAGGACCATAAGTGGAAGTGCCCTAGGCTCTGTTGCTTTGTTTTTTGGATGTTTCAGGAAACACCATACACTTCTCCAGAGTGGCTGCTGGCAATTTACATCCCGCCCATCAGCATAACTAGGCTCCCAGTTCTCCATGGCCTGTCCTGCCTTTCTGGATTTTACACTTTTTTCAGATGGCCCTTTTGACCGGGGGGCAGTGAGACTTCATTGTAGTGCAGATTTCCTTTGCAAGCTTGCTTGGTTGGCCAAAAAGGGCGTATGCGTTCTTTCCTGAACATATTCAGGAAAAAACGCATACGCCCTTTTTGGCCAAGTGCATCATTGTGGACGTTCTGCCTCTTTTCCTATGCTTTACATGCAATTCCAGTCTACCTCCTGAAATCGGTTTCCTGCAATTCTGCCCCCCTTTCAACTCCTCTTGGCATCCTTCCTTCAATATATTTTTGGAAGATAGCTGTCATTTATAACTCTGCAGGTTTGTGAATTACAGTGGCCCTGAGCTCCTTTCTTCAACTCGCTTTCTTGTGAGCTGGCCGCAACCCCGCAGGATTGCTTCTGGTCCTAGTGTGGTTCCGGCATGGCACGCTGAGCCTTTGGTTAATTCCTCTTCCTGGTGGGAAATGAGATTTAAATTTGCCCGTCCAGACACCTCCACCTAGTCTCTCATTGGTTCTCCCTATTCCTGTTCATTTTCCACAGAAATTGCAAATTGGGCCAAACAGGAGGTTAAAGGCACTGACTCTCCAAGTGGGGAGAGTGTTAGTAAAGCGTCTGGAATGTTGCACCCGAGTACCAGGGGACGAAAACTGAGACACATTTGAACACGTTTCCCGATCACACGGTGGATCAGACTCTGGGTTCCACATGCATGTTTTAGCTGAAGGAAGAATCCCTTAAACCTGGAGAGTTGAGACCCATGGAATGGGTACCATGCAATATGACTTCAAAGGGTCTGCATTTGCTCACCGAACCTCACCAATCCTATCACTGCTGCGTTTATGCCGCTGTACACACGCTTGATTCTCTTTCGGAGACATATAAATCTATAGGTTTTAAGATTCTTACTAGTCAGGTAGATTCTTACTAGTCAGGTATATTCCTAGGCGTTTAATATAGGGTGTTGAGTCCACTTCGTTGAGCAAGGAGTACCTTTTGTCTATTATATTTTTGGCTTATGGAACGGTATCTGTGCCAATTTTAATCTCTGGTTTCATGCAGCACCCCATATCGGCTTTCCCCTTAAGCAAGCATAAGTTGGTTTTCTACATTTTTGACCCTGTTCTGTTTTGTAATTTAGTTCCTGTGTAGCCAAGTTTACATTCCGTGTAGTAGTGATATCTTATGATGTTTCTTTTTCTGTGTGACTAATTTCACTTAGAATCATCGTACCTGAATCCACTCATTATGCTGCTCCGGGCCTGATGACATAGATTTCATTGCTGAGTGATATTGCATTGTACGTAAGTACCACAACTTCTTTATCCATTTTTCGCTTTTTGCGATATTTAACTTGTACCGTAAACGAGGTTCTTGTAAACAGAGCCGTCCCAAACTTTGGGGTGGCTGTGTCTTTTTGATTTTAATTTCCCTAAGCTATAGGACCATAAGTGGAAGTGCCCTAGGCTCTGTTGCTTAGTTTTTTGGATGTTTCAGGAAACACCATACACTTCTCCAGAGTGGCTGTTGGCCATTTACATCTCCCCCATCAGCATAACAAGGCTCCCAGTTCTCCATGGCCTGTCCTGCCTTTCTGGATTTTACACTTTTTTCAGAAGGCCCTTTGACAGGGGGGCAGTGAGACTTCATTGTAGTGCAGATTTCCTTTGCGAGCTTGCTTGGTTGGCCAGAAAGGGCGTATGCGTTTCTTCCTGAATATATTCAGGAAAGAACGCATACGCCCTTTTTGGCCAAGTGCATCATTGTCGACGTTCTGAGTCTTTTCATATGTTTTCAGTGCAATTCCAGTCTACCTCCTGAAATCAGTTTCCTGCAGTTCTGCCTTGCTCTCAGTTCCTCTTCATAGCCTTACCTCAATATACGTTTGGAAAATAGTTGGCCTTTATAACTCTGCAGGTTTTTCAATTGCAGTGGCCCTTAGCTCCAGTTTTCAGCTCTTATTTTTGTGATCTTGCCTCATATCCACAGGATTTCTTCAGGCCCTATTCTTCTTCTGGGGCGCCTTGCTCTGCCTTTGGTTAATTCTTCTTCCTGATGTGAAATTAGAGTGACATGTGCCCATTGAAACCGCTACAGCTATTTTCTCACTGGTTCCCCCTATTCCCATTCATCCTCCGCACTAACTGCAGACTCTGCGATACCGGAACTTAAAGGCATTGACTCTCCATGTGGAGATGTTGTTAGTAAAGTGGCTGGAATGTTGATCCGGAGCCCCAGGAGAGGAAAATGAGGTGCATTTTAGAAACCTTTCCCGATCATATGGTATACCATCTGCTGGATTTCCCATGCATGGTTTAGCTGTAGGAAGATTCCCTTCAACTTGGAGTGTTGGGACCCTTGGAATAAGTAGCATGAAGTATTGCATTAAACTTTCGGCAGTTGCTCACCAAAGCTCTCCAATCCTTTCAGCCCCAAGTGTCCAGCCTTATGTCTTATCCAGCTGTGGGTTTATATGTGGTCATTCCAGGTTGCATCACAGCCCCTGAGCGAATTTTGTAAGAATTTTTCTCTCTTTCATTGTTTCTGCGTTTTGGTTTTAAAATTTATTTCTATAATGGGGTTTAGCTCATTTTCACTGCTGTGTTTGTGCCGCTCTGCACACACTTGATTCCCTTATGGAGATATATCAATACATGGGTTTTAAGATTCTTATTACTCAGATATATTTCTCTGTGGTGTATAGGGTGTGTTGAGGCCAGTTCATTGAGCAAGGTGTAGATCTTGTCTGATACCTATTTGGTTTATTGAACGGTATCTGTGCTAATTTCAAACTCTGGTTTTATGCATCACCCCACCTCTCCTTTCCCCTTAAGCTGACATAAGTGTGTTTTCTAAATGTGAGACACTGTTCTGTTTTGTCATTCATTTTTTGTGCAGCCATATTTATCCTCCCTCTATAAGTGATATCTTATGATATGTTTCTTTTTCTGTTTGACTTATTTCAAGTAGTATTATCGGACCTCAATCCACTCTTTATCCTTCTACTAGCCTTATTACATTGATTTCATGGTGAAGAGATATTCCATTGTACATAAGTACCACATTTTCTTTATCCATTGTTCTCTTTCCTGGGATATTTAAGGTGTACTGAAGTTGAGGTTCTTGTAAACAGAGTAGCCCTAAACTGTGGTGTGCTTGTGTCTTGTTGATTTTTAGACTTCCCTAGATATACTCCCGTGATTGGAAGTGCCCTATGCTCTGTCGCTCTGTTTTTTAGATGATTTAGGAACCACCATACACTTCTCCAGAGTGGCTCTCGGCAGTTCACACACTGTCCATCAGCGTATAAAGGCTCCCTGTTCTCCATGGCCTGTCCTGCATTTCTGGTTTTTACAATTTTTTCGGATGGCCCTTTTGACCGGTGGGAAATGAGACTTCTTTGTTGTGCACATTTGCATTGCTTGCTTGCTTGGTTGCCCATAAAGTGCGTATGCGTTTTTTCCTGGATATATTCAGGAAATAACACATACTCCCTTTTGGGCCAACTGCATCATTGTCGAAATTCTGCCGCTTTTCATGTGCTTTAAAGGCGAGTCCAATCTATCTCTTGAAATCTGTTTCTTGCAATTCTGTCTTGCATTCAGATCCTCTTCTTTGCCTTACCTCAACATATTTTTGGACGTTAGTTTTCATTTATAACTCTGCAGGTTTGTGAATTGCAGTGACCCTGAGCTCCATTTTTTAAGTTGCTCTTTTGTGAGCTGGCCTCAAAACTGCAGGATTGCTTCAGGCCCTATTTTGGCTCCGGTGAGGCGGGCTGAGCCTTTTTTTAATTCTTATTCTTAATGGGAAATTAGAGTGACATGTGCCCGTCCAAACCCCTACAACTATTCTCTCATTGTTTCCCCCTGTTCCCGTTCATCCTCCTCACAATTTGCAAAATGTGTGAAACAGAAGTTTAAATGTGCTGATTCTCTAAGTGGGGAGATTCTAAGTAACGTGGCTGGAATGATGAACAGGAGCACCAGGAGAGGATAAATGAGGTGCATTTTAGACACATCTCCCGATCACATGGTGTACAGTCCTCTGGGTTTTCCGTGCATGTTTTAGCTGTAGGAAGATTCCTTGAACCTGCAGATTTGGGACCCATTGAATGGGTACCAGGTAGTATTACTTTAAAGGGTGTGCATTTCCTCACCCAACCCCACATTTCTCTTAGTGCGAACAGTTTCCAGCCTTATGTCTCATCCTGCTGTGGGTCTAGATGTGTTCAATCCATGTTGCATCACCGTCCCTGAGGAAAAGTTGTAAGAGGTTTTCTCTGTCTCTCTGTCGTTTATTTTTTTCAATTTATTACTATGTTGTTTACAGCTGATTTTCAAAGCTCTGTTTCTTGCTGCTGTACATCTACTTGATTCACGTACAGAGAGACATCAATAATTTCTTTTTCAGATTCTTACCAGTCATAGATATTCTTTTCCGGTGACTTGAGTGTGCTGAGTGCAGTTCTTTTAGTTACCGTGTAGGCCTTGTTGATTATCAGTTTGGTATTTGGAATGGTATCTTTGCTAATTTCAACCTCCTGGATGATGCCTCACCCCTCCCCACCTTTCCCGTTTAGCAGCCTTACACGTGTTTTCTACATATTTATGTCACTTAGAATGATCATACGTAACTCCTCCAGAGTTGTGACAACTGGCCATATTTCATTGATTTCCAGGCTGAGTAATATTCCACTCTACATAAGTACCACATCTCTATCCATTTTTTCCCTCCAGAGACATTTAAGTTATATCCTAGTCGAGGATCTTTTAAACAGAGAGGCAGTAAACATTGGGGTGCCTGTGTCCTCTCGATTTTTGTTTTTCCCAAGATATACGCCCATGAGTGCAAGTGCCCTATGCTCTGTAGCTCATTTTTTAGATGCTTTAGTAAACACAATACAGTTCTCCAGAATGGCCGTTGGCAATATACATTTCCACTATAAGCCTCACAGGGCTCCCTCCTCTCCTTGCCCTGTCCTGCATTTCTGGCATTTACACTTTATGAGGATGGCTCTTCTGACTGATGCGAAGTGATATCTTTTGTAGTATTGATTTCCAGTGCCCACCTGTTTGGTTGGCTAAAACAGTGTATGCCCTTTTCTTGAATATATACAGAAAAAAACGCATACAGCCTTTTTGGCCAACTGCAATGTCGGCAATGTTCAGCCCCTTTTCTTGTGCTTAATGGCGAGTCCTTTCTACCTCCTCAAATCCCTTTCCTGCCATTCTCCCTTGCTTGCCAATCCTTTTCTCTGACTTTCCTCAAGACATTTTTCAGTGATAGATATTTTCAACTCTGCAGTTTCGTGAATTTTACTGCCCCTGAGTTCCATTGTTCAACTTGTGTTTATGGGAACTGGCCACAAAGCAGTGGGATTTCCTCAAGCCCTATACTGTTTCCATGGGCAACCCTAGCCTTTGGTCAATTCATCTTCCTGATTGGAAATTAGAGTGACATGTGCCTGTCTGAACACCTAGGACTTGTCTCTCATTGTTCCTCATCCTTCCGCTTCATCCTCTGGACAAATTCCAAACTGTACGCAACAGGATGTTGACAGTGTTGACATCTCCAAGTGGGGAGACTGTTAGTAAAGACGCTGGAGGGGTGAACCCGAGCACCAGGAGATGAGGAGATGAGATGCCTTTTCCAAACTCTTCCCGATCAGACGGTATACCATCCTCTGGATGTGACAGACATGTTTTAGCAGTAGGAAGAGTCCCATTCATGTAAGGAGAACACCAGGGCTTTTTCAAAATCAGTGTCTCCCCGAAACCCAAACTGGGGAGTTTTTTAAGCTACGGCTACACATATGTTCATTAAGGGCCTTGGGAAGTAGGCAGAGTCCAAACTTTAGATGACTGAAGTCTTCAGGGTCAGAAGCACTCACCACCGGCTTCCCTTAGGTTACACTTTAACTGTCATTGATAGATGATGTCAATAAAAATATCTATTCTTTTTCCGATTATTTCCCCTTATAGGTTATTGCACAATATTGAGTGTAGTTCCCTGTGCTATACAGTAGTTCCTTGTTGATGATCTATTTTATACATAGCAGTGTGTATGTGTTAATTCCAAACTGTTAATTTATCCCTCCTCCCACCTTTCCCCTTTGGTAATAATAAATTATAAGATTTTATACTTCTCAGAAATGGGGGAGCTGAAAGAGAGGTATCATTTTCAATGGAAAAGCATTTAAAACAAGATTGAAGCTTTAACCAAGATTATTAGATGTACATCCTTGGAAAGAAATCACTTCATTTCTCTAATATTGACCTGACAAATAGGACAAACCTTCTCACTGAACTTGCTTATAATAAAGTGATGGAAATATCAAATGGAAGTGTTAGAAACATCTTATTTTACCCGAGCCTTATAAACTGTTCTATGTTAACTACAGTTTGGCTCACACATCTGTTCATTGAAGTTACAATAGTCTCAATTTCTGTTACTGATCCTCCAGAGTGGACCCCAACAAGGGTCCCCCTGCCCAGTGTCATTGGGGCCAACAGATCGAGACTGAGTTTGGTTCCCAAGCAAAGGAAACTTTATATTTTCATCAGAGAATGGAGAGGTGAGAGCATGCACTACCTCGTGGGCTGTGGGCTGGGCTGCTGTGTAGAGATCCTGTCAGAGTCAGTGGGAGGGAGGGGGCGGAGCTCTCAAGGGCCGGGTTGGCTGCAGCTCAGGCTCTATATCTCGGAGTCTGCACTGGGCCCCAGGAGCTGAGGTGTCGACCCAGCCATTCTGCACCAGGAAATCTGGTCTGAAGTGCCGGGTGTGGAACCTCTGCATGCGGGACCCTAGGAGCACGTGAAATTAGACAAAGCACAAAGGATAAAAAAGGTCAGACTTGACTTTATTGCCCAGATTCTATTTTTATCTCCCAGGGATTTTTAATGGGCTTTGCTGGGGACAAACCCCTCCTCTGCCTTTTGTCCCGTTCCTCACTCTTGGAGTGCTGAGGGTGCAGACCCTTCTTCTGTAACTGCTGAGTGCTGAGTTGGGAGCCCTCATACCAGGGGACGAGGGTCAGAACTTCTCCCCAGCAGCCTCCAGGTGACGTTGATTGGCCCCAGGACCCCTGCCTCCCTGCTCGTCCGCCTGAGCACCAGCATTGGAAGTGTTATAGATTCTAATGACCTTTAAGGGTCCAGGAAAGAGATGTGCAGAGACGCTGTGGGGGCCGGTTTCACCCCGCCCCACATTTGTTCGGCCACCTTAGGCTGACCGTTTCTGCCAGCCTAGATGCTCTGACCAGTAGTCTGCTCTTTCTTCAATTAGGCCCCTGAATTAACATAAAATCAGCACCAGGTGTCAGAGCCCTGCCCGCTCAACTCCCAGACAGTCCAGGGTCAGTGGTGATCAAGGACCATGATGGCCACTGAGTCAACAGCCTTTTGAAGTAAACAGGAGTCCAGCTGGTCTTATTGGCCACCATCATCACGGTGTCTGTACGCTTTTCTATGGTGACAGTGTGATATACGGTTCCCCCGCCAAGATTATTAGCTCCCCTCCGGGTGCAGGAAGTCCTGCAAGCAGTAGTCTACTCCTTCGGGACACACTATTGTTGTTTTATGAGAGAAACTCCAGGTCAAGTGATGTTCACATGAGTCGTCATGGTGCCCTGTTGCCTCCGGTTATCTCTCTGGATGTTGGAGTTGGAGGGCCTCCTCACTCGAGGTCGGTGTGCCCACGGAGCGAACCCTGCAACTTCAGGGCATGGTTGGTGATTAGGATCACCACGTGGGGTCCTTTTCCCTTAGGAGGGAGGTGGCCTTTTGGGCTGCTGATTTCCAGGTTTTTAGATACCGCCAGTATCTTGGTCAGATGTGGCAGTGGGCCAAGCCCCTTGGTGACTGTAGTTTATCCTACCTGGATGGCATTCTTGCGTTGTTCCATTTCAAGTGGTCCCAGTTTTTGCACTAATTCTCCAATGGCGATTCACCTTTCACCGGGAATGGAAAGGTCAAAGGGTTTAGCTCAATTAGGGAGTTCCAGGGCAAGGGTCTGAATTGACTGCTCTTTCCATTCTTGAAAGGCCACTTCTGGATTCTGTTCAAAAGGATCATCATCTTTTCCTTTCAGTGTTTCATATAGAGGCCCAGCTAGTAGACTGTAGTTAGGGATCCAGAAGCAGCAAACCCTGGCCTCCCCAGGAACCCCTAAGCTGTCTTCTAGTTTTAGAAAGGGGTAAGGCTGCAAATGGTTTCTTCCCTTTCCTGGGATGGGCTTCTCTGACCTTGTGTGAGAATGAAGCCCAGGCAGGTCACCGCAGTCTGTGATATTTGAGCTTTTTCTTGGACAACTTCTATCCTTTATTGGCTTGGTAGTTCAGAGGCCTCCTTAGTAGGGCTGGCGATCAGAATGTCGTCTGCATATTGAAGGAGGGTTTCCTTTTCCAGAGGTAGAACTTTTCGGTCGTTAGCTAAGCTTTCCCCAAAGATGGTGTGGGAATTTTTGAACCCTTGGGGCAAGACGGCCCGGAAGTATTGTTTTAGTTGTATGTTGAGTCCTGCCACTCACAAGCCAAAATTTCTTGTGACTCTGGGACTAATGGAATACAAAAGAAGGCATCATTGAAGACTAATACAGAATACCATGTCCTGGTGGTTGGTAGAATGACCAGCAGGGTGTAGGAATCAGGAGCAACTGGAGGTATATCCTCGGTGGCTTCACTGACTGTCCTGACATCCTTTACCAGGTCCCCAGCAGCCCATGGGGCTCTCGTGGTCAGGCCAATCCCAGGATATGGAGCTCTCCTGGGCAGGTACCCCACCCCCAACCCAGCCCACGGGGCTCTCATGGTCAGGCCCCTCCCAGGATACAGAGCTACCCTTGCAGGTACCGTGGCAGGGCTGGGCACACAGGAACCGTGCACATAGCCCTCATTGAAGAGCACCCCCAGCTCACCTGTCGCTCAGAGCTGACACAGAGCACCTCAGAGCAGGACTTGAACTAACAAACAGCAGCTCCGACAGGTCTGTGACCCTGGGCATCACTCTGTGTGGCCTCCCTCCACCTGGTCTTCCAGAGACTTCCACTGCACCCAGGGCACCAGGCCTCTGTCTCCAACCACCACCCACCCCTCCTCTCCCTGACTCCTGGGTTCCTCTCATTAGGAGAGGGTTTTCTTGAAGTTGTCTCCCACTCATGGGCCAGATAAAATGATTAGAAAACAAGCCAAAGCTGCAGCCCCTTGTCTATCCTGACTCTCAGGAGCCCACACCTGTTCCTTGGACCTGGCCGGTTCAGCAAGTTCCATTTTCTGCAACTGTGAGCCCCTGAGGGGTGATGATTGGCTACCTGGGCAGCCTTACCATGCTGGCCAGCCCTCCCCAGGTGTGCCTGGGTTGAGATCAATATAAATACCACTCCAGGCAGCAAAAGCCCCTGCAGCTGTGCCTGACGCCATTTTCTCTGCCCTGTCAGCAGTCTCGGGGCTGGGCTGGTGGGAGGGAGTGAGAGGCCACGGCTTTGTGGGTGGCCCAGTGTGAGTGGGGCTCTGCTGGACTTTCTGCAGCAGATGCCAGGCTGCCACCTGCTAAAGAAGAGGATGTGTCACCCATACCTGCTGCTGGAATTTCTCCCTGGGCAGAGGTGAGGAAGGAAAAAAGCAGTGGGGGCAGGGACAGGACGGGTATCTCAGGCAGGGAAATGGAAATCTTCCAGAAGAGCACCCAGGGCCAGGACCATCCTGGCTGGCCTGCAGGCACCAAGTCAGCTGGCATGCTGTCACTCGTGTGGCTCCATGGCCCTTCCTCTAGGCTTTCAAGTCCTTGTATATATTCAGGTGTTTTACCTGGGAAGGGTGGGAACAGTTCAGCAGCAAGTGGCCTGGGGCTCAGCTCACGTTTACTCACAGATGCCTCGGCACGGTGCCCCAGCTTTGCAATGAGGACGCTTGTTGTGTGGGGGCTGCTGGCTGAATGGGAGACGATTCCCCACCACTGACCAACTTCAGAATTGTTTACAACTGGAGCAAGTGCCCTGATACGGTTTTCCTCTGAGTAACTGGTGGGTTCTGTTTTTTTTTTCTCTTTTTCGTTTTTGGTTCAAGGTAGATTTTATTCCTCTTTTTTGTATTTACAGATATAAGCATGGAAATAATTTATTCATATAAATACATGTATGTGAAGGGAATAATTGTTTTTTCTGTTTTATTTTTTAAATTTTATTTCTTTTTAAGTTTGAATTTTATTTTATATTTTTATACAGCAGGTTCTCATTGGTTATCTACTTTATACATATAAATGTTTACATGCCAATCCCAATCTCTCAACTCCTCCCACCACCACCCCTCCAAGAGCTTTCCCCCCTTGTTGTCCATACGATTGTTGTCTACATCTGTTGCTCTATTTATGCCTTGCAAAATGGTTAATCTGTACAGTTTTTCTAGGTTCCACATATATGCATGAATATACAAGATTTGCTTTTCTCTTTCTGACTTACTTCACTCTGTAGGACAGTCTCTAGATCCATCGACGTCTCTACAAATGACCCAATTTCATTCCTTTCATGGCTTAGTAATATTCCATTTTATATATGTACCACAGCTTTATGCATTCGTCTGTCTGTGGGCATTTAGGTTGCTTCCATTACCTCGATATTGTAAATAGTGATGCAATGAACATTGCGGTGAATGTCTCTTTTTGATTTATGGTTTTGTCTGAGTATATGTCCAGTCCTGGGATTGCTGTATCATATGGTAATTCTATTATTAGTTTCTTAAGAAACTCCATATTGTTCTCCATAGTGACTGTATCAATTTATATTCCCAACAATAGTGGAAGAGTGTTCCTTTTCTCCACACCCTTTCCAGCATTTGTTGTTTGTAGATTTTCAGATGATGCCCATTCTAACAGGTGTGAGGTGATACCTCATTGTTGAGTCCATTTCGTTGAGCAACGGGTAGGTCTTGTCTATTACATATTTGGCTTATGGAACGGTATCTGTGCTAATTTCAAACTCTGGTTTTATGCAGCACCCCAACTCACCTTTCCCCTTAAGCAAGCATAAGTTGGTTTTCTAAACTTGAGACCCTGTTCTGTTTTGTAATTCAGTTCATGTGTAGCCAAGTTTACATTCCGTGCATTAGTGATACCTTATGATGTTTCTTTTTCTGTGTGACTTATTTCACTTAGAATCATCATGCCTCAATCCACTCATTATGCTGGTACAGGCCTGGTGACACAGATTTCATTGCTGAGTGGTATTCTGTTGTACATAAGTACCGCAACTTCTTTATCAATTATTTGTTCTCTGGGATATTTAACTTGTACTGTAGAAGAGGCTCCTGTAAACAGAGCCGTTGTAAATTTTGGGGTGGCTGTGTCTTTTTGATTTTAATTTCCCTAAGCTATAGGACCATAAGTGGAAATGCCCTAGATTCTGTTGCTTTGTTTTTCAGATGTATCAGGAAACACCATACACTTCTCCAGAGTGGCTGTTGGCAATGTACATCCCGCCCATAAGCATAACAAGGCTCCTTTTTCCCCATGGCCTGTCTTGCCTTTCTGGATTTTACACTTTTCTCAGTGGCCCTTTAGACCGGGGGGAAGTGACACTTCATAGTAGTTCGGATTTCCATTGCAAGCTTGCTTGGTTTGCCAAAAAGGGTGTATGTGTTTTTTCCTGAATATATTCAGGAACAAACTCATACGCCCTTTGTTGCCAAGTGCATCATTGTCGATGTTCTGCCTCTTTTCCTATGCTTTAAATGCAAATCCAGTCTACCTCCTGAAATCGGTTTCCTGCAATTCTGCCCCGCTTTCAAGTCCTCTTCGCAGCCTTACTTCAATATATTTTTGGACGTTATCTGTCATTTATAACTCTGCAGGTTTGTGAATTACAGGGCCCCTGAGCTCCTTTCTTCAACTCGCTTTCTTGTGAGCTGGCCGCAAACCCGCAAGACTGCTTCAGGCCCTAATCTGCTTCTGGCAGGGCACGCTGAGCCTTTGGTTAATTCCTCTTCCTGGTGGGAAATGAGTGTTAAATATGCCCGTCCAGACACCTACCTCACTCTCAACCCCTTGGTGATGTGGGTCCTCTGGTTTGTGGCCACTTTTGCTGGGTTCCTCACCTTTCAATGATGTGGCCCCACTAGTGTGAGGACACTCCTGCTTGGTTCTCATCCACGTGGTTATGTGGACCCCCTGGTGAGAGTCTGTTCCTGGCTTTGTTCCTCACCCACCTGTGAGGGAGACCCTCTGCTGATAGGTCACTCCTGCATGGCTGGCACACATTGCCTTGGTGAAGTCAGCCGTGTGGTGGCAGTTGGAGCGTGCTGGGAATCTCTTCCCCCGGTGATGAGGGTCCTCTTGCGTCAGGCCCTAACTGCTGGGCTCACCAACTTTTCTTAGGGAGCCCAGTGATGCTTTGGCACTCCTCTTAGGATCCCATCTCCATGGGGATGTGGGCCTTCTGCTCTGAGGTCCCAACGGCTGGGTTGTTCACATTTTCATGATGTGGGCTCTCTGGTGTTAGTTCACAGAAACCTGGATCCCATAGCCTCTGTGCTCTTGGCCGCCTGCTGGGAGGTTCCAACTGCTGGATTCCTCACCTTTCTTATTCTTTGGGCCCTCTGTTTTTAGGCTACTCCTGCCTGCCTCACTCCCATTCCCTTTGTGATATGTGTCCTCTGATTTGAGGCCACATGTGCTGGGTTCCGCACCTTTCGATGATGTGACCCCACTGGAGGGAAGACAGTCCTGACTGGTTCCCATCCCCTTGCTGATGTGGGCCCTCAGGTGAGAGTCTGATCCTGGCTGGGTTCCTCACCCTTCTGTGAGGTGGGCCCTCTGCTGTGAGGTCAATCATGCCTGTCTGGCACACGTCACCTTGGCGACGTGGGCCCTCTGGTGGCAGTTGGAGTGTGCTGGGATCCTCCTCCCCTCGGTGATGAGGGCCCTCTTGCCTTAGGCCATAACTGCTGGGCTCCCCACATTTTCTGATGTGCGCCAAGTGAGTGAGGAGACTCTTGCCAGGTTCCCATCCCCATGGCGATATGGGCCTTCTGCTCTGAGGTCAAAACGGCTGGCTTGCTCACAGTACCATGATGTGGGCCCTCTGCTGTGAGTTCACTCCGGCAAGGATCCCTTATCATCGGTGCTCTGAGCCGCCTGCTGGGAGGTTCCAACTGCTGGATTCCTCAACTTTTTTATTCTATGTGCCCTCTGTTGTGAGGCTCCTCCTGCCTGCCTCACTGCCAGCCCCTTGGTGATGACTGTCCTATGGCTTGAGGCCACATGTGCTGCGTTCCTCACCTTTCGATGATGTGACCCCACTCGTGTGAGGACACTCCTGCCTGGTTCCCATCCCCTTGGTGAGGTGGGCCCTCTGGCGAGAGTCTAATCCTGGCTGGGTTCCTCAACGTTCTGTGAGGTAGGCCCTCTGCTGTGAGGTCACTCCTGCCTGGCTGGCACACGTCACCTTGGAGACGTGAGCCCTCTGGTGGCAGTTGGAGCGTGCAGGGCGCCTCCTCCTCTCGGTGATGACGGCCCTCTGGCGTCAGGCCCTAAATGGTGGGCTCCCCACATTTTCTGATGTGCGCCCAGTGGTGCGAGGACACTCCAGCCAGGTTCCCATTCCCATGGGGATGTGGTCCTTCTGCGCTGAGGTCTCAACTCCTGGGTTGCTCACAGTTTTGTGATGTGGGCCCTCTGCTGTGAGTTCACTGTGGCCTGGATCCCATAGCCTCGGTGTTCTGGGCCGCCTGCTGGAAGGTCTAAATGCTGGAATCCTCACGTTTTTTATATTATGTGCCCTGTGTTGTGAGGCTACTCCTGCCTGCCTCACTCCAAGGCCCTTGGTGATGTGGGTCCTCTGGTTTGAGGACACATGTGCTGGGTTCCTCACCTTAAGATGATGAGGCCCCACTGGTGTGAGGATAATCCTGACTGGGTCCCATCCCCTTTGTGATGTGGGCCCTCTGGTGAGAGTCTGATCCTGGCTGGGTTCCTCACCCATCTGTGAGGTGGGCCCTCTACTATCAGGTAACTCTTGCCTGGGTTGCTCACCTCGCCTTGTTGACATGAGCCCTCTGGTGGCAATTGGACCCTGCTGGGAGCCTCCTCAGCTCTGTGATGAGGGCCCTCTGACGTCAGGCCCTAACTGCTGGGTTCCCCAACTTTTCTTAGTGAGCCCAGTGTTGCTCAAGCACTCCTCTTAGGTTCCCATCCCCATGGGGATGTGGGCCTTCTGCTCTGAGGTTCCAACGGCTGGGTTGATCACAATTTCATGATGTGGGCTCTCTGGTGTTAGTTCACTGTGGCCTGGATCCCATAGCCTCTGTGGTCTTGGCTGCCTGCTGGGAGGTTCCAACTGCTCGATTCCTCAACTTTTGTATTCTATGGGTCCTGTGTTGTGATGCTCCTCCTGCCTGCCTCACTCGCAACCCCTTCGTGATGTGGGTCTTCTGGTTTGAGGCCACATGTGCTGGGTTAGGCAACTTTCAATGATGTGGCCCCACTGGTGTGAGGACACTCCTGCCTGGTTCCCATCCCCTTGGTGATGTGGGCCTTCTGGTGACAGTCTTATCCTGGCTGAGTTCCTCACTCTTCTGTGAGGTAGGCCCTCTGCTGTGAGGTCAATCCTGCCTGACTTGCACACATCACCTTGGCGACGTGGGCCCTCTGTTGGCACATGGAACCTGCTGGGAGCCTCCTGCCCTCGGTGATGATGGCCCTCTAGCATCAGGCTCTAACTGCTGGGCTCCCCACGTTTTCTGATGTGAGCCCAGTGATGCCAGGACACTCCTGTCAGGTTCCCATCCCCATGGGGATGTGGGCCTTCTGCTCTGAGGTCCCAATGCCTGGGTTGCTCACAGTTTCATGATGTGGGCTCTCTGGTGTTAGTTAACTCCTGCCTGCATCCCATAACTTCTGTGCTCTCGGCCGCCTGCTGGGAGGTTCCAAATGCTGGATTCCTCACTTTTTTTATTCTTTGGGCCCTCTGTTTTTAGACTACTCCTACCTGCCTCACTCCCATCCCCTTTGTGATGTATGTCCTCTGATATGAGGCCACATGTGCTGGGTTCCTCACCTTTCGATGATGTGGTCCCACTGGTGGGAGGACAGTCCTGACTGGTTCCCATCCCCTTGGTGTTGTGGGCCCTCTGGTGAGAGTCTCATCCTGCCTCGGTTCCTCACCCTTCTGTGAGATAGGCCCTCTGCTGTGAGGTCACTACTGCCTGGCTGGTGCATGCCACCTTGTAGACGTGGGCCCTCTGTTGGCAGTTGGAACCTGCTGGGAGTCTCCTCCCCTCAGTTATGAGGGCCCCCTGGCATCAGGCCCTAACTGCTGGGCTCCTAACATTTTCTGATATGTGCTAAGTGGTGCAAAGCCACTCCTGCCAGGTTCCCATCCCAATGGGGATGTGGGCCTTCTGTTCTGAGGTCCCAACAGCTGGGCTGCTCACAGGTTCATGATGTGGGCCCTCTGCTGTGAGTTCACTGCGGCCTGGATCCCATAGCCTCGGTGCTCTGGGCCACTTGCTGGGAGGTTCCAACTGCTGGATTCCTCAACTTTTATATTCTATGGACCCTGTGTTGTGAGGCCAGTCCTGCCAGCCTCATTCCGAACCCCTTGGTGATGTGGTTCCTCTGGTTTGAGGACACATGTGCTGGGATCCTCACCTTTCGATGATGTTGTCCCACTGGTGTGGGGACACTCCTGCCTGGTTCCCATCCCCTTGGTGATGTGGGCCCTCTGGTGAGAGTCTGATCCTGGCTGTGTTCCTCACCCTTCTGTGAGGTGGGCCCTCTGCTGTGAGGTCACTCCTGCCAGGCTGGCACACATCGCCTTGGCGACGTTGGCCCTCTGGTGGCAGCTGGAGCCTGCTGGGAGCCTCCTCCTCTCGGTGATGAGTGCCCTCTAGCGTCAGGCCCTAACTTCTGAGCACCCCACGTTTTCTGATGTGAGCCCAGTGATGCCAGGACACTCCTGTCATGTTCCCATCACCATGGGGATGTGGGCCTTCTGCTCTGAGGTCCCAATGTCTGGGTTGCTCACAGTTTCATGATGTGGGCTGTCTGGTGTTAGTTCACTCTGGCCTGGTTCCTCTAGCCTCTGTGCTCTGGGCCGCCTGCTGGGAGGTTCCAACTGCTGGATTCCTCACCTTTCTTATTTTTGGGCCCTCTGTTATGAGGCTCCTCCTGCCTGCCTCACTCCCAGCCCCTTGGTGATGGGTGTCCTATGGTTTGAAGCCACATGTTCTGGGTTCCTCACCTTTAGATGATGTGGCCCTACTCATGTGAGGACACTCCTGCCTGGTTCCAATCCATTTGGTGATGTGGGCCCTCTGGTGCGAGTCTGATCCTGACTGGGTTCGTCACACTTCTCTGAGGTGGACCCTCTGCTGTGAGGTCATTCGTGCCTGGTTGGCACACATCGCCTTGGCGACGTCAGCCCTCTGGTGGCAGTTGGAGCCTGCTGGGAGCCTCCTTCCCTTGGTGATGAGGGTCCTCTGGCGCCAGGCCCTAACTGCTGGTCGCCCAAAATTTTCTGATACGTTCTCAGTGGTGCGAGGACACTCCTACCAGAATTCCATCCCCATGGGGATGTGGGCCTCCTGCTCTGAGGTCCCAATGGCTGGGTTGCTCAGTTTCATGACATGGGCCCTCTTCTGTGAGTTCACTGTGGCCTGGATCCCATAGCCTCGGTGCTCTGGGCCGCCTGCTGGGAGGTTCCAAATGCTGGATTCCTCACTTTTTTATTCTATGTGCCCAGTGTTGTGAGGCTACTCCTGCCTGCCTCACTCCGAGGTCCTTGGTGATGTGGGTCCTCTGGTTTGAGGACACATGTGCTGAGTACCTCAGCTTTCGATGATGTGGCCCCACTGATGTGAAGACACTCCTGCCTGGTTCCCATCCCCTTGGTGATGTGGGCCCTCTGGTGAGAGTCTGATGTTGGCTGGGTTTCTCACCCTTCTGTGAGGTGGGACCTCTGCTGTGAGGTAACTCCTGCCTGGCATGCTAACGTTGCCTTGGCAATGTGAGCCCTCAGGTGGCAGTTGGAGCCTGCTGGGAATCTCCTCCCCTCAGTTATGAGAGCTCTGGATAAAACACATATGCCCTTTTTTGCCAAGTGCATTATTTTCCAAGTTCTGTCTCTTTTCCTATGCTTTAAGAGCTACTCCCGTGTACGTTTTGAAATCAATTTCCAGCAATTCTGCCCTGCATTCAAGTCCTCTTCGCAGCCTTACTTCAGCATAATTTTGGATGATAGCTGTCATTTATAACTCCGAAGGTTTCTGAATTACAGTGCCCCTGAGCTCCTTTCTTCAACTCGCTTTCTTGTGAGCTGGCCGCAACACCGCAGGATCTCCTCAGGCCCTAATTTAGTTCCAGCATGGCACGCGGAGCCTTTGGTTAATTCCTCTTCCTGGTGGGAAATGAGAGTTAAATTTGCCCGTCCGGACACCTCCACCTAGTCTCTCATTGGTTCTCCCTATTCCTGTTCATTTTCCACAGAAATTGCAAACTGGGCCAAACAGGAGGTTAAAGGCACTGACTCTCCAAGTGGGGAGAGTGTTAGTAAAGCGTCTGGAATGTTGCACCCGAGTACCAGGGGACGAAAACTGAGACACATTTGAACACGTTTTCCGATCACACGGTGGATCATACTCTGGGTTCCACATGCATGTTTTAGCTGAAGGAAGAATCCCTTAAACAGGGAGAGTTGAGACCCATGGAATGGGTACCATGCAATATGACTTCAAAGGGTCTGCATTTGCTCACCGAACCTCACCAATCCTATCACTGCTGCATTTATGCCGCTGTACACACGCTTGATTCTCTTTCGGAGACATATAAATCCATAGGTTTTAAGATTCTTACTAGTCAGGTAGATTCTTACTAGTCAGGTATATTCTTAGGCGTTTAATATGGGGTGTTGAGTCCACTTCGTTGAGCAAGGAGTAGCTCTTGTCTATTACATATTTGGCTTATGGAACGGTATCTGTGCTCATTTCAGTCTCTGGTTTTATGCAGCACCCCAACTCACCCGTCCCCTTAAGCAAGCATAAGTTGGTTTTCTACATTTGACACCCTGTTCTGTTTTGTAATTCAGTTCTTGTGTAGCCAAGTTTACATTCCGTGTATTAGTGATATCTTATGATGTTTCTTTTTCTGTGTGACTAATTTCACTTAGAATCATCGTACCTGAATCCACTCATTATGCTGCTACGGGCCTGATGACATAGATTTCATTGTTGAGTGATATTGCATTGTACATAAGTACCACAACTTCTTTATCCATTTTTCGCTTTCTGTGATATTGAACTTGTTCGGTAAACGAGGTTCTTGTAAACAGAGCCGTCCCAAACTTTGGGGTGGCTGTGTCTTTTTTATTTTAATTTCCCTAAGCTATAGGACCATAAGTGGAAGTGCCCTAGGCTCTGTTGCTTTGTTTTTTGGATGTTTCAGGAAACACCATACACTTCTCCAGAGTGGCTGCTGGCAATTTACATCCCGCCCATCAGCATAACAAGGCTCCCAGTTCTCCATGGCCTGTCCTGCCTTTCTGGATTTTACACTTTTTTCAGATGGCCCTTTTGACTGGGGGCAGTGAGACTTCATTGTAGTGCAGATTTCCTTTGCAAGCTTGCTTGGTTGGCCAAAAAGGGCGTATGCGTTTTTTCCTGAATATATTCAGGAAAAAACGCATACGCCCTTTTTGGCCAAGTGCATCATTGTGGACGTTCTGCCTCTTTTCCTATGCTTTACATGCAATTCCAGTCTACCTCCTGAAATCGGTTTCCTGCAATTCTGCCCCGCTTTCAACTCCTCTTGGCAGCCTTACTTCAATATATTTTTGGAAGATAGCTGTCCTTTATAACTCTGCAGGTTTGTGAATTACAGTGCCCCTGAGCTCCTTTCTTCAACTCGCTTTCTTGTGAGCTGGCCGCAACACCGCAGGATTGCTTCAGGCCCTAGTTTGATTCCGGCACGGCATGCTGAGCCTTTGGTTAATTCCTCTTCCTGGTGGGAAATGAGAGTTAAATTTGCCCGTCCGGACACCTCCACCTAGTCTCTCATTGGTTCTCCCAATTCCTGTTCATTTTCCACAGAAATTGCAAACTGGGCCAAACAGGAGGTTAAAGGCACTGACTCTCCAAGTGGGGAGAGTGTTAGTAAAGCGTCTGGAATGTTGCACCCGAGTACCAGGGGACGAAAACTGAGACACATTTGAACACGTTTCCCGATCACACGGTGGATCATACTATGGGTTCCACATGCATGTTTTAGCTGAAGGAAGAATCCATTAAACCTGGAGAGTTGAGACCCATGGAATGGGTACCATGCAATATGACTTCAAAGGGTCTGCATTTGCTCACCGAACCTCACCAATCCTATCACTGCTGCGTTTATGCCACTGTACACACGCTTGATTCTCTTTCGGAGACATATAAATCCATAGGTTTTAAGATTCTTACTAGTCAGGTAGATTCTTACTAGTCAGGTATATTCTTAGGCGTTTAATATGGGGTGTTGAGTCCACTTCGTTGAGCAAGGAGTAGCTCTTGTCTATTACATATTTGGCTTATGGAACGGTATCTGTGCTCATTTCAATCTCTGGTTTTATGCAGCACCCCAACTCACCCGTCCCCTTAAGCAAGCATAAGTTGGTTTTCTACATTTGACACCCTGTTCTGTTTTGTAATTCAGTTCTTGTGTAGCCAAGTTTACATTCCGTGTATTAGTGATATCTTATGATGTTTCTTTTTCTGTGTGACTAATTTCACTTAGAATCATCGTACCTGAATCCACTCATTATGCTGCTACGGGCCTGATGACATAGATTTCATTGCTGAGTGATATTGCATTGTACATAAGTACCACAATTTCTTTATCCATTTTTCGCTTTCTGTGATATTGAACTTGTACCGTAAACTAGGTTCTTGTAAACAGAGCCGTCCCAAACTTTGGGGTGGCTGTGTCTTTTTGATTTTAATTTCCCTAAGCTATAGGACCATAAGTGGAAGTGCCCTAGGCTCTGTTGCTTTGTTTTTTGGATGTTTCAGGAAACACCATACACTTCTCCAGAGTGGCTGCTGGCAATTTACATCCCGCCCATCAGCATAACTAGGCTCCCAGTTCTCCATGGCCTGTCCTGCCTTTCTGGATTTTACACTTTTTTCAGATGGCCCTTTTGACCAGGGGACAGTGAGACTTCATTGTAGTGCAGATTTCCTTTGCAAGCTTGCTTGGTTGGCCAAAAAGGGCGTATGCGTTTTTTCCTGAATATATTCAGGAAAAAACGCATACGCCCTTTTTGGCCAAGTGCATCATTGTGGACGTTCTGCCTCTTTTCCTATGCTTTACATGCAATTCCAGTCTACCTCCTGAAATCGGTTTCCTGCAATTCTGCCCTGCTTTCAACTCCTCTTGGCATCCTAATTCAATATATTTTTGGAAGATAGCTGTCATTTATAACTCTGCAGGTTTGTGAATTACAGTGCCCCTGAGCTCCTTTCTTCAACTCGCTTTCTTGTGAGCTGGCCGCAATACCGCAGGATTGCTTCAGGCCCTAGTTTGGTTCCGGCACGGCATGCTGAGCCTTTGGTTAATTCCTCTTCCTGGTGGGAAATGAGAGTTAAATTGGCCCGTCCGGACACCTCCACCTAATCTCTCATTGGTTCTCCCTATTCCTGTTCATCTTCCGCAGAAATTGCTAACTGGGCCAAACAGGAGGTTAAAGGCACTGACTCTCCAAGTGGGGAGAGTGTTAGTAAAGCGTCTGGAATGTTGCACCCGAGTACCAGGGGACGAAAACTGAGACACATTTGAACACGTTTTCCGACCACATGGTGGATCATACTCTGGGTTCCACATGCATGTTTTAGCTGAAGGAAGAATCCCTTAAACCTGGAGAGTTGAGACCCATGGAATGGGTACCATGCAATATGACTTCAAAGGGTCTGCATTTGCTCACCGAACCTCAGCAATCCTATCACTGCTGCGTTTATGCCGCTGTACACACGCTTGATTCTCTTTCGGAGACATATAAATCCATAGGTTTTAAGATTCTTACTAGTCAGGTAGATTCTTACTAGTCAGGTATATTCTTAGGCGTTTAATATGGGGTGTTGAGTCCACTTCGTTGAGCAAGGAGTAGCTCTTGTCTATTACATATTTGGCTTATGGAACGGTATCTGTGCTCATTTCAATCTCTGGTTTTATGTAGCACCCCAACTCACCCGTCCCCTTAAGCAAGCATAAGTTGGTTTTCTACATTTGACACCCTGTTCTGTTTTGTAATTCAGTTCTTGTGTAGCCAAGTTTACATTCCGTGTATTAGTGATATCTTATGATGTTTCTTTTTCTGTGTGACTAATTTCACTTAGAATCATCGTACCTGAATCCACTCATTATGCTGCTACGGGCCTGATGACATAGATTTCATTGCTGAGTGATATTGCATTGTACGTAAGTACCACAATTTCTTTATCCATTTTTCGCTTTCTGTGATATTGAACTTGTACTGTAAACGAGGTTCTTGTAAACAGAGCCGTCCCAAACTTTGGGGTGGCTGTGTCTTTTTGATTTTAATTTCCCTAAGCTATAGGACCATAAGTGGAAGTGCCCTAGGCTCTGTTGCTTTGTTTTTTGGATGTTTCAGGAAACACCATACACTTCTCCAGAGTGGCTGCTGGCAATTTACATCCCGCCCATCAGCATAACTAGGCTCCCAGTTCTCCATGGCCTGTCCTGCCTTTCTGGATTTTACACTTTTTTCAGATGGCCCTTTTGACCGGGGGCCAGTGAGACTTCATTGTAGTGCGGATTTCCTTTGGAAGCTTGCTTGGTTGGCCAAAAAGGGCGTATGCGTTTTTTCCTGAATATATTCAGGAAAAAACGCATACGCCCTTTTTGGCCAAGTGCATCATTGTGGACGTTCTGCCTCTTTTCCTATGCTTTACATGCAATTCCAGTCTACCTCCTGAAATCGGTTTCCTGCAATTCTGCCCCGCTTTCAACTCCTCTTGGCAGCCTTACTTCAATATATTTTTGGAAGATAGCTGTCCTTTATAACTCTGCAGGTTTGTGAATTACAGTGCCCCTGAGCTCCTTTCTTCAACTCGCTTTCTTGTGAGCTGGCCGCAACACCGCAGGATTGCTTCTGGTCCTAGTGTGGTTCCGGCATGGCACGCTGAGCCTTTGGTTAATTCCTCTTCCTGGTGGGAAATGAGAGTTAAATTTGCCCGTCTGGACACCTCCACCTAGTCTCTCATTGGTTCTCCCTATTCCTGTTCATTTTCCACAGAAATTGCAAACTGGGCCAAACAGGAGGTTAAAGGCACTGACTCTCCAAGTGGGGAGAGTGTTAGTAAAGCGTCTGGAATGTTACACCCGAGTACCAGGAAACGAAAATTGAGACACATTTGAACACGTTTTCCGATCACACGGTGGATCATACTCTGGGTTCCACATGCATGTTTTAGCTGAAGGAAGAATCCCTTAAACAGGGAGAGTTGAGACGCATGGAATGGGTACCATGCAATATGATTTCAAAGGGTCTGAATTTGCTCACCGAACCTCAGCAATCCTATCACTGCTGCGTTTATGCCGCTGTACACACGCTTGATTCTCTTTCGGAGACATATAAATCCATAGGTTTTAAGATTCTTACTAGTCAGGTAGATTCTTACTAGTCAGGTATATTCTTAGGCGTTTAATATGGGGTGTTGAGTCCACTTCGTTGAGCAAGGAGTAGCTCTTGTCTATTACATATTTGGCTTATGGAACTGTATCTGTGCTCATTTCAATCTCTGGTTTTATGCAGCACCCCAACTCACCCGTCCCCTTAAGCAAGCATAAGTTGGTTTTCTACATTTGACACCCTGTTCTGTTTTGTAATTCAGTTCTTGTGTAGCCAAGTTTACATTCCATGTATTAGTGATATCTTATGATGTTTCATTTTCTGTGTGACTAATTTCACTTAGAATCATCGTACCTGAATCCACTCATTATGCTGCTACGGGCCTGATGTCATAGATTTCATTGCTGAGTGATATTGCATTGTACGTAAGAACCACAATTTCTTTATCCATTATTCGCTCTCTGTGATATTGAACTTGTACCATAAACGAGGTTCTTGTAAACAGAGCCGTCCCAAACTTTGGGGTGGCTGTGTCTTTTTGATTTTAATTTCCCTAAGCTATAGGACCATAAGTGGAAGTGCCCTAGGCTCTGTTGCTTTGTTTTTTGGATGTTTCAGGAAACACCATACACTTCTCCAGAGTGGCTGCTGGCAATTTACATCCCGCCCATCAGCATAACTAGGCTCCCAGTTCTCCATGGCCTGTCCTGCCTTTCTGGATTTTACACTTTTTTCAGATGGCCCTTTGGACCGGGGGGCAGTGAGACTTCATTGTAGTGCAGATTTCCTTTGCAAGCTTGCTTGGTTGGCCAAAAAGTGCGTATGCGTTTTTTCCTGAATATATTCAGGAAAAAACGTATACGCCCTTTTTGGCCAAGTGCATCATTGTGGACGTTCTGCCTCTTTTCCTATGCTTTACATGCAATTCCAGTCTACCTCCTGAAATCGGTTTCCTGCAATTCTGCCCTGCTTTCAACTCCTCTTGGCATCCTAATTCAATATATTTTTGGAAGATATCTGTCATTTATAACTCTGCAGGTTTGTGAATTACAGTGCCCCTGAGCTCCTTTCTTCAACTCGCTTTCTTGTGAGCTGGCCGCAACACCGCAGGATTGCTTCAGGCCCTAGTTTGGTTCCGGCACGGCATGCTGAGCCTTTGGTTAATTCCTCTTCCTGGTGGGAAATGAGAGTTAAATTGGCCCGTCCGGACACCTCCACCTAATCTCTCATTGGTTCTCCCTATTCCTGTTCATCTTCCGCAGAAATTGCTAACTGGGCCAAACAGGAGGTTAAAGGCACTGACTCTCCAAGTGGGGAGAGTGTTACTAAAGCGTCTGGAATGTTGCACCCGAGTACCAGGGGACAAAAACTGAGACACATTTGAACACGTTTTCCGACCACATGGTGAATCATACTCTGGGTTCCACATGCATGTTTTAGCTGAAGGAAGAATCCCTTAAACATGGAGAGTTGAGACCCATGGAATGGGTACCATGCAATATGACTTCAAAGGGTCTGCATTTGCTCACCGAACCTCACCAATCCTATCACTGCTGCGTTTATGCAGCTGTACACACGCTTGATTCTCTTTCGGAGACATATAAATCCATAGGTTTTAAGATTCTTACTAGTCAGGTAGATTCTTACTAGTCAGGTATATTCTTAGGCGTTTAATATGGGGTGTTGAGTCCACTTCGTTGAGCAAGGAGTAGCTCTTGTCTATTACATATTTGGCTTATGGAACTGTATCTGTGCTCATTTCAATCTCTGGTTTTATGCAGCACCCCAACTCACCCGTCCCCTTAAGCAAGCATAAGTTGGTTTTCTACATTTGACACCCTGTTCTGTTTTGTAATTCAGTTCTTGTGTAGCCAAGTTTACATTCCATGTATTAGTGATATCTTATGATGTTTCATTTTCTGTGTGACTAATTTCACTTAGAATCATCGTACCTGAATCCACTCATTATGCTGCTACGGGCCTGATGACATAGATTTCATTGCTGAGTGATATTGCATTGTACGTAAGAACCACAATTTCTTTATCCATTATTCGCTTTCTGTGATATTCAACTTGTACCGTAAACGAGGTTCTTGTAAACAGAGCCGTCCCAAACTTTGGGGTGGCTGTGTCTTTTTGATTTTAATTTCCCTAAGCTATAGGACCATAAGTGGAAGTGCCCTAGGCTCTGTTGCTTTGTTTTTTGGATGTTTCAGGAAACACCATACACTTCTCCAGAGTGGCTGCTGGCAATTTACATCCCGCCCATCAGCATAACTAGGCTCCCAGTTCTCCATGGCCTGTCCTGCCTTTCTGGATTTTACACTTTTTTCAGATGGCCCTTTTGACCGGGGGCCAGTGAGACTTCATTGTAGTGCAGATTTCCTTTGCAAGCTTGCTTGGTTGGCCAAAAAGTGCGTATGCGTTTTTTCCTGAATATATTCAGGAAAAAACGCATACGCCCTTTTTGGCCAAGTGCATCATTGTGGACGTTCTGCCTCTTTTCCTATGCTTTACATGCAATTCCAGTCTACCTCCTGAAATCGGTTTCCTGCAATTCTGCCCCGCTTTCAACTCCTCTTGGCAGCCTTACTTCAATATATTTTTGGAAGATACCTGTCCTTTATAACTCTGCAGGTTTGTGAATTACAGTGCCCCTGAGCTCCTTTCTTCAACTCGCTTTCTTGTGAGCTGGCCGCAACACCGCAGGATTGCTTCTGGTCCTAGTGTGGTTCCGGCATGGCACGCTGAGCCTTTGGTTAATTCCTCTTCCTGGTGGGAAATGAGAGTTAAATTTGCCCGTCTGGACACCTCCACCTAGTCTCTCATTGGTTCTCCCTATTCCTGTTCATTTTCCACAGAAATTGCAAACTGGGCCAAACAGGAGGTTAAAGGCACTGACTCTCCAAGTGGGGAGAGTGTTAGTAAAGCGTCTGGAATGTTACACCCGAGTACCAGGAAACGAAAATTGAGACACATTTGAACACGTTTTCCGATCACACGGTGGATCATACTCTGGGTTCCACATGCATGTTTTAGCTGAAGGAAGAATCCCTTAAACAGGGAGAGTTGAGACGCATGGAATGGGTACCATGCAATATGATTTCAAAGGGTCTGCATTTGCTCACCGAACCTCAGCAATCCTATCACTGCTGCGTTTATGCCGCTGTACACACGCTTGATTCTCTTTCGGAGACATATAAATCCATAGGTTTTAAGATTCTTACTAGTCAGATATATTCTTAGGCGTTTAATATGTGGTGTTGAGTCCACTTCGTTGAGCAAGGAGTAGCTCTTGTCTATTACATATTTGGCTTATGGAACGGTATCTGTGCTCATTTCAATCTCTGGTTTTATGCAGCACCCCAACTCACCCGTCCCCTTAAGCAAGCATAAGTTGGTTTTCTACATTTGACACCCTGTTCTGTTTTGTAATTCAGTTCTTGTGTAGCCAAGTTTACATTCCGTGTATTAGTGATATCTTATGATGTTTCTTTTTCTGTGTGACTAATTTCACTTAGAATCATCGTACCTGAATCCACTCATTATGCTGCTACGGGCCTGATGACATAGATTTCATTGCTGAGTGATATTGCATTGTACGTAAGTACCACAATTTCTTTATCCATTTTTCGCTTTCTGTGATATTGAACTTGTACCGTAAACGAGGTTCTTGTAAACAGAGCCGTCCCAAACTTTGGGGTGGCTGTGTCTTTTTGATTTTAATTTCCCTAAGCTATAGGACCATAAGTGGAAGTGCCCTAGGCTCTGTTGCTTTGTTTTTTGGATGTTTCAGGAAACACCATACACTTCTCCAGAGTGGCTGCTGGCAATTTACATCCCGCCCATCAGCATAACTAGGCTCCCAGTTCTCCATGGCCTGTCCTGCCTTTCTGGATTTTACACTTTTTTCAGATGGCCCTTTGGACCGGGGGGCAGTGAGACTTCATTGTAGTGCAGATTTCCTTTGCAAGCTTGCTTGGTTGGCCAAAATGGGCGTATGCGTTTTTTCCTGAATATATTCAGGAAAAAACGCATACGCCCTTTTTGGCCAAGTGCATCATTGTGGACGTTCTGCCTCTTTTCCTATGCTTTACATGCAATTCCAGTCTACCTCCTGAAATCGGTTTCCTGCAATTCTGCCCTGCTTTCAACTCCTCTTGGCATCCTAATTCAATATATTTTTGGAAGATAGCTGTCATTTATAACTCTGCAGGTTTGTGAATTACAGTGCCCCTGAGCTCCTTTCTTCAACTCGCTTTCTTGTGAGCTGGCCGCAACACCGCAGGATTGCTTCAGGCCCTAGTTTGGTTCCGGCACGGCATGCTGAGCCTTTGGTTAATTCCTCTTCCTGGTGGGAAATGAGAGTTAAATTGGCCCGTCCGGACACCTCCACCTAATCTCTCATTGGTTCTCCCTATTCCTGTTCATCTTCCGCAGAAATTGCTAACTGGGCCAAACAGGAGGTTAAAGGCACTGACTCTCCAAGTGGGGAGAGTGTTAGTAAAGCGTCTGGAATGTTGCACCCGAGTACCAGGGGACGAAAACTGAGACACATTTGAACACGTTTCCCGATCACACGGTGGATCATACTCTGGGTTCCACATGCATGTTTTAGCTGAAGGAAGAATCCATCAAACCTGGAGAGTTGAGACCCATGGAATGGGTACCATGCAATATGACTTCAAAGGGTCTGCATTTGCTCACCGAACCTCAGCAATCCTATCACTGCTGTGTTTATGCCGCTGTACACACGCTTGATTCTCTTTCGGAGACATATAAATCCATAGGTTTTAAGATTCTTACTAGTCAGGTAGATTCTTAGGCGTTTAATATGGAGTGTTGAGTCCACTTCGTTGAGCAAGGAGTAGCTCTTGTCTATTACATATTTGGCTTATGGAACGGTATCTGTGCTCATTTCAATCTCTGGTTTTATGCAGCACCCCAACTCACCCGTCCCCTTAAGCAAGCATAAGTTGGTTTTGTACATTTGACACCCTGTTCTGTTTTTTAATTCAGTTCTTGTGTAGCCAAGTTTACATTCCGTGTATTAGTGATATCTTATGATGTTTCTTTTTCTGTGTGACTAATTTCACTTAGAATCATCGTACCTGAATCCACTCATTATGCTGCTACGGGCCTGTTGACATAGATTTCATTGCTGAGTGATATTGCATTGTACGTAAGTACCACAATTTCTTTATCCATTTTTCGCTTTCTGTGATATTGAACTTGTACCGTAAACGAGGTTCTTGTAAACAGAGCCGTCCCAAACTTTGGGGTGGCTGTGTCTTTTTGATTTTAATTTCCCTAAGCTATAGGACAATAAGTGGAAGTGCCCTAGGCTCTGTTGCTTTGTTTTTTGGATGTTTCAGGAAACACCATACACTTCTCCAGAGTGGCTGCTGGCAATTTACATCCCGCCCATCAGCATAACTAGGCTCCCAGTTCTCCATGGCCTGTCCTGCCTTTCTGGATTTTACACTTTTTTCAGATGGCCCTTTTGACCGGGGGGCAGTGAGACTTCATTGTAGTGCAGATTTCCTTTTCAAGCTTGCTTGGTTGGCCAAAAAGGGCGTATGCGTTTTTTCCTGAATATATTTAGGAAAAAACGCATACGCCCTTTTTGGCCAAGTGCATCATTGTGGACGTTCTGCCTCTTTTCCTATGCTTTACATGCAATTCCAGTCTACCTCCTGAAATCGGTTTCCTGCAATTCTGCCCTGCTTTCAACTCCTCTTGGCATCCTAATTCAATATATTTTTGGAAGATAGCTGTCCTTTATAACTCTGCAGGTTTGTGAATTACAGTGCCCCTGAGCTCCTTTCTTCAACTCGCTTTCTTGTGAGCTGGCCGCAACACCGCAGGATTGCTTCTGGTCCTAGTGTGGTTCTGGCATGGCACGCTGAGCCTTTGGTTAATTCCTCTTCCTGGTGGGAAATGAGAGTTAAATTTGCCCGTCCAGACACCTCCACCTAGTCTCTCATTGGTTCTCCCTATTCCTGTTCATTTTCCACAGAAATTGCAAATTGGGCCATACAGGAGGTTAAAGGCACTGACTCTCCAAGTGGGGAGAGTGTTAGTAAAGCGTCTGGAATGTTGCACCCGAGTACCAGGGGACGAAAACTGAGACACATTTGAACACGTTTCCCGATCACACGGTGGATCATACTCTGGGTTCCACATGCATGTTTTAGCTGAAGGAAGAATCCCTTAAACCTGGAGAGTTGAGACCCATGGAATGGGTACCATGCAATATGACTTCAAAGGGTCTGCATTTGCTCACCGAACCTCACCAATCCTATCACTGCTGCGTTTATGCCGCTGTACACACGCTTGATTCTCTTTCGGAGACATATAAATCTATAGGTTTTAAGATTCTTACTAGTCAGGTAGATTCTTACTAGTCAGGTATATTCCTAGGCGTTTAATATAGGGTGTTGAGTCCACTTCGTTGAGCAAGGAGTACCTTTTGTCTATTATATTTTTGGCTTATGGAACGGTATCTGTGCCAATTTTAATCTCTGGTTTCATGCAGCACCCCATATCGGCTTTCCCCTTAAGCAAGCATAAGTTGGTTTTCTACATTTTTGACCCTGTTCTGTTTTGTAATTCAGTTCCTGTGTAGCCAAGTTTACATTCCGTGTATTAGTGATATCTTATGATGTTTCTTTTTCTGTGTGACTAATTTCACTTAGAATCATCGTACCTGAATCCACTCATTATGCTGCTCCGGGCCTGATGTCATAGATTTCATTGCTGAGTGATATTGCATTGTACGTAAGTACCACAACTTCTTTATCCATTTTTCGCTTTTTGCAATATTTAACTTGTACCGTAAACGAGGTTCTTGTAAACAGAGCCATCCCAAACTTTGGGGTGGCTGTGTCTTTTTGATTTTAATTTCCCTAAGCTATAGGACCATAAGTGGAAGTGCCCTAGGCTCTGTTGCTTAGTTTTTTGGATGTTTCAGGAAACACCATACACTTCTCCAGAGTGGCTGTTGGCCATTTACATCTCGCCCATCAGCATAACAAGGCTCCCAGTTCTCCATGGCCTGTCCTGCCTTTCTGGATTTTACACTTTTTTCAGAAGGCCCTTTGACCGGGGGGCAGTGAGACTTCATTGTAGTGCAGATTTCCTTTGCGAGCTTGCTTGGTTGGCCAGAAAGGGCGTATGCGTTTCTTCCTGAATATATTCAGGAAAGAACGCATACGCCCTTTTTGGCCAAGTGCATCATTGTCGACGTTCTGAGTCTTTTCATATGTTTTCAGTGCAATTCCAGTCTACCTCCTGAAATCGGTTTCCTGCAGTTCTGCCTTGCTCTCAGTTCCTCTTCATAGCCTTACCTCAATATACGTTTGGAAAATAGTTGGCCTTTATAACTCTGCAGGTTTTTCAATTGCAGTGGCCCTTAGCTCCAGTTTTCAGCTCTTATTTTTGTGATCTTGCCTCATATCCACAGGATTTCTTCAGGCCCTATTCTTCTTCTGGGGCGCCTTGCTCTGCCTTTGGTTAATTCTTCTTCCTGATGTGAAATTAGAGTGACATGTGCCCATTGAAACCGCTACAGCTATTTTCTCACTGGTTCCCCCTATTCCCATTCATCCTCCGCACTATCTGCAGACTGTGCGATACCGGAACTTAAAGGCATTGACTCTCCATGTGGAGATGTTGTTAGTAAAGTGGCTGGAATGTTGATCCGGAGCCCCAGGAGAGGAAAATGAGGTGCATTTTAGAAACCTTTCCCGATCATATGGTATACCATCTGCTGGATTTCCCATGCATGGTTTAGCTGTAGGAAGATTCCCTTCAACTTGGAGTGTTGGGACCCTTGGAATAAGTAGCATGAAGTATTGCATTAAACTTTCGGCAGTTGCTCACCAAAGCTCTCCAATCCTTTCAGCCCCAAGTGTCCAGCCTTATGTCTTATCCAGCTGTGGGTTTATATGTGGTCATTCCAGGTTGCATCACAGCCCCTGAGCGAATTTTGTAAGAATTTTTCTCTCTTTCATTGTTTCTGCGTTTTGGTTTTAAAATTTATTTCTATAATGGGGTTTAGCTCATTTTCACTGCTGTGTTTGTGCCGCTCTGCGCACACTTGATTCCCTTATGGAGATATATCAATACATGGGTTTTAAGATTCTTATTACTCAGATATATTTCTCTGTGGTGTATAGGGTGTGTTGAGGCCAGTTCATTGAGCAAGGTGTAGATCTTGTCTGATACCTATTTGGTTTATTGAACGGTATCTGTGCTAATTTCAAACTCTGGTTTTATGCATCACCCCACCTCTCCTTTCCCCTTAAGCTGACATAAGTGTGTTTTCTAAATGTGAGACACTGTTCTGTTTTGTCATTCATTTTTTGTGCAGCCATATTTATCCTCCCTCTATAAGTGATATCTTATGATATGTTTCTTTTTCTGTTTGACTTATTTCAAGTAGTATTATCGGACCTCAATCCACTCTTTATCCTTCTACTAGCCTTATTACATTGATTTCATGGTGAAGAGATATTCCATTGTACATAAGTACCACATTTTCTTTATCCATTGTTCTCTTTCCTGGGATATTTAAGGTGTACTGAAGTTGAGGTTCTTGTAAACAGAGTAGCCCTAAACTGTGGTGTGCTTGTGTCTTGTTGATTTTTAGACTTCCCTAGATATACTCCCGTGATTGGAAGTGCCCTATGCTCTGTCGCTCTGTTTTTTAGATGATTTAGGAACCACCATACACTTCTCCAGAGTGGCTCTCGGCAGTTCACACACTGTCCATCAGCGTATAAAGGCTCCCTGTTCTCCATGGCCTGTCCTGCATTTCTGGTTTTTACAATTTTTTCGGATGGCCCTTTTGACCGGTGGGAAATGAGACTTCTTTGTTGTGCACATTTGCATTGCTTGCTTGCTTGGTTGCCCATAAAGTGCGTATGCGTTTTTTCCTGGATATATTCAGGAAATAACACATACTCCCTTTTGGGCCAACTGCATCATTGTCGAAATTCTGCCGCTTTTCATGTGCTTTAAAGGCGAGTCCAATCTATCTCTTGAAATCTGTTTCTTGCAATTCTGTCTTGCATTCAGATCCTCTTCTTTGCCTTACCTCAACATATTTTTGGACGTTAGTTTTCATTTATAACTCTGCAGGTTTGTGAATTGCAGTGACCCTGAGCTCCATTTTTTAAGTTGCTCTTTTGTGAGCTGGCCTCAAAACTGCAGGATTGCTTCAGGCCCTATTTTGGCTCCGGCGAGGCGGGCTGAGCCTTTTTTTAATTCTTATTCTTAATGGGAAATTAGAGTGACATGTGCCCGTCCAAACCCCTACAACTATTCTCTCATTGTTTCCCCCTGTTCCCGTTCATCCTCCTCACAATTTGCAAAATGTGTGAAACAGAAGTTTAAATGTGCTGATTCTCTAAGTGGGGAGATTCTAAGTAACGTGGCTGGAATGATGAACAGGAGCACCAGGAGAGGATAAATGAGGTGCATTTTAGACACATCTCCCGATCACATGGTGTACAGTCCTCTGGGTTTTCCATGCATGTTTTAGCTGTAGGAAGATTCCTTGAACCTGCAGATTTGGGACCCATTGAATGGGTACCAGGTAGTATTACTTTAAAGGGTGTGCATTTCCTCACCCAACCCCACATTTCTCTTAGTGCGAACAGTTTCCAGCCTTATGTCTCATCCTGCTGTGGGTCTAGATGTGTTCAATCCATGTTGCATCACCGTCCCTGAGGAAAAGTTGTAAGAGGTTTTCTCTGTCTCTCTGTCGTTTATTTTTTTCAATTTATTACTATGTTGTTTACAGCTGATTTTCAAAGCTCTGTTTCTTGCTGCTGTACATCTACTTGATTCACGTACAGAGAGACATCAATAATTTCTTTTTCAGATTCTTACCAGTCATAGATATTCTTTTCCGGTGACTTGAGTGTGCTGAGTGCAGTTCTTTTAGTTACCGTGTAGGCCTTGTTGATTATCAGTTTGGTATTTGGAATGGTATCTTTGCTAATTTCAACCTCCTGGATGATGCCTCACCCCTCCCCACCTTTCCCGTTTAGCAGCCTTACACGTGTTTTCTACATATTTATGTCACTTAGAATGATCATACGTAACTCCTCCGGAGTTGTTACAACTGGCCATATTTCATTGATTTCCAGGCTGAGTAATATTCCACTCTACATAAGTACCACATCTCTATCCATTTTTTCCCTCCAGAGACATTTAAGTTATATCCTAGTCGAGGATCTTTTAAACAGAGAGGCAGTAAACATTGGGGTGCCTGTGTCCTCTCGATTTTTGTTTTTCCCAAGATATACGCCCATGAGTGCAAGTGCCCTATGCTCTGTAGCTCATTTTTTAGATGCTTTAGTAAACACAATACAGTTCTCCAGAATGGCCGTTGGCAATATACATTTCCACTATAAGCCTCACGGGGCTCCCTCCTCTCCTTGCTCTGTCCTGCATTTCTGGCGTTTACACTTTATGAGGATGGCTCTTCTGACTGATGCGAAGTGATATCTTTTGTAGTATTGATTTCCAGTGCCCACCTGTTTGGTTGGCTAAAAAAGTGTATGCCCTTTTCTTGAATATATACAGAAAAAAACGCATACAGCCTTTTTGGCCAACTGCAATGTTGGCAATGTTCAGCCCCTTTTCTTGTGCTTAATGGCGAGTCCTTTCTACCTCCTCAAATCCCTTTCCTGCCATTCTCCCTTGCTTGCCAATCCTTTTCTCTGACTTTCCTCAAGACATTTTTCAGTGATAGATATTTTCAACTCTGCAGTTTCGTGAATTTTACTGCTCCTGAGTTCCATTGTTCAACTTGTGTTTATGGGAACTGGCCACAAAGCAGTGGGATTTCCTCAAGCCCTATACTGTTTCCATGGGCAACCCTAGCCTTTGGTCAATTCATCTTCCTGATTGGAAATTAGAGTGACATGTGCCTGTCTGAACACCTAGGACTTGTCTCTCATTGTTCCTCATCCTTCCGCTTCATCCTCTGGACAAATTCCAAACTGTACGCAACAGGATGTTGACAGTGTTGACATCTCCAAGTGGGGAGACTGTTAGTAAAGACGCTGGAGGGGTGAACCCGAGCACCAGGAGATGAGGAGATGAGATGCCTTTTCCAAACTCTTCCCGATCAGACGGTATACCATCCTCTGGATGTGACAGACATGTTTTAGCAGTAGGAAGAGTCCCATTCATGTAAGGAGAACACCAGGGCTTTTTCAAAATCAGTGTCTCCCCGAAACCCAAACTGGGGAGTTTTTTAAGCTACGGCTACACATATGTTCATTAAGGGCCTTGGGAAGTAGGCAGAGTCCAAACTTTAGATGACTGAAGTCTTCAGGGTCAGAAGCACTCACCACCGGCTTCCCTTAGGTTACACTTTAACTGTCATTGATAGATGATGTCAATAAAAATATCTGTTCTTTTTCCGATTATTTCCCCTTATAGGTTATTGCACAATATTGAGTGTAGTTCCCTGTGCTATACAGTAGTTCCTTGTTGATGATCTATTTTATACATAGCAGTGTGTATGTGTTAATTCCAAACTGTTAATTTATCCCTCCTCCCACCTTTCCCCTTTGGTAATAATAAATTATAAGATTTTATACTTCTCAGAAATGGGGGAGCTGAAAGAGAGGTATCATTTTCAATGGAAAAGCATTTAAAACAAGATTGAAGCTTTAACCAAGATTATTAGATGTACATCCTTGGAAAGAAATCACTTCATTTCTCTAATATTGACCTGACAAATAGGACAAACCTTCTCACTGAACTTGCTTATAATAAAGTGATGGAAATATCAAATGGAAGTGTTAGAAACATCTTATTTTACCCGAGCCTTATAAACTGTTCTATGTTAACTACAGTTTGGCTCACACATCTGTTCATTGAAGTTACAATAGTCTCAATTTCTGTTACTGATCCTCCAGAGTGGACCCCAACAAGGGTCCCCCTGCCCATTGTCATTGGGGCCAACAGATCGAGACTGAGTTTGGTTCCCAAGCAAAGGAAACTTTATATTTTCATCAGAGAATGGAGAGGTGAGAGCATGCACTACCCCGTGGGCTGTGGGCTGGGCTGCTGTGTAGAGATCCTGTCAGAGTCAGTGGGAGGGAGGGGGCGGAGCTCTCAAGGGCCGGGTTGGCTGCAGCTCAGGCTCTATATCTCGGAGTCTGCACTGGGCCCCAGGAGCTGAGGTGTCGACCCAGCCATTCTGCACCAGGAAATCTGGTCTGAAGTGCCGGGTGTGGAACCTCTGCATGCGGGACCCTAGGAGCACGTGAAATTAGACAAAGCACAAAGGATAAAAAAGGTCAGACTTGACTTTATTGCCCAGATTCTATTTTTATCTCCCAGGGATTTTTAATGGGCTTTGCTGGGGACAAACCCCTCCTCTGCCTTTTGTCCCGTTCCTCACTCTTGGAGTGCTGAGGGTGCAGACCCTTCTTCTGTAACTGCTGAGTGCTGAGTTGGGAGCCCTCATACCAGGGGACGAGGGTCAGAACTTCTCCCCAGCAGCCTCCAGGTGACGTTGATTGGCCCCAGGACCCCTGCCTCCCTGCTCGTCCGCCTGAGCACCAGCATTGGAAGTGTTATAGATTCTAATGACCTTTAAGGGTCCAGGAAAGAGATGTGCAGAGACGCTGTGGGGGCCGGTTTCACCCCGCCCCACATTTGTTCGGCCACCTTAGGCTGACCGTTTCTGCCAGCCTAGATGCTCTGACCAGTAGTCTGCTCTTTCTTCAATTAGGCCCCTGAATTAACATAAAAACAGCACCAGGTGTCAGAGCCCTGCCCGCTCAACTCCCAGACAGTCCAGGGTCAGTGGTGATCAAGGACCATGATGGCCACTGAGTCAACAGCCTTTTGAAGTAAACAGGAGTCCAGCCGGTCTTATTGGCCACCATCATCACGGTGTCTGTAGGCTTTTCTATGGTGACAGTGTGATATACGGTTCCCCCGCCAAGATTATTAGCTCCCCTCCGGGTGCAGGAAGTCCTGCAAGCAGTAGTCTACTCCTTCGGGACACACTATTGTTGTTTTATGAGAGAAACTCCAGGTCAAGTGATGTTCACATGAGTCGTCATGGTGCCCTGTTGCCTCCGGTTATCTCTCTGGATGTTGGAGTTGGAGGGCCTCCTCACTCGAGGTCGGTGTGCCCACGGAGCGAACCCTGCAACTTCAGGGCATGGTTGGTGATTAGGATCACCACGTGGGGTCCTTTTCCCTTAGGAGGGAGGTGGCCTTTTGGGCTGCTGATTTCCAGGTTTTTAGATACCGCCAGTATCTTGGCCAGATGTGGCAGTGGGCCAAGCCCCTTGGTGACTGTAGTTTATCCTACCTGGATGGCATTCTTGCGTTGTTCCATTTCAAGTGGTCCCAGTTTTTGCACTAATTCTCCAATGGCGATTCACCTTTCACCGGGAATGGAAAGGTCAAAGGGTTTAGCTCAATTAGGGAGTTCCAGGGCAAGGGTCTGAATTGACTGCTCTTTCCATTCTTGAAAGGCCACTTCTGGATTCTGTTCAAAAGGATCATCATCTTTTCCTTTCAGTGTTTCATATAGAGGCCCAGCTAGTAGACTGTAGTTAGGGATCCAGAAGCAGCAAACCCTGGCCTCCCCAGGAACCCCTAAGCTGTCTTCTAGTTTTAGAAAGGGGTAAGGCTGCAAATGGTTTCTTCCCTTTCCTGGGATGGGCTTCTCTGACCTTGTGTGAGAATGAAGCCCAGGCAGGTCACCGCAGTCTGTGATATTTGAGCTTTTTCTTGGACAACTTCTATCCTTTATTGGCTTGGTAGTTCAGAGGCCTCCTTAGTAGGGCTGGCGATCAGAATGTCGTCTGCATATTGAAGGAGGGTTTCCTTTTCCAGAGGTAGAACTTTTCGGTCGTTAGCTAAGCTTTCCCCAAAGATGGTGTGGGAATTTTTGAACCCTTGGGGCAAGACGGCCCGGAAGTATTGTTTTAGTTGTATGTTGAGTCCTGCCACTCACAAGCCAAAATTTCTTGTGACTCTGGGACTAATGGAATACAAAAGAAGGCATCATTGAAGACTAATACAGAATACCATGTCCTGGTGGTTGGTAGAATGACCAGCAGGGTGTAGGAATCAGGAGCAACTGGAGGTATATCCTCGGTGGCTTCACTGACTGTCCTGACATCCTTTACCAGGTCCCCAGCAGCCCATGGGGCTCTCGTGGTCAGGCCAATCCCAGGATATGGAGCTCTCCTGGGCAGGTACCCCACCCCCAACCCAGCCCACGGGGCTCTCATGGTCAGGCCCCTCCCAGGATACAGAGCTACCCTTGCAGGTACCGTGGCAGGGCTGGGCACACAGGAACCGTGCACATAGCCCTCATTGAAGAGCACCCCCAGCTCACCTGTCGCTCAGAGCTGACACAGAGCACCTCAGAGCAGGACTTGAACTAACAAACAGCAGCTCCGACAGGTCTGTGACCCTGGGCATCACTCTGTGTGGCCTCCCTCCACCTGGTCTTCCAGAGACTTCCACTGCACCCAGGGCACCAGGCCTCTGTCTCCAACCACCACCCACCCCTCCTCTCCCTGACTCCTGGGTTCCTCTCATTAGGAGAGGGTTTTCTTGAAGTTGTCTCCCACTCATGGGCCAGATAAAATGATTAGAAAACAAGCCAAAGCTGCAGCCCCTTGTCTATCCTGACTCTCAGGAGCCCACACCTGTTCCTTGGACCTGGCCGGTTCAGCAAGTTCCATTTTCTGCAACTGTGAGCCCCTGAGGGGTGATGATTGGCTACCTGGGCAGCCTTACCATGCTGGCCAGCCCTCCCCAGGTGTGCCTGGGTTGAGATCAATATAAATACCACTCCAGGCAGCAAAAGCCCCTGCAGCTGTGCCTGACGCCATTTTCTCTGCCCTGTCAGCAGTCTCGGGGCTGGGCTGGTGGGAGGGAGTGAGAGGCCACGGCTTTGTGGGTGGCCCAGTGTGAGTGGGGCTCTGCTGGACTTTCTGCAGCAGATGCCAGGCTGCCACCTGCTAAAGAAGAGGATGTGTCACCCATACCTGCTGCTGGAATTTCTCCCTGGGCAGAGGTGAGGAAGGAAAAAAGCAGTGGGGGCAGGGACAGGACGGGTATCTCAGGCAGGGAAATGGAAATCTTCCAGAAGAGCACCCAGGGCCAGGACCATCCTGGCTGGCCTGCAGGCACCAAGTCAGCTGGCATGCTGTCACTCGTGTGGCTCCATGGCCCTTCCTCTAGGCTTTCAAGTCCTTGTATATATTCAGGTGTTTTACCTGGGAAGGGTGGGAACAGTTCAGCAGCAAGTGGCCTGGGTCTCAGCTCACGTTTACTCACAGATGCCTCGGCACGGTGCCCCAGCTTTGCAATGAGGATGCTTGTTGTGTGGGGGCTGCTGGCTGAATGGGAGACGATTCCCCACCACTGACCAACTTCAGAATTGTTTACAACTGGAGCAAGTGCCCTGATACGGTTTTCCTCTGAGTAACTGGTGGGTTCTGTTTTTTTTTTTCTCTTTTTCGTTTTTGGTTCAAGGTAGATTTTATTCCTCTTTTTTGTATTTACAGATATAAGCATGGAAATAATTTATTCATATAAATACATGTATGTGAAGGGAATAATTGTTTTTTCTGTTTTATTTTTTAAATTTTATTTCTTTTTAATTTTGAATTTTATTTTATATTTTTATACAGCAGGTTCTCATTGGTTATCTACTTTATACATATAAATGTTTACATGCCAATCCCAATCTCTCAACTCCTCCCACCACCACCCCTCCAAGAGCTTTCCCCCCTTGTTGTCCATACGATTGTTGTCTACATCTGTTGCTCTATTTATGCCTTGCAAAATGGTTAATCTGTACAGTTTTTCTAGGTTCCACATATATGCATGAATATACAAGATTTGTTTTTCTCTTTCTGACTTACTTCACTCTGTAGGACAGTCTCTAGATCCATCGACGTCTCTACAAATGACCCAATTTCATTCCTTTCATGGCTTAGTAATATTCCATTTTATATATGTACCACAGCTTTATGCATTCGTCTGTCTGTGGGCATTTAGGTTGCTTCCATTACCTCGATATTGTAAATAGTGATGCAATGAACATTGCGGTGAATGTCTCTTTTTGATTTATGGTTTTGTCTGAGTATATGTCCAGTCCTGGGATTGCTGTATCATATGGTAATTCTATTATTAGTTTCTTAAGAAACTCCATATTGTTCTCCATAGTGACTGTATCAATTTATATTCCCAACAATAGTGGAAGAGTGTTCCTTTTCTCCACACCCTTTCCAGCATTTGTTGTTTGTAGATTTTCAGATGATGCCCATTCTAACAGGTGTGAGGTGATACCTCATTGTTGAGTCCATTTCGTTGAGCAACGGGTAGGTCTTGTCTATTACATATTTGGCTTATGGAACGGTATCTGTGCTAATTTCAAACTCTGGTTTTATGCAGCACCCCAACTCACCTTTCCCCTTAAGCAAGCATAAGTTGGTTTTCTAAACTTGAGACCCTGTTCTGTTTTGTAATTCAGTTCATGTGTAGCCAAGTTTACATTCCATGCATTAGTGATACCTTATGATGTTTCTTTTTCTGTGTGACTTATTTCACTTAGAATCATCATGCCTCAATCCACTCATTATGCTGGTACAGGCCTGGTGACACAGATTTCATTGCTGAGTGGTATTCTGTTGTACATAAGTACCGCAACTTCTTTATCAATTATTTGTTCTCTGGGATATTTAACTTGTACTGTAGAAGAGGCTCCTGTAAACAGAGCCGTTGTAAATTTTGGGGTGGCTGTGTCTTTTTGATTTTAATTTCCCTAAGCTATAGGACCATAAGTGGAAATGCCCTAGATTCTGTTGCTTTGTTTTTCAGATGTATCAGGAAACACCATTCACTTCTCCAGAGTGGCTGTTGGCAATGTACATCCCGCCCATAAGCATAACAAGGCTCCTTTTTCCCCATGGCCTGTCTTGCCTTTCTGGATTTTACACTTTTCTCAGTGGCCCTTTAGACCGGGGGGAAGTGACACTTCATAGTAGTTCGGATTTCCATTGCAAGCTTGCTTGGTTTGCCAAAAAGGGCGTATGTGTTTTTTCCTGAATATATTCAGGAACAAACTCATACGCCCTTTGTTGCCAAGTGCATCATTGTCGATGTTCTGCCTCTTTTCCTATGCTTTAAATGCAAATCCAGTCTACCTCCTGAAATCGGTTTCCTGCAATTCTGCCCCGCTTTCAAGTCCTCTTCGCAGCCTTACTTCAATATATTTTTGGACGTTATCTGTCATTTATAACTCTGCAGGTTTGTGAATTACAGGGCCCCTGAGCTCCTTTCTTCAACTCGCTTTCTTGTGAGCTGGCCGCAACACCGCAGGATTGCTTCTGGTCCTAGTGTGGTTCCGGCATGGCACGCTGAGCCTTTGGTTAATTCCTCTTCCTCGTGGGAAATGAGAGTTAAATTTGCCCGTCTGGACACCTCCACCTAGTCTCTCATTGGTTCTCCCTATTCCTGTTCATTTTCCACAGAAATTGCAAACTGGGCCAAACAGGAGGTTAAAGGCACGGACTCTCCAAGTAGGTAGAGTGTTAGTAAAGCGTCTGGAATGTTGCACCCGAGTACCAAGGGACGAAAACTGAGACACATTTGAACACGTTTTCCGATCACACGGTGGATCATACTCTGGGTTCCACATGCATGTTTTAGCTGAAGGAAGAATCCCTTAAACAGGGAGAGTTGAGACCCATGGAATGGGTACCATGCAATATGACTTCAAAGGGTCTGCATTTGCTCACCGAACCTCACCAATCCTATCACTGCTGCGTTTATGCCGCTGTACACACGCTTGATTCTCTTTCGGAGACATATAAATCCATAGGTTTTAAGATTCTTACTAGTCAGGTAGATTCTTACTAGTCAGGTATAGTCTTAGGCGTTTAATATGGGGTGTTGAGTCCACTTCGTTGAGCAAGGAGTAGCTCTTGTCTATTACATATTTGGCTTATGGAACGGTATCTGTGCTCATTTCAATCTCTGGTTTTATGCAGCACCCCAACTCACCCGTCCCCTTAAGCAAGCATAAGTTGGTTTTCTACATTTGACACCCTGTTCTGTTTTGTAATTCAGTTCTTGTGTAGCCAAGTTTACATTCCGTGTATTAGTGATATCTTATGATGTTTCTTTTTCTGTGTGACTAATTTCACTTAGAATCATCGTACCTGAATCCACTCATTATGCTGCTACGGGCCTGATGACATAGATTTCATTGCTGAGTGATATTGCATTGTACGTAAGTACCACAATTTCTTTATCCATTTTTCGCTTTCTGTGATATTGAACTTGTACCGTAAACGAGGTTCTTGTAAACAGAGCCGTCCCAAACTTTGGGGTGGCTGTGTCTTTTTGATTTTAATTTCCCTAAGCTATAGGACCATAAGTGGAAGTGCCCTAGGCTCTGTTGCTTTGTTTTTTGGATGTTTCAGGAAACACCATACACTTCTCCAGAGTGGCTGCTGGCAATTTACATCCCGCCCATCAGCATAACTAGGCTCCCAGTTCTCCATGGCCTGTCCTGCCTTTCTGGATTTTACACTTTTTTCAGATGGCCCTTTTGACCGGGGGGCAGTGAGACTTCATTGTAGTGCAGATTTCCTTTGCAAGCTTGCTTGGTTGGCCAAAAAGGGCGTATGCGTTTTTTCCTGAATATATTCAGGAAAAAACGCATACGCCCTTTTTGGCCAAGTGCATCATTGTGGACGTTCTGCCTCTTTTCCTATGCTTTACATGCAATTCCAGTCTACCTCCTGAAATCGGTTTCCTGCAATTCTGCCCCCCTTTCAACTCCTCTTGGCATCCTTACTTCAATATATTTTTGGAAGATAGCTGTCATTTATAACTCTGCAGGTTTGTGAATTACAGTGCCCCTGAGCTCCTTTCTTCAACTCGCTTTCTTGTGAGCTGGCCACAACACCGCAGGATTGCTTCTGGTCCTAGTGTGGTTCCGGCATGGCACGCTGAGCCTTTGGTTAATTCCTCTTCCTGGTGGGAAATGAGAGTTAAATTTGCCCGTCTGGACACCTCCACCTAGTCTCTCATTGGTTCTCCCTATTCCTGTTCATTTTCCATAGAAATTGCAAACTTGGCCATACAGGAGGTTTAAGGCACTGACTCTCCATGTGGGGAGAGTGTTAGTAAAGCATCTGGAATGTTGCACCCGAGTACCAGGGGACGAAAACTGAGAGACGTTTGAACACGTTTTCCGATCACACGGTGGATCATACTCTGTGTTCCACATGAATGTTTTAGCTGAAGGAAGAATCCCTTAAACAGGGAGAGTTGAGACCCATGGAATGGGTACCATGCAATATGACTTCAAAGGGTCTGCATTTGCTCACCGAACCTCACCAATCCTATCACTGCTGCGTTTATGCCGCTGTACACACGCTTGATTCTCTTTCGGAGACATATAAATACATAGGTTTTAAGATTCTTACTAGTCAGGTAGATTCTTACTAGTCAGGTATATTCTTAGGCGTTTAATATGGGGTGTTGAGTCCACTTCGTTGAGCAAGGAGTAGCTCTTGTCTATTACATATTTGGCTTATGGAACGGTATTTGTGCTAATTTCAATCTCTGGTTTTATGCAGCACCCCAACTCACCTTTCCCCTTAAGCAAGCATAAGTTGGTTTTGTACATTTGACACCCTGTTCTGTTTTGTAATTCAGTTCTTGTGTAGCCAAGTTTACATTCCGTGTAGTAGTGATATCTTATGATGTTCCTTTTTCCGTGTGACTTATTTCACTTAGAATCATCGTACCTGAATCCACTCATTATGATGCTACGGGCCTGATGACATAGATTTCATTGCTGAGTGATATTGCATTGTACGTAAGTACCACAACTTCTTTATCCATTTTTCGCTTTCTGTGATATTGAACTTGTACCGTAAACGAGGTTCTTGTAAACAGAGCCGTCCCAAACTTTGGGGTGGCTGTGTCTTTTTGATTTTAATTTCCCTAAGCTATAGGACCATAAGTGGAAGTGCCCTAGGCTCTGTTGCTTTGTTTTTTGGATGTTTCAGGAAACACCATACACTTCTCCAGAGTGGCTGCTGGCAATTTACATCCCGCCCATCAGCATAACAAGGCTCCCAGTTCTCCATGGCCTGTCCTGCCTTTCTGGATTTTACACTTTTTTCAGATGGCCCTTTTGACCGGGGGGCAGTGAGACTTCATTGTAGTGCAGATTTCCTTTGCAAGCTTGGTTGGTTGGCCAAAAAGGGCGTATGTGTTTTTTCCTGAATATATTCAGGAAAAAACGCATACACACTTTTTGGCCAAGTGCATCATTGTGGACGTTCTGCCTCTTTTCCTATGCTTTACATGCAATTCCAGTCTACCTCCTGAAATCGGTTTCCTGCAATTCTGCCCCGCTTTCAACTCCTCTTGGCAGCCTTACTTCAATATATTTTTGGAAGATAGCTGTCATTTATAACTCTGCAGGTTTGTGAATTACAGTGCCCCTGAGCTCCTTTCTTCAACTCGCTTTCTTGTGAGCTGGCCACAACACCGCAGGATTGCTACTGGTTCTAGTGTGGTTCAGGCCTGGCACGCTGAGCCTTTGGTTAATTCCTCTTCCTGGTGGGAAATGAGAGTTAAATTTGCCCGTCCGGACACCTCCACCTAGTCTCTCATTGGTTCTCCCTATTCCTGTTCATTTTCCACAGAAATTGCAAACTGGGCCAAACAGGAGGTTAAAGGCACCGACTCTCCAAGTGGGGAGAGTGTTAGTAAAGCGTCTGGAATGTTGCACCCGAGTACCAGGGGACGAAAACTGAGACACATTTGAAAACGTTTTCCGATCACATGGTGGATCATACTCTGGGTTCCACATGCATGTTTTAGCTGAAGGAAGAATCCCTTAAACCTGGAGAGTTGAGACCCATGGAATGGGTACCATGCAATATGACTTCAAAGGGTCTGCATTTGCTCAACAAACCTCACCAATCCTATCACTGCTGCGTTTATGCCGCTGTACACACGCTTGATTCTCTTTCGGAGACATATAAATCCATAGGTTTTAAGATTCTTACTAGTCAGGTAGATTCTTACTAGTCAGGTATATTCTTAGGCGTTTAATATGGGGTGTTGAGTCCACTTCGTTGAGCAAGGAGTAGCTCTTGTCTATTACATATTTGGCTTATGGAACGGTATCTGTGCTCATTTCAATCTCTGGTTTTATGCAGCACCCCAACTCACCTTTCCCCTTAAGCAAGCATAAGTTGGTTTTGTACATTTGACACCCTGTTCTGTTTTGTAATTCAGTTCTTGTGTAGCCAAGTTTACATTCCGTGTATTAGTGATATCTTATGATGTTCCTTTTTCCGTGTGACTTATTTCACTTAGAATCATCGTACCTGAATCCACTCATTATGCTGCTACGGGCCTGATGACTTAGATTTCATTGCTGAGTGATATTGCATTGTACGTAAGTACCACAACTTCTTTATCCATTTTTCGCTTTCTGTGATATTGAACTTGTACCGTAAACGAGGTTCTTTTAAACAGAGCCGGCCCAAACGTTGGGGTGGCTGTGTCTTTTTGATTTTAATTTCCCTAAGCTATAGGACCATAAGTGGAAATGCCCTAGGCTCTGTTGCTTTGTTTTTTGGATGTTTCAGGAAACACCATACACTTCTCCAGAGTGGCTGCTGGCAATTTACATCCCGCCCATCAGCATAACAAGGCTCCCAGTTCTCCATGGCCTGTCCTGCCTTTCTGGATTTTACACTTTTTTCACATGGCCCTTTTGACCGGGGGGGCAGTGAGACTTCATTGTAGTGCAGATTTCCTTTGCAAGCTTGCTTGGTTGGCCAAAAAGGGCGTATGCGTTTTTTCCTGAGTATATTCAGGAAAAAACGCATATGCCGTTTTTAGCCAAGTGCATCATTGTGGACGTTCTGCCTATTTTCCTATGCTTTACATGCAATTCCAGTCTACCTCCTGAAATCGGTTACTGCAATTCTGCCCTGCTTTCAACTCCTCTTGGCAGCCTTACTTCAATATATTTTTGGAAGATAGCTGTCATTTATAACTCTGCAGGTTTGTGAATTACAGTGCCCCTGAGCTCCTTTCTTCAACTCGCTTTCTTGTGAGCTGGCCGCAACACCGCAGGATTGCTTCAGGCCCTAGTTTAGTTCCGGCACAGTATGTTGAGACTTTGGTTAATTCCTCTTCCTGGTGGGAAATGAGAGTTAAATTTGCCCGTCCGGACACCTCCATGTAGTCTCTCATTGGTTCTCCCTATTCCTGTTCATTTTCCACAGAAATTGCAAACTGGGCCAAACAGGAGGTTAAAGGCACAGACTCTCCAAGTGGGGAGAGTGTTAGTAAAGCGTCTGGAATGTTGCACCCGAGTACCAGGGGACGAAAACTGAGACACATTTGAACACGTTTCCCGATCACACGGTGGATCATACTCTGGGTTCCACATGCATGTTTTAGCTGAAGGAAGAATCCCTTAAACCTGGAGAGTTGAGACCCATGGAATGGGTACCATGCAATATGACTTCAAAGGGTCTGCATTTGCTCACCGAACCTCACCAATCCTATCACTGCTGCGTTTATGCCTCTGTACACACGCTTGATTCTCTTTCGGAGACATATAAATCCATAGGTTTTAAGATTCTTACTAGTCAGGTAGATTCTTACTAGTCAGGTATATTCTTAGGCGTTTAATATGGGGTGTTGAGTCCACTTCGTTGAGCAAGGAGTAGCTCTTGTCTATTACATATTTGGCTTATGGAACGGTATCTGTGCTAATTTCAATCTCTGGTTTTATGCAGCACCCCAACTCACCCGTCCCCTTAAGCAAGCATAAGTTGGTTTTCTACATTTGACACCCTGTTCTGTTTTGTAATTCAGTTCTTGTGTAGCCAAGTTTACATTCCGTGTAGTAGTGATACCATATGATGTTCCTTTTTCTGTGTGACTTATTTCACTTAGAATCATTGTACCTGAATCCACTCATTATGCTGCTATGGGCCTGATGACATAGATTTCATTGCTGAGTGATATTGCATTGTACGTAAGTACCACAACTTCTTTATCCATTTTTCGCTTTCTGTGATATTGAACTTGTACGGTAAATGGGGTTCTTGTAAACAGAGCCCTCCCAAACTTTGGGGTGGCTGTGTCTTTTTGATTTTAATTTCCCTAAGCTATAGGACCATAAGTGGAAGTGCCCTAGGCTCTGTTGCTTTGTTTTTTGGATGTTTCAGGAAACACCATACACTTCTCCAGAGTGGCTGCTGGCAATTTACATCCCGCCCATCAGCATAACAAGGCTCCCAGTTCTCCATGGCCTGTCCTGCCTTTTTGGATTTTACACTTTTTACAGATGTCCCTTTTGACCAGGGGGCAGTGAGACTTCATTGTAGTGCAGATTTCCTTTGCAAGCTTGCTTGGTTGGCCAAAAAGGGCGTATGCGTTTTTTTCCTGAATAGATTCAGGAAAAAACGCATACGCCCTTTTTGGCCAAGTGCATCATTGTGGACGTTCTGCCTCTTTTCCTATGCTTTACATGCAATTCCAGTGTACCTCCTGAAATCGGATTCCTGCAATTCTGCCCCGCTTTCAACTCCTCTTGGCAGCCTAACTTCAATATATTTTTGGAAGATAGCTGTCATTTATAACTCTGCAGGTTTGTGAATTACAGTGCCCCTGAGCTCCTTTCTTCAACTCGCTTTCTTGTGAGCTGGCCGCAACACCACAGGATTGCTTCAGGCCCTAGTTTAGTTCCGGCACGGCATGCTGAGCCTTTGGTTAATTCCTCTTCGTGGTGGGAAATGAGAGTTAAATTTGCCCGTCCGGACACCTCCACCTAGTCTCTCATTGGTTCTCCCTATTCCTGTTCATTTTCCACAGAAATTGCAAACTGGGCCAAACAGGAGGTTAAAGGCACTGACTCTCCAAGTGGGGAGAGTGTTAGTAAAGCGTCTGGAATGTTGCACCCGAGTACCAGGGGACGAAAACTGAGACTCATTTGAACACGTTTCCCGATCACACGGTGGATCATACTCTGGGTTCCACATGCATGTTTTAGCTGAAGGAAGAATCCCTTAAACCTGGAGAGTTGAGACCCATGGAATGGGTACCATGCAATATGACTTCAAAGGGTCTGCATTTGCTCACCGAACAGCACCAATCCTTTCACTGCTGCGTTTATGCCGCTGTACACACGCTTGATTCTCTTTCGGAGACATATAAATCCATAGGTTTTAAGATTCTTACTAGTCAGGTAGATTCTTACTAGTCAGGTATATTCTTAGGCGTTTAATATGGGGTGTTGAGTCCACTTCGTTGAGCAAGGAGTAGCTTTGTCTATTACATATTTGGCTTATGGAACGGTATCTGTGCTCATTTCAATCTCTGGTTTTATGCAGCACCCCAACTCACCCGTCCCCTTAAGCAAGCATAAGTTGGTTTTCTACATTTGACACCCTGTTCTGCTTTGTAATTCAGTTCTCGTGTAGCCAAGTTTACATCCCGTGTATTAGTGATATCTTATGATGTTTCTTTTTCTGTGTGACTAATTTCACTTAGAATCATCGTACCTGAATCCACTGATTATGCTGCTATGGGCCTGATGACATAGATTTCATTGCTGAGTGATATTGCATTGTACGTAAGTACCACAACTTCTTTATCCATTTTTCGCTTTGTGTGATATTGAACTTGTACCGTAAACGAGGTTCTTGTAAACAGAGCCGTCCCAAACTTTGGGGTGGCTGTGTCTTTTTGATTTTAATTTCCCTAAGCTATAGGACCATAAGTGAAAGTGCCCTAGGCTCTGTTGCTTTGTTTTTTGGATGTTTCAGGAAACACCATACACTTCTCCAGAGTGGCTGCTGGCAATTTACATCCCACCCATCAGCATAACAAGGCTCCCAGTTCTCCATGGCCTGTCCTGCCTTTCTGGATTTTACACTTTTTTCAGATGGCCCTTTTGACCGGGGGGCAGTGAGACTTCATTGTAGTGCAGATTTCCTTTGCAAGCTTGCTTGGTTGGCCAAAAAGGGCGTATGCGTTTTTTCCTCAGGAAAAAACGCATATGCCCTTTTTGGCCAAGTGCATCATTGTGGACGTTCTGCCTCTTTTCCTATGCTTTACATGCAATTCCAGTCTACCTCCTGAAATCGGTTTTGTGCAATTCTGCCCCGCTTTCAACTCCTCTTGGCAGCCTTACTTCAATATATTTTTGGAAGATAGCTGTCCTTTATAACTCTGCAGGTTTGTGAATTACAGTGTCCCTGAGCTCCTTTCTTCAACTCGCTTTCTTGTGAGCTGGCCGCAACACCGCAGGATTGCTTCTGGCCCTAGTGTGGTTCCGGCATGGCACGCTGAGCCTTTGGTTAATTCCTCTTCCTGGTCGGATATGAGAGTTAAATTTGCCCGTCCGGACACCTCCACGTAGTCTCTCATTGGTTCTCCCTATTCCTGTTCATTTTCCACAGAAATTGCAAACTGGGCCAAACAGGAGGTTAAAGGCACTGACTCTCCAAGTGAGGAGAGTGTTAGTAAAGCGTCTGGAATGTTGCACCCGAGTACCAGGGGACGAAAACTGAGACACATTTGAACACGTTTGCCTATCACACGGTGGATCATACTCTGGGTTCCACATGCATGTTTTAGCTGAAGGAAGAATCCCTTAAACCTGGAGAGTTTAGACCCATGGAATGGGTACCATGCAATATGACTTCAAAGGGTCTGCATTTGCTCAGCGAACCTCACCAATCCTATCACTGCTGCGTTTATGCCACTGTACACACGCTTGATTCACTTTCGGAGACATATAAATCCATAGGTTTTAAGATTCTTACTAGTCAGGTATATTGTTAGGCGTTTAATATGGGGTGTTGAGTCCACTTCGTTGAGCAAGGAGTAGCTCTTGTCTATTACATATTTGGCTTATGGAACGGTACCTGTGCTAATTTCAATCTCTGGTTTTATGCAGCACCCCAACTCACCTTTCCCCTTAAGCAAGCATAAGTTGGTTTTTTACATTTGACACCCTGTTCTGTTTTGTAATTCAGTTCTTGTGTAGCCAAGTTTACATTCCGTGTAGTAGTGATATCTTATGATGTTTCTTTTTCTGTGTGACTTATTTCACTTAGAATCATCGTACCTGAATCCACTCATTATGCTGCTACGGGCCTGATGACATAGATTTCATTGCTGAGTGATATTGCATTGTACGTAAGTACCACAACTTCTTTATCCATTTTTCGCTTTCTGTGATATTGAACTTGTACCGTAAACGAGGTTCTTGTAAACAGAGCGGTCCCAAACTTTGGGGTGGCTGTGTCTTTTTGATTTTAATTTCCCTAAGCTATAGGACCATAAGTGGAAGTGCCCTAGGCTCTGTTGCTTTGTTTTTTGGATGTTTCAGGAAACACCATACACTTCTCCAGAGTGGCTGCTGGCAATTTACATCCCGCCCATCAGCATAACAAGGCTCCCAGTTCTCCATGGCCTGTCCTGCCTTTTTGGATTTTACACTTTTTACAGATGTCCCTTTTGACCAGGGGGCAGTGAGACTTCATTGTAGTGCAGATTTCCTTTGCAAGCTTGCTTGGTTGGCCAAAAAGGGCGTATGCGTTTTTTCCTCAATATATTCAGGAAAAAACGCATACGCCCTTTTTGGCCAAGTGCATCATTGTGGACGTTCTGCCTCTTTTCCTATGCTTTACATGCAATTCCAGTCTACCTTCTGAAATCGGTTTCCTGCAATTCTGCCCTGCTTTCAAGTACTCTTGGCAGCCTTACTTCAATATATTTTTGGAAGATAGCAGTCATTTATAACTCTGCAGGTTTGTGAATTACAGTTTCCCTGAGCTCCTTTCTTCAACTCGCTTTCTTGTGAGCTGGCCGCAACACCGCAGGATTGCTTCTGGCCCTAGTGTTGTTCCGGCATGGCACGCTGAGCCTTTGGTTAATTCGTCTTCCTGGTGGGAAATGAGAGTTAAATTTCCCCGTCCGGACACCTCCAGCTAGTCTCTCCTTGGTTCTCCCTATTCCTGTTCATTTTCCACAGAAATTGCAAACTTGGCCAAACAGGAGGTTAAAGGCACCGACTCTCCAAGTGGGGAGAGTGTTAGTAAAGCGTCTGGAATGTTGCACCCGAGTACCAGGGGACGAAAACTGAGAAACATTTGAACACGTTTCCCGATCACACGGTGGATCATACTGTGGGTTCCACATGCATGTTTTACCTGAAGGAAGAATCCCTTAAACATGGAGAGTTGAGACCCATGGAATGGGTACCATGCAATATGACTTCAAAGGGTCTGCATTTGCTCACCGAACCTCACCAGTCCTATCACTGCTGCGTTTATGCCCCTGTACACACGCTTGATTTTCTTTCAGAGACATAGCAATCCATAGGTTTTAAGATACTTACTAGTCAGGTACATTCTTAGGCGTTTAATATGGGGTGTTGAGTCCATTTCGTTGAGCAAGGAGTAGTTCTCGTCTATTCCATATTTGGCTTAAGGAACTTTATCTGTGCTCATTTCAATCTCTGGTTTTATGCAGCACCCCAACTCACCTTTCCCCTTAAGCAAGCATAAGTTGGTTTTCTAAATTTGAGGCCCTGTTCTGTTTTGTAATCCAGTTCCTGTGTAGCCAAGTTTACATTCCGTGTATTAGTGATATCTTATGATGTTTCTTTTTCTGTGTGACTTATTTCACTTAGAATCATCATACCTGAATCCACTCATTATGCTGCTACGGGCCTGATGACATAGATTTCATTGCTGAGTGATATTGCATTGTACGTAAGTACCACAACTTCTTTATCCATTTTTTGCTTTCTGCGATATTGAACTTGTACCGTAAAGGAGGTTCTTGTAAACAGAGCCGTCCCAAACTTTCGGGTGGCTGTGTCTTTTTTATTTTAATTTCCCTAAACTATAGGACCATAAGTGGAAGTGCCATAGGCTCTGTTGCTTTGTTTTTTAGATGTTTCAGGAAACACCATACACCTCTCCCGAGTGGCTGTTGGCAATTTACATCCCGCCTATCAGCATAACAAGGCTCCCAGTTCTCCAAGGCCTGTCCTGCCTTTCTGGATTTTACACTTTTTTCAGGTAGCCCTTTTGACCGGGGGGAAGTGAGTCTTCATTGTAGTGCAGATTTCCTTTGCAAGCTTGCTTGGTTGGCCAAAAAGGGCGTATGAGTTTTTTCCTGAATATATTCAGGAAAAAACGCATACGCCCTTTTTGGCCAAGTGCATCATTGTGGACGTTCTGCCTCTTTTCCTATGCTTTAAATGCAATTCCAGTCTACCTCCTGAAATCGGTTTCCTGCAATTCTGCCCGTCTTTCAAGTCCTCTTGGCAGCCTTACTTCAGTATATTTTTGGACGATAGCTGTCATTTATAACTCTGCAGGTTTGTGAATTACAGTGCCCCTGAGCTCCTTTCTTCAACTCGCTTTCTTGTGAGCTGGCCGCAACACCGCAGGATTGCTTCAGGCCCTAGTTTGGTTCCGGCATGGCATGTTGAGCCTTTGGTTAATTCCTCTTCCTGATGGGAAATGAGAGTTAAATTTGCCCGTTCAGACACCTCCACCTAGTCTCTCATTGGTTCTCCATATTCCTGTTCATTTTCCACAGAAATTGCAAACTGGGCCAAACAGGAGGTTAAAGGCACTGACTCTCCAAGTGGGGAGAGTGTTAGGAAAGCGTCTGGAATGTCGCACCCGAGTACCAGGGGACGAAAACTGAGACACATTTGAACACGTTTTCCGATCACATGGTGGATCATACTCTGGGTTCCACATGCATGTTTTAGCTAAAGTAAGAATCCCTTAAACATGGAGAGTTGAGACCCATGGAATGGGTACCATGCAATATGACTTCAAAGGGTCTGCATTTGCTCACCGAACCTCACCAATCCTATCACTGCTACGTTTATTCCACTGTACACACGCTTGATTCTCTTTCGGAGACATATAAATCCATAGGTTTTAAGATTCTTACTAGTCAGGTATATTGTTAGGCGTTTAATATGTGGTGTTGAGTCCACTTCGTTGAGCAAGGAGTAGCTCTTGTCTATTACATATTTGGCTTATGGAACGGTATCTGTGCTCATTTCAATCTCTTGTTGTATGCAGCACCCCAACTCACCTCTCCCCTTAAGCAAGCATAAGTTGGTTTTCTACATTTGACACCCTGTTCTGTTTTGTAATTCAGTTCCTGTGTAGCCAAGTTTACATTCCGTGTAGTAGTGATATCTTATGATGTTTCTTTTTCTGTGTGACTTATTTCACTTAGAATCATCGTACCTGAATCCACTCATTATGCTTCTACGGGCCTGATGACATAGATTTCATTGCTGAGTGATATTGCATTGTACGTAAGTACCACAACTTCTTTATCCATTTTTCGCTTTCTGTGATATTGAACTTGTACCGTAAACGAGGTTCTTGTAAACAGAGCGGTCCCAAACTTTGGGGTGGCTGTGTCTTTTTGATTTTAATTTCCCTAAGCTATAGGACCATAAGTGGAAGTGCCCTAGGCTCTGTTGCTTTGTTTTTTAGATGTTTCAGGAAACACCATACACTTCTCCTGAGTGGCTGTTGGCAATTTACATCCCGCCCATCAGCATAACAAGGCTCCCAGTTCTCTATGGCCTGTCCTGCCTTTCTGGATTTTACAATTTTTTCAGATGGCCCTTTTGACCGGGGGTAATTGAGACTTCATTGTAGTGCAGATTTCCTTTGCAAGCTTGCTTGGTTGGCCAAAAAGGGCGTATGCGTTTTTTCCTGAATATATGCAGGAAAAAATGCATACGCCCTTTTTGGCCAAGTGCATCATTGTGGACGTTCTGCCTCTTTTCCTATGCTTTAAATGCAATTCCTGTCTACCTCCTGAAATCGGTTCCTGCAATTCTGCCCCGCTTTCAAGTCCTCTTGGCAGCCTTACTTCAGTATATTTTTGGACGATAGCTGTCATTTATAACTCTACAGGTTTGTGAATTACAGTGCCCCTGAGCTCCTTTCTTCAACTCGCTTTCTTGTGAGCTGGCTGCAACACCACAGGATTGCTTGAGGCCCTAATCTGGTTCCGGCATGGCACGCTGAGCCTTTGGTTAATTCCTCTTCCTGGTGGGAAATGAGAGTTAAATTTGCCCGTCCAGACACCTCCAGCTAGTGTCTCATTGGTTCTCCCTATTCCTGTTCATCTTCCGCAGAAATTGCAAACTGGGCCAAACAGGAGGTTAAAGGCACTGACTCTCCAAGTCGGGAGAGTGTTAGTAAAGCGTCTGGAATGTTGCACCCGAGTACCAGGGGATGAGAACTGAGACATATTGGAACATGTCTCCCGATCACACGGTTGATCATACTCTGGGTTCCACATGCATGTTTTAGCTGAAGGCAGAATCCCTTAAACCTGGAGAGTTGAGACCCGTGGAATGGGTACCATGCAATATGACTTCAAAGGATCTTCATTTGCTCACCGAACCTCTCCAATCCTATCACTGCTGCGTTTATACCCCTGTACACACGCTTGATTTTCTTTCAGAGACATAGCAATCCATAGGTTTTAAGATACTTACTAGTCAGGTACATTCTTAGGCGTTTAATATGGGGTGTTGAGTCCATTTCGTTGAGCAAGGAGTAGTTCTCCTCTATTCCATATTTGGCTTAAGGAACTTTATCTGTGCTCATTTCAATCTCTGGTTTTATGCAGCACCCCAACTCACCTTTCCCCTTAAGCAAGCATAAGTTGGTTTTCTAAATTTGAGGCCCTGTTCTGTTTTGTAATCCAGTTCCTGTGTAGCCAAGTTTACATTCCGTGTATTAGTGATATCTTATGATGTTTCTTTTTCTGTGTGACTTATTTCAGGTAGAATCATCATACCTGAATCCACTCATTATGCTGCTATGGGCCTGATGACATAGATTTCATTGCTGAGTGATATTGCATTGTACGTAAGTACCACAACTTCTTTATCCATTTTTCACATTCTGCGATACTGAACTTGTACCGTAAACGAGGTTCTTGTAAACAGAGCCATCCCAAACTTTGGGGTGTCGGTGTCTTTTTGATTTTAATTTCCCTAAGCTATAGGACCATAAGTGGAAGTGCCCTAGGCTCTGTTGCTTTGTTTTTTACATGTTTCAGGAAACACCATACACCTCTCCCGAGTGGCTGTTGGCAATTTACATCCCGTCCATCAGCATAACAAGGCTCCCAGTTCTCCATGGCCTGTCCTGCCTTTCTGGATTTTACACTTTTTTCATATGGCCCTTTTGACCGGGGGGAAGTGAGACTTCATTGTAGTGCAGATTTCCTTTGCAAGCTTGCTTGGTTGGCCAAAAAGGGCGTATGCGTTTTTTCCTGAATATATTTTCCTGAATATATTTCCTGAATATATTTTCCTGAATATATTTCCTGAATATATTCAGGAAAAAACGCATACGCCCTTTTTGGCCAAGTGCATCATTGTGGACGTTCTGCCTCTTTTCCTATGCTTTAAATGCAATTCCAGTCTACCTCCTGAAATCGGTTTCCTGCAATTCTTCCCCGCTTTCAAGTCCTCTTGGCAGCCTTACTTCAGAATATTTTTGGACGATAGCTGTCATTTATAACTCTGCAGGTTTGTGAATTACAGTGCCCCTCAGCTCCTTTCTTCAACTCGCTTTCTTGGGAGCTGGCCGCAACACCGCAGGATTGCTTCAGGCCTTAATCTGGTTCCGGCACGGCACGCTGAGCCTTTGGTTAATTCCTCTTCCTGGTGGGAAATGAGAGTTAAATTTGCCCGTCCAGACACCTCCAGCTAGTCTCTCATTGGTTCTCCCTATTCCTGTTCATCTTCCGCAGAAATTGCAAATGGGCCAAACAGGAGGTTAAAGGCACTGACTCTCCAAGTCGGGAGAGTGTTTGTAAAGCGTCTGGAATGTTGCACCCAAGTACCAGAGGACGAGAACTGAGACATATTGGAACACGTCTCCCGATCACACGGTTGATCATACTCTGGGTTCCACATGCATGTTTTAGCTGAAGGCAGAATCACTTAAACCTGGAGAGTTGAGACCCGTGGAATGGGTACCATGCAATATGACTTCAAATGGTCTTCATTTGCTCACCGAACCTCTCCAATCCTATCACTGCTGCGTTTATGCCCCTGTACACATGCTTGATTCTCTTTCAGAGACATAGCAATCCATAGGTTTTAAGATACTTACTAGTCAGGTACATTCTTAGGCGTTTAATATGGGGTGTTGAGTCCATTTCGCTGAGCAAGGAGTAGTTCTTGTCTATTCCATATTTGGCTTAAGGAACTTTATCTGTGCTCATTTCAATCTCTGGTTTGATGCAGCACCCCAACTCACCTTTCCCCTTAAGCAAGCATAAGTTGGTTTTCTAAATTTGAGAACCTGTTCTGTTTTGTAATCCATTTCCTGTGTAGCCAAGTTTACATTCCGTGTATTAGTGATATCTTATGATGTTTCTTTTTCTGTGTGACTTATTTCAGTTAGAATCATCATACCTGAATCCACTGATTATGCTGCTACGGGCCTGATGACATAGATTTCATTGCTGAGTGATATTGCATTGTACGTAAGTACCACAACTTCTTTATCCATATTTCACTTTCTGCGCTATTGAACTTGTACCGTAAACGAGGTTCTTGTAAACAGAGCCGTGCCAAACATTGGGGTGGCTGTGTCTTTCTGATTTTAATTTCTCTAAGCTATAGGACCATAAGTGGAAGTGCCCTAGGCTCTGTTGCTTTATTTTTTAGATGTTTCAGAAAACACCATACACTTCTTCCGAGTGGCTCTTGGCAATTTACATCCCGCCCATCAGCATAACAAGGCTCCCAGTTCTCCATGGCCTGTCCTGCCTTTCTGGATTTTACACTTTTTTCAGATGGCCCTTTTGACCGGGGGGAAGTGAGACTTCATTGTAGTGCAGATTTCCTTTACAAGCTTGCTTGGTTGGCCAAAGAGGGCGTATGCGTTTTTTCCTGAATATATTCAGGAAAAAACGCATACGCCCTTTTTGGCCAAGTGCATCATTGTGGACGTTCTGCCTCTTTTCCTATGCTTTAAATGCAATTCCAGTCTACCTCCTGAAATCGGTTTCCTGCAATTCTGCCCCGCTTTCAAGTCCTCTTGGCAGCGTTATTTCAGTATATTTTTGGACGATAGCTGACATTTATAACTCTGCAGGTTTGTGAATTACAGTGCCCCTGAGCTCCTTTCTTCAACTCGCTTTCTTGTGAGCTGGCCGCAACACCGCAGGATTGCTTCAGGCCCTAATCTGTTTCCGGCACGGCACGCTGATCCTTTGGTTAATTCCTCTTCCTGGTGGGACATGAGAGTTAAATTTGCCCGTCCAGACACCTCCAGCTAGTCTCTCATTGGTTCTCCCTATTCCTGTTCATCTTCCGCAGGAATTGCAAATGGGCCAAACAGGAGGTTAAAGGCACTGACTCTCCAAGTCGGGAGAGTGTTTGTAAAGCATCTGCAATGTTGCACCCAAGTACCAGAGGACGAGAACTGAGACATATTGGAACACGTCTCCCGATCACATGGTTGATCATACTCTGGGTTCCACATGCATGTTTTAGCTGAAGGCAGAATCCCTTAAACCTGGAGAGTTGAGACCCGTGGAATGGGTACCATGCAATATGACTTCAAAGGATCTTCATTTGCTCACCGAACCTCTCCAATCCTATCACTGCTGCATTTATGCCCCTGTACACACGCTTGATTTTCTTTCAGAGACATAGCAATCCATAGGTTTTAAGATACTTACTAGTCAGTTACATTCTTAGGCGTTTAATATGGGGTGTTGAGTCCATTTCGTTGAGCAAGGAGTAGTTCTCCTCTATTCCATATTTGGCTTAAGGAACTTTATCTGTGCTCATTTCAATCTCTGGTTTTATGCAGCACCCCAACTCACCTTTCCCCTTCAGCCAGCATAAGTTGGTTTTCTGAATTTGAGACCCTGTTCTGTTTTGTAATCCAGTTCCTGTGTAGCCAAGTTTAAATTCCGTGTATTAGTGATATCTTATGATGTTTCTTTTTCTGTGTGACTTATTTCAGTTAGAATCATCATACCTGAATCCACTGATTATGCTGCTACGGGCCTGATGACATAGATTTCATTGCTGAGTGATATTGCATTGTACGTAAGTACCACAACTTATTTATCCATTTTTCACATTCTGCGATACTGAACTTGTACCGTAAACGAGGTTCTTGTAAACAGAGCCATCCCAAACTTTGGGGTGTCTGTGTCTTTTTGATTTTAATTTCCCTAAGCTATAGGACCATAAGTGGAAGTGCCCTAGGCTCTGTTTCTTTGTTTTTTACATGTTTCAGGAAACACCATACACCTCTCCCTAGTGGGTCTTGGCAATTAACATCCCGCCCATCAGCATAACAAGGCTCCCAGTTCTCCATGGCCTGTCCTGCCTTTCTGGATTTTACACTTTTTTCAGATGGCCCTTTTGACAGGGGGGAAGTGAGACTTCATTGTAGTGCAGATTTCCTTTGCAAGCTTGCTTGGTTGGCCAAAAAAGGCGTATGCGTTTTTTCCTGAATATATTCAGGAAAAAACGCATACGCCCTTTTTGGCCAAGTGCATCATTGTGGACGTTCTGCCTCTTTTCCTATGCTTTAAATGCAATTCCAGTCTACCTCCTGAAATCGGTTTCCTGCAATTCTGCCCCGCTTTCAAGTCCTCTTGGCAGCGTTATTTCAGTATATTTTTGGACGATAGCTGACATTTATAACTCTGCAGGTTTCTGAATTACAGTGCCCCTGAGCTCCTTTCTTCAACTCGCTTTCTTGTGAGCTGGCTGCAACACCACAGGATTGCTTGAGGCCCTAATCTGGTTCCGGCATGGCACGCTGAGCCTTTGGTTAATTCCTCTTCCTGGTGGGAAATGAGAGTTAAATTTGCCCGTCCAGACACCTCCAGCTAGTGTCTCATTGGTTCTCCCTATTCCTGTTCATCTTCCGCAGAAATTGCAAACTGGGCCAAACAGGAGGTTAAAGGCACTGACTCTCCAAGTCGGGAGAGTGTTAGTAAAGCGTCTGGAATGTTGCACCCGAGTACCAGGGGATGAGAACTGAGACATATTGGAACATGTCTCCCGATCACACGGTTGATCATACTCTGGGTTCCACATGCATGTTTTAGCTGAAGGCAGAATCCCTTAAACCTGGAGAGTTGAGACCCGTGGAATGGGTACCATGCAATATGACTTCAAAGGATCTTCATTTGCTCACCGAACCTCTCCAATCCTATCACTGCTGCGTTTATACCCCTGTACACACGCTTGATTTTCTTTCAGAGACATAGCAATCCATAGGTTTTAAGATACTTACTAGTCAGGTACATTCTTAGGCGTTTAATATGGGGTGTTGAGTCCATTTCGTTGAGCAAGGAGTAGTTCTCCTCTATTCCATATTTGGCTTAAGGAACTTTATCTGTGCTCATTTCAATCTCTGGTTTTATGCAGCACCCCAACTCACCTTTCCCCTTAAGCAAGCATAAGTTGGTTTTCTAAATTTGAGGCCCTGTTCTGTTTTGTAATCCAGTTCCTGTGTAGCCAAGTTTACATTCCGTGTATTAGTGATATCTTATGATGTTTCTTTTTCTGTGTGACTTATTTCAGGTAGAATCATCATACCTGAATCCACTCATTATGCTGCTACGGGCCTGATGACATAGATTTCATTGCTGAGTGATATTGCATTGTACGTAAGTACCACAACTTCTTTATCCATTTTTCACATTCTGCGATACTGAACTTGTACCGTAAACGAGGTTCTTGTAAACAGAGCCATCCCAAACTTTGGGGTGTCGGTGTCTTTTTGATTTTAATTTCCCTAAGCTATAGGACCATAAGTGGAAGTGCCCTAGGCTCTGTTGCTTTGTTTTTTACATGTTTCAGGAAACACCATACACCTCTCCCGAGTGGCTGTTGGCAATTTACATCCCGTCCATCAGCATAACAAGGCTCCCAGTTCTCCATGGCCTGTCCTGCCTTTCTGGATTTTACACTTTTTTCATATGGCCCTTTTGACAGGGGGGAAGTGAGACTTCATTGTAGTGCAGATTTCCTTTGCAAGCTTGCTTGGTTGGCCAAAAAGGGCGTATGCGTTTTTTCCTGAATATATTTTCCTGAATATATTTCCTGAATATATTTTCCTGAATATATTTCCTGAATATATTCAGGAAAAAACGCATACGCCCTTTTTGGCCAAGTGCATCATTGTGGACGTTCTGCCTCTTTTCCTATGCTTTAAATGCAATTCCAGTCTACCTCCTGAAATCGGTTTCCTGCAATTCTTCCCCGCTTTCAAGTCCTCTTGGCAGCCTTACTTCAGAATATTTTTGGACGATAGCTGTCATTTATAACTCTGCAGGTTTGTGAATTACAGTGCCCCTCAGCTCCTTTCTTCAACTCGCTTTCTTGGGAGCTGGCCGCAACACCGCAGGATTGCTTCAGGCCTTAATCTGGTTCCGGCACGGCACGCTGAGCCTTTGGTTAATTCCTCTTCCTGGTGGGAAATGAGAGTTAAATTTGCCCGTCCAGACACCTCCAGCTAGTCTCTCATTGGTTCTCCCTATTCCTGTTCATCTTCCGCAGAAATTGCAAATGGGCCAAACAGGAGGTTAAAGGCACTGACTCTCCAAGTCGGGAGAGTGTTTGTAAAGCGTCTGGAATGTTGCACCCAAGTACCAGAGGACGAGAACTGAGACATATTGGAACACGTCTCCCGATCACACGGTTGATCATACTCTGGGTTCCACATGCATGTTTTAGCTGAAGGCAGAATCACTTAAACCTGGAGAGTTGAGACCCGTGGAATGGGTACCATGCAATATGACTTCAAATGGTCTTCATTTGCTCACCGAACCTCTCCAATCCTATCACTGCTGCGTTTATGCCCCTGTACACATGCTTGATTCTCTTTCAGAGACATAGCAATCCATAGGTTTTAAGATACTTACTAGTCAGGTACATTCTTAGGCGTTTAATATGGGGTGTTGAGTCCATTTCGCTGAGCAAGGAGTAGTTCTTGTCTATTCCATATTTGGCTTAAGGAACTTTATCTGTGCTCATTTCAATCTCTGGTTTGATGCAGCACCCCAACTCACCTTTCCCCTTAAGCAAGCATAAGTTGGTTTTCTAAATTTGAGAACCTGTTCTGTTTTGTAATCCATTTCCTGTGTAGCCAAGTTTACATTCCGTGTATTAGTGATATCTTATGATGTTTCTTTTTCTGTGTGACTTATTTCAGTTAGAATCATCATACCTGAATCCACTGATTATGCTGCTACGGGCCTGATGACATAGATTTCATTGCTGAGTGATATTGCATTGTACGTAAGTACCACAACTTCTTTATCCATATTTCACTTTCTGCGCTATTGAACTTGTACCGTAAACGAGGTTCTTGTAAACAGAGCCGTGCCAAACATTGGGGTGGCTGTGTCTTTCTGATTTTAATTTCTCTAAGCTATAGGACCATAAGTGGAAGTGCCCTAGGCTCTGTTGCTTTATTTTTTAGATGTTTCAGAAAACACCATACACTTCTTCCGAGTGGCTCTTGGCAATTTACATCCCGCCCATCAGCATAACAAGGCTCCCAGTTCTCCATGGCCTGTCCTGCCTTTCTGGATTTTACACTTTTTTCAGATGGCCCTTTTGACCGGGGGGAAGTGAGACTTCATTGTAGTGCAGATTTCCTTTACAAGCTTGCTTGGTTGGCCAAAGAGGGCGTATGCGTTTTTTCCTGAATATATTCAGGAAAAAACGCATACGCCCTTTTTGGCCAAGTGCATCATTGTGGACGTTCTGCCTCTTTTCCTATGCTTTAAATGCAATTCCAGTCTACCTCCTGAAATCGGTTTCCTGCAATTCTGCCCCGCTTTCAAGTCCTCTTGGCAGCGTTATTTCAGTATATTTTTGGACGATAGCTGACATTTATAACTCTGCAGGTTTGTGAATTACAGTGCCCCTGAGCTCCTTTCTTCAACTCGCTTTCTTGTGAGCTGGCCGCAACACTGCAGGATTGCTTCAGGCCCTAATCTGTTTCCGGCACGGCACGCTGATCCTTTGGTTAATTCCTCTTCCTGGTGGGACATGAGAGTTAAATTTGCCCGTCCAGACACCTCCAGCTAGTCTCTCATTGGTTCTCCCTATTCCTGTTCATCTTCCGCAGGAATTGCAAATGGGCCAAACAGGAGGTTAAAGGCACTGACTCTCCAAGTCGGGAGAGTGTTTGTAAAGCATCTGCAATGTTGCACCCAAGTACCAGAGGACGAGAACTGAGACATATTGGAACACGTCTCCCGATCACATGGTTGATCATACTCTGGGTTCCACATGCATGTTTTAGCTGAAGGCAGAATCCCTTAAACCTGGAGAGTTGAGACCCGTGGAATGGGTACCATGCAATATGACTTCAAAGGATCTTCATTTGCTCACCGAACCTCTCCAATCCTATCACTGCTGCGTTTATGCCCCTGTACACACGCTTGATTTTCTTTCAGAGACATAGCAATCCATAGGTTTTAAGATACTTACTAGTCAGTTACATTCTTAGGCGTTTAATATGGGGTGTTGAGTCCATTTCGTTGAGCAAGGAGTAGTTCTCCTCTATTCCATATTTGGCTTAAGGAACTTTATCTGTGCTCATTTCAATCTCTGGTTTTATGCAGCACCCCAACTCACCTTTCCCCTTCAGCCAGCATAAGTTGGTTTTCTGAATTTGAGACCCTGTTCTGTTTTGTAATCCAGTTCCTGTGTAGCCAAGTTTAAATTCCGTGTATTAGTGATATCTTATGATGTTTCTTTTTCTGTGTGACTTATTTCAGTTAGAATCATCATACCTGAATCCACTGATTATGCTGCTACGGGCCTGATGACATAGATTTCATTGCTGAGTGATATTGCATTGTACGTAAGTACCACAACTTATTTATCCATTTTTCACATTCTGCGATACTGAACTTGTACCGTAAACGAGGTTCTTGTAAACAGAGCCATCCCAAACTTTGGGGTGTCTGTGTCTTTTTGATTTTAATTTCCCTAAGCTATAGGACCATAAGTGGAAGTGCCCTAGGCTCTGTTTCTTTGTTTTTTACATGTTTCAGGAAACACCATACACCTCTCCCTAGTGGGTCTTGGCAATTAACATCCCGCCCATCAGCATAACAAGGCTCCCAGTTCTCCATGGCCTGTCCTGCCTTTCTGGATTTTACACTTTTTTCAGATGGCCCTTTTGACAGGGGGGAAGTGAGACTTCATTGTAGTGCAGATTTCCTTTGCAAGCTTGCTTGGTTGGCCAAAAAAGGCGTATGCGTTTTTTCCTGAATATATTCAGGAAAAAACGCATACGCCCTTTTTGGCCAAGTGCATCATTGTGGACGTTCTGCCTCTTTTCCTATGCTTTAAATGCAATTCCAGTCTACCTCCTGAAATCGGTTTCCTGCAATTCTGCCCCGCTTTCAAGTCCTCTTGGCAGCGTTATTTCAGTATATTTTTGGACGATAGCTGACATTTATAACTCTGCAGGTTTCTGAATTACAGTGCCCCTGAGCTCCTTTCTTCAACTCGCTTTCTTGTGAGCTGGCCGCAACACCGCAGGATTGCTTCAGGGCCTAATCAGGTTCCGGCTCGGAACGCTGAGCCTTTGGTTAATTCCTCTTCCTGGTGGGAAATGAGAGTTAAATTTGCCCGTCCAGACACCTCCAGCTAGTCTCTCATTGGTTCTCCCTATTCCTGTTCATCTTCGGCAGAAATTGCAAAGTGGGCCAAACAGGAGGTTAAAGGCACTGACTCTCCAAGTCGGGAGAGTGTTAGTAAAGCGTCTGGAATGTTGCACCCGAGTACCAGGGGACGAGAACTGAGATATATTGCAACATGTCTCCCGATCACACGGTTGATCATACTCTGGGTTCCACATGCATGTTTTAGCTGAAGGCAGAATCCCTTAAACCTGGAGAGTTGAGACCCGTGGAATGGGTACCATGCAATATGACTTCAAAGGGTCTTCATTTGCTCACCGAACCTCTCCAATCCTATCACTGCTGCGTTTATGCCCCTGTACACACGCTTGATTCTCTTTCAGAGACATAGCAATCCATAGGTTTTAAGATACTTACTAGTCAGGTACATTCTTAGGCGTTTAATATGGGGTGTTGAGTCCATTTCGTTGAGCAAGGAGTAGTTATTGTCTATTCCATATTTGGCTTAAGGAACCTTATCTGTGCTCATTTCAATCTCTGGTTTTATGCAGCACCCCAACTCACCTTTCCCCTTCAGCCAGCATAAGTTGGTTTTCTAAATTTGAGACCCTGTTCTGTTTTGTAATCCAGTTCCTGTGTAGCCAAGTTTACATTCCGTGTATTAGTGATATCTTATGATGTTTCTTTTTCTGTGTGACTTATTTCAGTTAGAATCATCATACCTGAATCCACTGATTATGCTGCTACGGGCCTGATGACATAGATTTCATTGCTGAGTGATATTGCATTGTACGTAAGTACCACAACTTCTTTATCCATATTTCGCTTTCTGCGCTATTGAACTTGTACCGTAAACGAGGTTCTTGTAAACAGAGCCGTGCCAAACATTGGGGTGGCTGTGTCTTTTTGATTTTAATTTCCCTAAGCTATAGGACCATAAGTGGAAGTGCCCTAGGCTCTGTTGCTTTGTTTTTTGGATGTTTCAGGAAACACCATACACTTCTCCCGAGTGGCTGTTGGCAATTTACATCCCGCCCATCAGCATAACAAGGCTCCCAGTTCTCCATGGCCTGTCCTGCCTTTCTGGATTTTACACTTTTTTCAGGTGGCCCTTTTGACCGGGGGGAAGTGAGACTTCATTGTAGTGCAGATTTCCTTTGCAAGCTTGCTTGGTTGGCCAAAAAGGGCGTATGCGTTTTTTCCTGAATATATTCAGGAAAAAACGCATACGCCCTTTTTGGCCAAGTGCATCATTGCGGACGTTCTGCCTCTTTTCCTATGCTTTAAATGCAATTCCAGTCTACCTCCTGAAATCGGTTTCCTGCAATTCTGCCCCGCTTTCAAGTTCTCTTGGCAGCCTTACTTCAGTATATTTTTGGACGATAGCTGTCATTTATAACTCTGCAGGTTTGTGAATTACAGTGCCCCTGAGCTCCTTTCTTCAACTCGCTTTCTTGGGAGCTGGCCACAACACCGCAGGATTGCTTCAGGCCCTAATCTGTTTCCGGCACGGCACGCTGAGCCTTTGGTTAATTCCTCTTCCTGGTGGGAAATGAGAGTTAAATTTGCCCGTCCAGACACCTCCAGCTAGTCTCTCATTGGTTCTCCCTATTCCTGTTCATCTTCCGCAGAAATTGCAAATGGGCCAAACAGGAGGTTAAAGGCACTGACTCTCCAAGTCGGGAGAGTGTTAGTAAAGCGTCTGGAATGTTACACCCGAGTACCAGGGGACGAGAACTGAGACATATTGGAACACGTCTCCCGATCACACGGTTGATCATACTCTGGGTTCCACATGCATGTTTTAGCTGAAGGTAGAATTCCTTAATCCTAGAGAGTTGAGACCCGTGGAATGGGTACCATGCAGTATGACTTCAAAGGATCTTCATTTGCTCACCGAACCTCTCCAATCCTATCACTGCTGCATTTATGCCCCTGTACACACGCTTGATTTTCTTTCAGAGACATAGCAATCCATAGGTTTTAAGATACTTACTAGTCAGGTACATTCTTAGGCGTTTAATATGGGGTGTTGAGTCCATTTCGTTGAGCAAGGAGTAGTTCTCGTCTATTCCATATTTGGCTTAAGGAACTTTATCTGTGCTCATTTCAATCTCTGGTTTTATGCAGCACCCCAACTCACCTTTCCCCTTAAGCAAGCATAAGCTGGTTTTCTAAATTTGAGGCCCTGTTCTGTTTTGTAATCCAGTTCCTGTGTAGCCAAGTTTACATTCCGTGTATTAGTGATATCTTATGATGTTTCTTTTTCTGTGTGACTTATTTCAGGTAGAATCATCATACCTGAATCCACTCATTATGCTGCTACGGGCCTGATGACATAGATTTCATTGCTGAGTGATATTGCATTGTACGTAAGTACCACAACTTCTTTATCCATTTTTTGCTTTCTGCGATATTGAACTTGTACCTTAAAGGAGGTTCTTGTAAACAGAGCCGTCCCAAACTTTCGGGTGGCTGTGTCTTTTTTATTTTAATTTCCCTAAACTATAGGACCATAAGTGGAAGTGCCCTAGGCTCTGTTGCTTTGTTTTTTAGATGTTTCAGGAAACACCATACACCTCTCCCGAGTGGCTGTTGGCAATTTACATCCCGCCTATCAGCATAACAAGGCTCCCAGTTCTCCAAGGCCTGTCCTGCCTTTCTGGATTTTACACTTTTTTCAGGTAGCCCTTTTGACCGGGGGGAAGTGAGTCTTCATTGTAGTGCAGATTTCCTTTGCAAGCTTGCTTGGTTGGCCAAAAAGGGCGTATGAGTTTTTTCCTGAATATATTCAGGAAAAAACGCATACGCCCTTTTTGGCCAAGTGCATCATTGTGGACGTTCTGCCTCTTTTCCTATGCTTTAAATGCAATTCCAGTCTACCTCCTGAAATCGGTTTCCTGCAATTCTGCCCCTCTTTCAAGTCCTCTTGGCAGCCTTACTTCAGTATATTTTTGGACGATAGCTGTCATTTATAACTCTGCAGGTTTGTGAATTACAGTGCCCCTGAGCTCCTTTCTTCAACTCGCTTTCTTGTGAGCTGGCCGCAACACCGCAGGATTGCTTCAGGCCCTAGTTTGGTTCCGGCATGGCATGTTGAGCCTTTGGTTAATTCCTCTTCCTGATGGGAAATGAGAGTTAAATTTGCCCGTTCAGACACCTCCACCTAGTCTCTCATTGGTTCTCCATATTCCTGTTCATTTTCCACAGAAATTGCAAACTGGGCCAAACAGGAGGTTAAAGGCACTGACTCTCCAAGTGGGGAGAGTGTTAGGAAAGCGTCTGGAATGTCGCACCCGAGTACCAGGGGACGAAAACTGAGACACATTTGAACACGTTTTCCGATCACATGGTGGATCATACTCTGGGTTCCACATGCATGTTTTAGCTAAAGTAAGAATCCCTTAAACATGGAGAGTTGAGACCCATGGAATGGGTACCATGCAATATGACTTCAAAGGGTCTGCATTTGCTCACCGAACCTCACCAATCCTATCACTGCTACATTTATTCCACTGTACACACGCTTGATTCTCTTTCGGAGACATATAAATCCATAGGTTTTAAGATTCTTACTAGTCAGGTATATTGTTAGGCGTTTAATATGTGGTGTTGAGTCCACTTCGTTGAGCAAGGAGTAGCTCTTGTCTATTACATATTTGGCTTATGGAACGGTATCTGTGCTAATTTCAATCTCTTGTTGTATGCAGCACCCCAACTCACCTTTCCCCTTAAGCAAGCATAAGTTGGTTTTCTACATTTGACACCCTGTTCTGTTTTGTAATTCAGTTCTTGTGTAGCCAAGTTTACATTCCGTGTAGTAGTGATATCTTATGATGTTTCTTTTTCTGTGTGACTTATTTCACTTAGAATCATCGTACCTGAATCCACTCATTATGCTGCTACGGGCCTGATGACATAGATTTCATTGCTGAGTGATATTGCATTGTACGTAAGTACCACAACTTCTTTATCCATTTTTCGCTTTCTGTGATATTGAACTTGTACCGTAAACGAGGTTCTTGTAAACAGAGCGGTCCCAAACTTTGGGGTGGCTGTGTCTTTTTGATTTTAATTTCCCTAAGCTATAGGACCATAAGTGGAAGTGCCCTAGGCTCTGTTGCTTTGTTTTTTACATGTTTCAGGAAACACCATACACCTCTCCCGAGTGGCTGTTGGCAATTTACATCCCGTCCATCAGCATAACAAGGCTCCCAGTTCTCCATGGCCTGTCCTGCCTTTCTGGATTTTACACTTTTTTCATATGGCCCTTTTGACCGGGGGGAAGTGAGACTTCATTGTAGTGCAGATTTCCTTTGCAAGCTTGCTTGGTTGGCCAAAAAGGGCGTATGCGTTTTTTCCTGAATATATTTTCCTGAATATATTTCCTGAATATATTTTCCTGAATATATTTCCTGAATATATTCAGGAAAAAACGCATACGCCCTTTTTGGCCAAGTGCATCATTGTGGACATTCTGCCTCTTTTCCTATGCTTTAAATGCAATTCCAGTCTACCTCCTGAAATCGGTTTCCTGCAATTCTTCCCCGCTTTCAAGTCCTCTTGGCAGCCTTACTTCAGTATATTTTTGGACGATAGCTGTCATTTATAACTCTGCAGGTTTGTGAATTACAGTGCCCCTGAGCTCCTTTCTTCAACTCGCTTTCTTGGGAGCTGGCCGCAACACCGCAGGATTGCTTCAGGCCCTAATCTGGTTCCAGCACGGCACGCTGAGCCTTTGGTTAATTCCTCTTCCTGGTGGGAAATGAGAGTTAAATTTGCCCGTCCAGACACCTCCAGCTAGTCTCTCATTGGTTCTCCCTATTCCTGTTCATCTTCCGCAGAAATTGCAAATGGGCCAAACAGGAGGTTAAAGGCACTGACTCTCCAAGTCGGGAGAGTGTTTGTAAAGCATCTGCAATGTTGCACCCAAGTACCAGAGGACGAGAACTGAGACATATTGGAACACGTCTCCCGATCACATGGTTGATCATACTCTGGGTTCCACATGCATGTTTTAGCTGAAGGCAGAATCCCTTAAACCTGGAGAGTTGAGACCCGTGGAATGGGTACCATGCAATATGACTTCAAAGGATCTTCATTTGCTCACCGAACCTCTCCAATCCTATCACTGCTGCGTTTATGCCCCTGTACACACGCTTGATTTTCTTTCAGAGACATAGCAATCCATAGGTTTTAAGATACTTACTAGTCAGTTACATTCTTAGGCGTTTAATATGGGGTGTTGAGTCCATTTCGTTGAGCAAGGAGTAGTTCTCGTCTATTCCATATTTGGCTTAAGGAACTTTATCTGTGCTCATTTCAATCTCTGGTTTTATGCAGCACCCCAACTCACCTTTCCCCTTCAGCCAGCATAAGTTGGTTTTCTGAATTTGAGACCCTGTTCTGTTTTGTAATCCAGTTCCTGTGTAGCCAAGTTTAAATTCCGTGTATTAGTGATATCTTATGATGTTTCTTTTTCTGTGTGACTTATTTCAGTTAGAATCATCATACCTGAATCCACTGATTATGCTGCTACGGGCCTGATGACATAGATTTCATTGCTGAGTGATATTGCATTGTACGTAAGTACCACAACTTCTTTATCCATTTTTCACATTCTGCGATACTGAACTTGTACCGTAAACGAGGTTCTTGTAAACAGAGCCATCCCAAACTTTGGGGTGTCTGTGTCTTTTTGATTTTAATTTCCCTAAGCTATAGGACCATAAGTGGAAGTGCCCTAGGCTCTGTTTCTTTGTTTTTTACATGTTTCAGGAAACACCATACACCTCTCCCTAGTGGCTCTTGGCAATTAACATCCCGCCCATCAGCATAACAAGGCTCCCAGTTCTCCATGGCCTGTCCTGCCTTTCTGGATTTTACACTTTTTTCAGATGGCCCTTTTGACAGGGGGGAAGTGAGACTTCATTGTAGTGCAGATTTCCTTTGCAAGCTTGCTTGGTTGGCCAAAAAAGGGCGTATGCGTTTTTTCCTGAATATATTCAGGAAAAAACGCATACGCCCTTTTTGGCCAAGTGCATCATTGTGGACGTTCTGCGTCTTTTCCTATGCTTTAAATGCAATTCCAGTCTACCTCCTGAAATCGGTTTCCTGCAATTCTGCCCCGCTTTCAAGTCCTCTTGGCAGCGTTATTTCAGTATATTTTTGGACGATAGCTGACATTTATAACTCTGCAGGTTTCTGAATTACAGTGCCCCTGAGCTCCTTTCTTCAACTCGCTTTCTTGTGAGCTGGCCGCAACACCGCAGGATTGCTTCAGGGCCTAATCAGGTTCCGGCTCGGAACGCTGAGCCTTTGGTTAATTCCTCTTCCTGGTGGGAAATGAGAGTTAAATTTGCCCGTCCAGACACCTCCAGCTAGTCTCTCATTGGTTCTCCCTATTCCTGTTCATCTTCGGCAGAAATTGCAAAGTGGGCCAAACAGGAGGTTAAAGGCACTGACTCTCCAAGTCGGGAGAGTGTTAGTAAAGCGTCTGGAATGTTGCACCCGAGTACCAGGGGACGAGAACTGAGATATATTGCAACATGTCTCCCGATCACACGGTTGATCATACTCTGGGTTCCACATGCATGTTTTAGCTGAAGGCAGAATCCCTTAAACCTGGAGAGTTGAGACCCGTGGAATGGGTACCATGCAATATGACTTCAAAGGGTCTTCATTTGCTCACCGAACCTCTCCAATCCTATCACTGCTGCGTTTATGCCCCTGTACACACGCTTGATTCTCTTTCAGAGACATAGCAATCCATAGGTTTTAAGATACTTACTAGTCAGGTACATTCTTAGGCGTTTAATATGGGGTGTTGAGTCCATTTCGTTGAGCAAGGAGTAGTTATTGTCTATTCCATATTTGGCTTAAGGAACCTTATCTGTGCTCATTTCAATCTCTGGTTTTATGCAGCACCCCAACTCACCTTTCCCCTTCAGCCAGCATAAGTTGGTTTTCTAAATTTGAGACCCTGTTCTGTTTTGTAATCCAGTTCCTGTGTAGCCAAGTTTACATTCCGTGTATTAGTGATATCTTATGATGTTTCTTTTTCTGTGTGACTTATTTCAGTTAGAATCATCATACCTGAATCCACTGATTATGCTGCTACGGGCCTGATGACATAGATTTCATTGCTGAGTGATATTGCATTGTACGTAAGTACCACAACTTCTTTATCCATATTTCGCTTTCTGCGCTATTGAACTTGTACCGTAAACGAGGTTCTTGTAAACAGAGCCGTGCCAAACATTGGGGTGGCTGTGTCTTTTTGATTTTAATTTCCCTAAGCTATAGGACCATAAGTGGAAGTGCCCTAGGCTCTGTTGCTTTGTTTTTTGGATGTTTCAGGAAACACCATACACTTCTCCCGAGTGGCTGTTGGCAATTTACATCCCGCCCATCAGCATAACAAGGCTCCCAGTTCTCCATGGCCTGTCCTGCCTTTCTGGATTTTACACTTTTTTCAGGTGGCCCTTTTGACCGGGGGGAAGTGAGACTTCATTGTAGTGCACATTTCCTTTGCAAGCTTGCTTGGTTGGCCAAAAAGGGCGTATGCGTTTTTTCCTGAATATATTCAGGAAAAAACGCATACGCCCTTTTTGGCCAAGTGCATCATTGTGGACGTTCTGCCTCTTTTCCTATGCTTTAAATGAAATTCCAGTCTACCTCCTGAAATCGGTTTCCTGCAATTCTGCCCCGCTTTCAAGTTCTCTTGGCAGCCTTACTTCAGTATATTTTTGGACGATAGCTGTCATTTATAACTCTGCAGGTTTGTGAATTACAGTGCCCCTGAGCTCCTTTCTTCAACTCGCTTTCTTGGGAGCTGGCCGCAACACCGCAGGATTGCTTCAGGCCCTAATCTGTTTCCGGCACGGCACGCTGAGCCTTTGGTTAATTCCTCTTCCTGGTGGGAAATGAGAGTTAAATTTGCCCGTCCAGACACCTCCAGCTAGTCTCTCATTGGTTCTCCCTATTCCTGTTCATCTTCCGCAGAAATTGCAAATGGGCCAAACAGGAGGTTAAAGGCACTGACTCTCCAAGTCGGGAGAGTGTTAGTAAAGCGTCTGGAATGTTACACCCGAGTACCAGGGGACGAGAACTGAGACATATTGGAACACGTCTCCCGATCACACGGTTGATCATACTCTGGGTTCCACATGCATGTTTTAGCTGAAGGTAGAATTCCTTAATCCTAGAGAGTTGAGACCCGTGGAATGGGTACCATGCAGTATGACTTCAAAGGATCTTCATTTGCTCACCGAACCTCTCCAATCCTATCACTGCTGCATTTATGCCCCTGTACACACGCTTGATTTTCTTTCAGAGACATAGCAATCCATAGGTTTTAAGATACTTACTAGTCAGGTACATTCTTAGGCGTTTAATATGGGGTGTTGAGTCCATTTCGTTGAGCAAGGAGTAGTTCTCGTCTATTCCATATTTGGCTTAAGGAACTTTATCTGTGCTCATTTCAATCTCTGGTTTTATGCAGCACCCCAACTCACCTTTCCCCTTAAGCAAGCATAAGCTGGTTTTCTAAATTTGAGGCCCTGTTCTGTTTTGTAATCCAGTTCCTGTGTAGCCAAGTTTACATTCCGTGTATTAGTGATATCTTATGATGTTTCTTTTTCTGTGTGACTTATTTCAGGTAGAATCATCATACCTGAATCCACTCATTATGCTGCTACGGGCCTGATGACATAGATTTCATTGCTGAGTGATATTGCATTGTACGTAAGTACCACAACTTCTTTATCCATTTTTTGCTTTCTGCGATATTGAACTTGTACCTTAAAGGAGGTTCTTGTAAACAGAGCCGTCCCAAACTTTCGGGTGGCTGTGTCTTTTTTATTTTAATTTCCCTAAACTATAGGACCATAAGTGGAAGTGCCCTAGGCTCTGTTGCTTTGTTTTTTAGATGTTTCAGGAAACACCATACACCTCTCCCGAGTGGCTGTTGGCAATTTACATCCCGCCTATCAGCATAACAAGGCTCCCAGTTCTCCAAGGCCTGTCCTGCCTTTCTGGATTTTACACTTTTTTCAGGTAGCCCTTTTGACCGGGGGGAAGTGAGTCTTCATTGTAGTGCAGATTTCCTTTGCAAGCTTGCTTGGTTGGCCAAAAAGGGCGTATGAGTTTTTTCCTGAATATATTCAGGAAAAAACGCATACGCCCTTTTTGGCCAAGTGCATCATTGTGGACGTTCTGCCTCTTTTCCTATGCTTTAAATGCAATTCCAGTCTACCTCCTGAAATCGGTTTCCTGCAATTCTGCCCCTCTTTCAAGTCCTCTTGGCAGCCTTACTTCAGTATATTTTTGGACGATAGCTGTCATTTATAACTCTGCAGGTTTGTGAATTACAGTGCCCCTGAGCTCCTTTCTTCAACTCGCTTTCTTGTGAGCTGGCCGCAACACCGCAGGATTGCTTCAGGCCCTAGTTTGGTTCCGGCATGGCATGTTGAGCCTTTGGTTAATTCCTCTTCCTGATGGGAAATGAGAGTTAAATTTGCCCGTTCAGACACCTCCACCTAGTCTCTCATTGGTTCTCCATATTCCTGTTCATTTTCCACAGAAATTGCAAACTGGGCCAAACAGGAGGTTAAAGGCACTGACTCTCCAAGTGGGGAGAGTGTTAGGAAAGCGTCTGGAATGTCGCACCCGAGTACCAGGGGACGAAAACTGAGACACATTTGAACACGTTTTCCGATCACATGGTGGATCATACTCTGGGTTCCACATGCATGTTTTAGCTAAAGTAAGAATCCCTTAAACATGGAGAGTTGAGACCCATGGAATGGGTACCATGCAATATGACTTCAAAGGGTCTGCATTTGCTCACCGAACCTCACCAATCCTATCACTGCTACATTTATTCCACTGTACACACGCTTGATTCTCTTTCGGAGACATATAAATCCATAGGTTTTAAGATTCTTACTAGTCAGGTATATTGTTAGGCGTTTAATATGTGGTGTTGAGTCCACTTCGTTGAGCAAGGAGTAGCTCTTGTCTATTACATATTTGGCTTATGGAACGGTATCTGTGCTAATTTCAATCTCTTGTTGTATGCAGCACCCCAACTCACCTTTCCCCTTAAGCAAGCATAAGTTGGTTTTCTACATTTGACACCCTGTTCTGTTTTGTAATTCAGTTCTTGTGTAGCCAAGTTTACATTCCGTGTAGTAGTGATATCTTATGATGTTTCTTTTTCTGTGTGACTTATTTCACTTAGAATCATCGTACCTGAATCCACTCATTATGCTGCTACGGGCCTGATGACATAGATTTCATTGCTGAGTGATATTGCATTGTACGTAAGTACCACAACTTCTTTATCCATTTTTCGCTTTCTGTGATATTGAACTTGTACCGTAAACGAGGTTCTTGTAAACAGAGCGGTCCCAAACTTTGGGGTGGCTGTGTCTTTTTGATTTTAATTTCCCTAAGCTATAGGACCATAAGTGGAAGTGCCCTAGGCTCTGTTGCTTTGTTTTTTACATGTTTCAGGAAACACCATACACCTCTCCCGAGTGGCTGTTGGCAATTTACATCCCGTCCATCAGCATAACAAGGCTCCCAGTTCTCCATGGCCTGTCCTGCCTTTCTGGATTTTACACTTTTTTCATATGGCCCTTTTGACCGGGGGGAAGTGAGACTTCATTGTAGTGCAGATTTCCTTTGCAAGCTTGCTTGGTTGGCCAAAAAGGGCGTATGCGTTTTTTCCTGAATATATTTTCCTGAATATATTTCCTGAATATATTTTCCTGAATATATTTCCTGAATATATTCAGGAAAAAACGCATACGCCCTTTTTGGCCAAGTGCATCATTGTGGACATTCTGCCTCTTTTCCTATGCTTTAAATGCAATTCCAGTCTACCTCCTGAAATCGGTTTCCTGCAATTCTTCCCCGCTTTCAAGTCCTCTTGGCAGCCTTACTTCAGTATATTTTTGGACGATAGCTGTCATTTATAACTCTGCAGGTTTGTGAATTACAGTGCCCCTGAGCTCCTTTCTTCAACTCGCTTTCTTGGGAGCTGGCCGCAACACCGCAGGATTGCTTCAGGCCCTAATCTGGTTCCAGCACGGCACGCTGAGCCTTTGGTTAATTCCTCTTCCTGGTGGGAAATGAGAGTTAAATTTGCCCGTCCAGACACCTCCAGCTAGTCTCTCATTGGTTCTCCCTATTCCTGTTCATCTTCCGCAGAAATTGCAAATGGGCCAAACAGGAGGTTAAAGGCACTGACTCTCCAAGTCGGGAGAGTGTTTGTAAAGCATCTGCAATGTTGCACCCAAGTACCAGAGGACGAGAACTGAGACATATTGGAACACGTCTCCCGATCACATGGTTGATCATACTCTGGGTTCCACATGCATGTTTTAGCTGAAGGCAGAATCCCTTAAACCTGGAGAGTTGAGACCCGTGGAATGGGTACCATGCAATATGACTTCAAAGGATCTTCATTTGCTCACCGAACCTCTCCAATCCTATCACTGCTGCGTTTATGCCCCTGTACACACGCTTGATTTTCTTTCAGAGACATAGCAATCCATAGGTTTTAAGATACTTACTAGTCAGTTACATTCTTAGGCGTTTAATATGGGGTGTTGAGTCCATTTCGTTGAGCAAGGAGTAGTTCTCGTCTATTCCATATTTGGCTTAAGGAACTTTATCTGTGCTCATTTCAATCTCTGGTTTTATGCAGCACCCCAACTCACCTTTCCCCTTCAGCCAGCATAAGTTGGTTTTCTGAATTTGAGACCCTGTTCTGTTTTGTAATCCAGTTCCTGTGTAGCCAAGTTTAAATTCCGTGTATTAGTGATATCTTATGATGTTTCTTTTTCTGTGTGACTTATTTCAGTTAGAATCATCATACCTGAATCCACTGATTATGCTGCTACGGGCCTGATGACATAGATTTCATTGCTGAGTGATATTGCATTGTACGTAAGTACCACAACTTCTTTATCCATTTTTCACATTCTGCGATACTGAACTTGTACCGTAAACGAGGTTCTTGTAAACAGAGCCATCCCAAACTTTGGGGTGTCTGTGTCTTTTTGATTTTAATTTCCCTAAGCTATAGGACCATAAGTGGAAGTGCCCTAGGCTCTGTTTCTTTGTTTTTTACATGTTTCAGGAAACACCATACACCTCTCCCTAGTGGCTCTTGGCAATTAACATCCCGCCCATCAGCATAACAAGGCTCCCAGTTCTCCATGGCCTGTCCTGCCTTTCTGGATTTTACACTTTTTTCAGATGGCCCTTTTGACAGGGGGGAAGTGAGACTTCATTGTAGTGCAGATTTCCTTTGCAAGCTTGCTTGGTTGGCCAAAAAAGGGCGTATGCGTTTTTTCCTGAATATATTCAGGAAAAAACGCATACGCCCTTTTTGGCCAAGTGCATCATTGTGGACGTTCTGCGTCTTTTCCTATGCTTTAAATGCAATTCCAGTCTACCTCCTGAAATCGGTTTCCTGCAATTCTGCCCCGCTTTCAAGTCCTCTTGGCAGCGTTATTTCAGTATATTTTTGGACGATAGCTGACATTTATAACTCTGCAGGTTTCTGAATTACAGTGCCCCTGAGCTCCTTTCTTCAACTCGCTTTCTTGTGAGCTGGCCGCAACACCGCAGGATTGCTTCAGGGCCTAATCAGGTTCCGGCTCGGAACGCTGAGCCTTTGGTTAATTCCTCTTCCTGGTGGGAAATGAGAGTTAAATTTGCCCGTCCAGACACCTCCAGCTAGTCTCTCATTGGTTCTCCCTATTCCTGTTCATCTTCGGCAGAAATTGCAAAGTGGGCCAAACAGGAGGTTAAAGGCACTGACTCTCCAAGTCGGGAGAGTGTTAGTAAAGCGTCTGGAATGTTGCACCCGAGTACCAGGGGACGAGAACTGAGATATATTGCAACATGTCTCCCGATCACACGGTTGATCATACTCTGGGTTCCACATGCATGTTTTAGCTGAAGGCAGAATCCCTTAAACCTGGAGAGTTGAGACCCGTGGAATGGGTACCATGCAATATGACTTCAAAGGGTCTTCATTTGCTCACCGAACCTCTCCAATCCTATCACTGCTGCGTTTATGCCCCTGTACACACGCTTGATTCTCTTTCAGAGACATAGCAATCCATAGGTTTTAAGATACTTACTAGTCAGGTACATTCTTAGGCGTTTAATATGGGGTGTTGAGTCCATTTCGTTGAGCAAGGAGTAGTTATTGTCTATTCCATATTTGGCTTAAGGAACCTTATCTGTGCTCATTTCAATCTCTGGTTTTATGCAGCACCCCAACTCACCTTTCCCCTTCAGCCAGCATAAGTTGGTTTTCTAAATTTGAGACCCTGTTCTGTTTTGTAATCCAGTTCCTGTGTAGCCAAGTTTACATTCCGTGTATTAGTGATATCTTATGATGTTTCTTTTTCTGTGTGACTTATTTCAGTTAGAATCATCATACCTGAATCCACTGATTATGCTGCTACGGGCCTGATGACATAGATTTCATTGCTGAGTGATATTGCATTGTACGTAAGTACCACAACTTCTTTATCCATATTTCGCTTTCTGCGCTATTGAACTTGTACCGTAAACGAGGTTCTTGTAAACAGAGCCGTGCCAAACATTGGGGTGGCTGTGTCTTTTTGATTTTAATTTCCCTAAGCTATAGGACCATAAGTGGAAGTGCCCTAGGCTCTGTTGCTTTGTTTTTTGGATGTTTCAGGAAACACCATACACTTCTCCCGAGTGGCTGTTGGCAATTTACATCCCGCCCATCAGCATAACAAGGCTCCCAGTTCTCCATGGCCTGTCCTGCCTTTCTGGATTTTACACTTTTTTCAGGTGGCCCTTTTGACCGGGGGGAAGTGAGACTTCATTGTAGTGCACATTTCCTTTGCAAGCTTGCTTGGTTGGCCAAAAAGGGCGTATGCGTTTTTTCCTGAATATATTCAGGAAAAAACGCATACGCCCTTTTTGGCCAAGTGCATCATTGTGGACGTTCTGCCTCTTTTCCTATGCTTTAAATGAAATTCCAGTCTACCTCCTGAAATCGGTTTCCTGCAATTCTGCCCCGCTTTCAAGTTCTCTTGGCAGCCTTACTTCAGTATATTTTTGGACGATAGCTGTCATTTATAACTCTGCAGGTTTGTGAATTACAGTGCCCCTGAGCTCCTTTCTTCAACTCGCTTTCTTGGGAGCTGGCCGCAACACCGCAGGATTGCTTCAGGCCCTAATCTGTTTCCGGCACGGCACGCTGAGCCTTTGGTTAATTCCTCTTCCTGGTGGGAAATGAGAGTTAAATTTGCCCGTCCAGACACCTCCAGCTAGTCTCTCATTGGTTCTCCCTATTCCTGTTCATCTTCCGCAGAAATTGCAAATGGGCCAAACAGGAGGTTAAAGGCACTGACTCTCCAAGTCGGGAGAGTGTTAGTAAAGCGTCTGGAATGTTACACCCGAGTACCAGGGGACGAGAACTGAGACATATTGGAACACGTCTCCCGATCACACGGTTGATCATACTCTGGGTTCCACATGCATGTTTTAGCTGAAGGTAGAATTCCTTAATCCTAGAGAGTTGAGACCCGTGGAATGGGTACCATGCAGTATGACTTCAAAGGATCTTCATTTGCTCACCGAACCTCTCCAATCCTATCACTGCTGCATTTATGCCCCTGTACACACGCTTGATTTTCTTTCAGAGACATAGCAATCCATAGGTTTTAAGATACTTACTAGTCAGGTACATTCTTAGGCGTTTAATATGGGGTGTTGAGTCCATTTCGTTGAGCAAGGAGTAGTTCTCGTCTATTCCATATTTGGCTTAAGGAACTTTATCTGTGCTCATTTCAATCTCTGGTTTTATGCAGCACCCCAACTCACCTTTCCCCTTAAGCAAGCATAAGCTGGTTTTCTAAATTTGAGGCCCTGTTCTGTTTTGTAATCCAGTTCCTGTGTAGCCAAGTTTACATTCCGTGTATTAGTGATATCTTATGATGTTTCTTTTTCTGTGTGACTTATTTCAGGTAGAATCATCATACCTGAATCCACTCATTATGCTGCTACGGGCCTGATGACATAGATTTCATTGCTGAGTGATATTGCATTGTACGTAAGTACCACAACTTCTTTATCCATTTTTTGCTTTCTGCGATATTGAACTTGTACCTTAAAGGAGGTTCTTGTAAACAGAGCCGTCCCAAACTTTCGGGTGGCTGTGTCTTTTTTATTTTAATTTCCCTAAACTATAGGACCATAAGTGGAAGTGCCCTAGGCTCTGTTGCTTTGTTTTTTAGATGTTTCAGGAAACACCATACACCTCTCCCGAGTGGCTGTTGGCAATTTACATCCCGCCTATCAGCATAACAAGGCTCCCAGTTCTCCAAGGCCTGTCCTGCCTTTCTGGATTTTACACTTTTTTCAGGTAGCCCTTTTGACCGGGGGGAAGTGAGTCTTCATTGTAGTGCAGATTTCCTTTGCAAGCTTGCTTGGTTGGCCAAAAAGGGCGTATGAGTTTTTTCCTGAATATATTCAGGAAAAAACGCATACGCCCTTTTTGGCCAAGTGCATCATTGTGGACGTTCTGCCTCTTTTCCTATGCTTTAAATGCAATTCCAGTCTACCTCCTGAAATCGGTTTCCTGCAATTCTGCCCGTCTTTCAAGTCCTCTTGGCAGCCTTACTTCAGTATATTTTTGGACGATAGCTGTCATTTATAACTCTGCAGGTTTGTGAATTACAGTGCCCCTGAGCTCCTTTCTTCAACTCGCTTTCTTGTGAGCTGGCCGCAACACCGCAGGATTGCTTCAGGCCCTAGTTTGGTTCCGGCATGGCATGTTGAGCCTTTGGTTAATTCCTCTTCCTGATGGGAAATGAGAGTTAAATTTGCCCGTTCAGACACCTCCACCTAGTCTCTCATTGGTTCTCCATATTCCTGTTCATTTTCCACAGAAATTGCAAACTGGGCCAAACAGGAGGTTAAAGGCACTGACTCTCCAAGTGGGGAGAGTGTTAGGAAAGCGTCTGGAATGTCGCACCCGAGTACCAGGGGACGAAAACTGAGACACATTTGAACACGTTTTCCGATCACATGGTGGATCATACTCTGGGTTCCACATGCATGTTTTAGCTAAAGTAAGAATCCCTTAAACATGGAGAGTTGAGACCCATGGAATGGGTACCATGCAATATGACTTCAAAGGGTCTGCATTTGCTCACCGAACCTCACCAATCCTATCACTGCTACGTTTATTCCACTGTACACACGCTTGATTCTCTTTCGGAGACATATAAATCCATAGGTTTTAAGATTCTTACTAGTCAGGTATATTGTTAGGCGTTTAATATGTGGTGTTGAGTCCACTTCGTTGAGCAAGGAGTAGCTCTTGTCTATTACATATTTGGCTTATGGAACGGTATCTGTGCTAATTTCAATCTCTTGTTGTATGCAGCACCCCAACTCACCTTTCCCCTTAAGCAAGCATAAGTTGGTTTTCTACATTTGACACCCTGTTCTGTTTTGTAATTCAGTTCCTGTGTAGCCAAGTTTACATTCCGTGTAGTAGTGATATCTTATGATGTTTCTTTTTCTGTGTGACTTATTTCACTTAGAATCATCGTACCTGAATCCACTCATTATGCTGCTACGGGCCTGATGACATAGATTTCATTGCTGAGTGATATTGCATTGTACGTAAGTACCACAACTTCTTTATCCATTTTTCGCTTTCTGTGATATTGAACTTGTACCGTAAACGAGGTTCTTGTAAACAGAGCGGTCCCAAACTTTGGGGTGGCTGTGTCTTTTTGATTTTAATTTCCCTAAGCTATAGGACCATAAGTGGAAGTGCCCTAGGCTCTGTTGCTTTGTTTTTTTGATGTGTCAGGAAACACCATACACTTCTCCACAGTGGCTGTTGGCAATTTACATCCCACCCATCAGCATAACAAGGCTCCCAGTTCTCCATACCCTGTCCTCCCTTTCTGGATTTTACACTTTTTTCAGATGTCCCTTTTGACCGGGGGGCAGTGAGACTTCATTGTAGTGCAGATTTCCTTTGCAAGCTTGCTTGGTTGGCCAAAAAGGGCGTATGCGTTTTTTCCTGAATATATTCAGGAAAAAACGCATATGCCCTTTTTGGCCAAGTGCATCATTGTGGACGTTCTGCCTCTTTTCCTATGCTTTACATGCAATTCCAGTCTACCTCCTGAAATCGGTTTCCTGCAATTCTGCCCCGCTTTCAAGTCCTCTTGGCAGCCTTCCTTCAATATATTTTAGGACGATAGCTGTCATTTATAACTCTGCAGGTTTGTGAATTACAGTGCCCCTGAGCTCCTTTCTTCAACTCGCTTTCTTGTGAGCTGGCTGCAACACCGCAGGATTGCTTCTGGCCCTAGTGTGGTTTCGGCATGGCACGCAGAACCTTTGGTTAATTCCTCTTCCTGGTGGGAAATGAGAGTTAAATTTGCCCGTCCGGACACCTCCACCTAGTCTCTCATTGGTTCTCCCTATTCCTGTTCATGTTCCACAGAAATTGCAAACTGGGCCAAACAGGAGGTTAAAGGCACTGACTCTCCAAGTGGTGAGAGTGTTAGTAAAGCATCTGGAATGTTGCACCCGAGTACCAGGGGACGAAAACTGAGACACATTTGAACACGTTTCCCGATCAGACCGTGGATCATACTCTGGGTTCCACATGCATGTTTTAGCTGAAGGAAGAATCCCTTAAACATGGAGAGTTGAGACCCATGGAATGGGTACCATGCAATATGACTTCAAAGGGTCTGCATTTGCTCACTGAACCACACCAATCCTATCACTGCTGCGCTTATGCCGCTGTACACACGCTTGATTCTCTTTCGGAGACATATAAATCCATAGGTTTTAAGATTCTTACTAGTCAGGTATATTCTTAGGCGTTTAATATGGGGTGTTGAGTCCACTTCGTTGAGCAAGGAGTAGCTCTTGTCTATTACATATTTGGCTTAAGGAACTTTATCTGTGCTCATTTCAATCTCTGGTTTGATGCAGCACCCCAACTCACCTTTCCCCTTAAGCAAGCATAAGTTGGTTTTCTAAATTTGAGAACCTGTTCTGTTTTGTAATCCAGTTCCTGTGTAGCCAAGTTTACATTCCGTGTATTAGTGATATCTTATGATGTTTCTTTTTCTGTGTGACTTATTTCAGTTAGAATCATCATACCTGAATGCACTCATTATGCTGCTACGGGCCTGATGACATAGATTTCATTGCTGAGTGATATTGCATTGTACGTAAGTACCACAATTTCTTTATACATTTTTCGCTTTCTGTGATATTGAACTTGTCCCGTAAACGAGGTTCTTGTAAACAGAGCCGTCCCAAACTTTGGGGTGGCTATGTCTTTTTGATTTTAATTTCCCTAAGCTATAGGACCATAAGTGGAAGTGCCCTAGGCTCTGTTGCTTTGTTTTTTAGATGTTTCAGGAAACACCATACACTTCTCCTGAGTGGCTGTTGGCAATTTACATCCCGCCCATCAGCATAACAAGGCTCCCAGTTCTCTATGGCCTGTCCTGCCTTTCTGGATTTTACAATTTTTTCAGATGGCCCTTTTGACCGGGGGTAATTGAGACTTCATTATAGTGCAGATTTCCTTTGCAAGCTTGCTTGGTTGGCCAAAAAGGGCGTATGCGTTTTTTCCTGAATATATGCAGGAAAAAATGCATATGCCCTTTTTGGCCAAGTGCATCATTGTGGACGTTCTGCCTCTTTTCCTATGCTTTAAATGCAATTCCTGTCTACCTCCTGAAATCGGTTCCTGCAATTCTGCCCCGCTTTCAAGTCCTCTTGGCAGCCTTACTTCAGTATATTTTTGGACGATAGCTGTCATTTATAACTCTACAGGTTTGTGAATTACAGTGCCCCTGAGCTCCTTTCTTCAACTCGCTTTCTTGTGAGCTGGCTGCAACACCACATGATTGCTTGAGGCCCTAATCTGGTTCCGGCATGGCACGCTGAGCCTTTGGTTAATTCCTCTTCCTGGTGGGAAATGAGAGTTAAATTTGCCCGTCCAGACACCTCCAGCTAGTGTCTCATTGGTTCTCCCTATTCCTGTTCATCTTCCGCAGAAATTGCAAATGGGCCAAACAGGAGGTTAAAGGCACTGACTCTCCAAGTCGGGAGAGTGTTAGTAAAGCGTCTGGAATGTTGCACCCGAGTACCAGGGGATGAGAACTGAGACATATTGGAACATGTCTCCCGATCACACGGTTGATCATACTCTGGGTTCCACATGCATGTTTTAGCTGAAGGCAGAATCCCTTAAACCTGGAGAGTTGAGACCCGTGGAATGGGTACCATGCAATATGACTTCAAAGGATCTTCATTTGCTCACCGAACCTCTCCAATCCTATCACTGCTGCGTTTATATCCCTGTACACACGCTTGATTTTCTTTCAGAGACATAGCAATCCATAGGTTTTAAGATACTTACTAGTCAGGTACATTCTTAGGCGTTTAATATGGGGTGTTGAGTCCATTTCGTTGAGCAAGGAGTAGTTCTCCTCTATTCCATATTTGGCTTAAGGAACTTTATCTGTGCTCATTTCAATCTCTGGTTTTATGCAGCACCCCAACTCACCTTTCCCCTTAAGCAAGCATAAGTTGGTTTTCTAAATTTGAGGCCCTGTTCTGTTTTGTAATCCAGTTCCTGTGTAGCCAAGTTTACATTCCGTGTATTAGTGATATCTTATGATGTTTCTTTTTCTGTGTGACTTATTTCAGGTAGAATCATCATACCTGAATCCACTCATTATGCTGCTATGGGCCTGATGACATAGATTTCATTGCTGAGTGATATTGCATTGTACGTAAGTACCACAACTTCTTTATCCATTTTTCACATTCTGCGATACTGAACTTGTACCGTAAACGAGGTTCTTGTAAACAGAGCCATCCCAAACTTTGGGGTGTCGGTGTCTTTTTGATTTTAATTTCCCTAAGCTATAGGACCATAAGTGGAAGTGCCCTAGGCTCTGTTGCTTTGTTTTTTACATGTCTCAGGAAACACCATACACCTCTCCCGAGTGGCTGTTGGCAATTTACATCCCGTCCATCAGCATAACAAGGCTCCCAGTTCTCCATGGCCTGTCCTGCCTTTCTGGATTTTACACTTTTTTCATATGGCCCTTTTGACCGGGGGGAAGTGAGACTTCATTGTAGTGCAGATTTCCTTTGCAAGCTTGCTTGGTTGGCCAAAAAGGGCGTATGCGTTTTTTCCTGAATATATTTTCCTGAATATATTTCCTGAATATATTTTCCTGAATATATTTCCTGAATATATTCAGGAAAAAACGCATACGCCCTTTTAGGCCAAGTGCATCATTGTGGACGTTCTGCCTCTTTTCCTATGCTTTAAATGCAATTCCAGTCTACCTCCTGAAATCGGTTTCCTGCAATTCTTCCCCGCTTTCAAGTCCTCTTCGCAGCCTTACTTCAGTATATTTTTGGACGATAGCTGTCATTTATAACTCTGCAGGTTTGTGAATTACAGTGCCCCTGAGCTCCTTTCTTCAACTCGCTTTCTTGGGAGCTGGCCGCAACACCGCAGGATTGCTTCAGGCCTTAATCTGGTTCCGGCACGGCACGCTGAGCCTTTGGTTAATTCCTCTTCCTGGTGGGAAATGAGAGTTAAATTTGCCCGTCCAGACACCTCCAGCTAGTCTCTCATTGGTTCTCCCTATTCCTGTTCATCTTCCGCAGAAATTGCAAATGGGCCAAACAGGAGGTTAAAGGCACTGACTCTCCAAGTCGGGAGAGTGTTTGTAAAGCGTCTGGAATGTTGCACCCAAGTACCAGAGAACGAGAACTGAGACATATTGGAACACGTCTCCCGATCACACGGTTGATCATACTCTGGGTTCCACATGCATGTTTTAGCTGAAGGCAGATTCACTTAAACCTGGAGAGTTGAGACCCGTGGAATGGGTACCATGCAATATGACTTCAAATGGTCTTCATTTGCTCACCGAACCTCTCCAATCCTATCACTGCTGCGTTTATGCCCCTGTACACACGCTTGATTCTCTTTCAGAGACATAGCAATCCATAGGTTTTAAGATACTTACTAGTCAGGTACATTCTTAGGCGTTTAATATGGGGTGTTGAGTCCATTTCGCTGAGCAAGGAGTAGTTCTTGTCTATTCCATATTTGGCTTAAGGAACTTTATCTGTGCTCATTTCAATCTCTGGTTTGATGCAGCACCCCAACTCACCTTTCCCCTTAAGCAAGCATAAGTTGGTTTTCTAAATTTGAGAACCTGTTCTGTTTTGTAATCCAGTTCCTGTGTAGCCAAGTTTACATTCCGTGTATTAGTGATATCTTATGATGTTTCTTTTTCTGTGTGACTTATTTCAGTTAGAATCATCATACCTGAATCCACTGATTATGCTGCTACGGGCCTGATGACATAGATTTCATTGCTGAGTGATATTGCATTGTACGTAAGTACCACAACTTCTTTATCCATATTTCACTTTCTGCGATATTGAACTTGTACCGTAAACGAGGTTCTTGTAAACAGAGCCATGCCAAACATTGGGGTGGCTGTGTCTTTTTGATTTTAATTTCCCTAAGCTATAGGACCATAAGTGGAAGTGCCCTAGGCTCTGTTGCTTTATTTTTTAGATGTTTCAGAAAACACCATACACTTCTTCCGAGTGGCTCTTGGCAATTTACATCCCGCCCATCAGCATAACAAGGCTCCCAGTTCTCCATGGCCTGTCCTGCCTTTCTGGATTTTACACTTTTTTCAGATGGCCCTTTTGACCGGGGGGAACTGAGACTTCATTGTAGTGCAGATTTCCTTTGCAAGCTTGCTTGGTTGGCCAAAGAGGGCGTATGCGTTTTTTCCTGAATATATTCAGGAAAAAACGCATACGCCCTTTTTGGCCAAGTGCATCATTGTGGACGTTCTGCCTCTTTTCCTATGCTTTAAATGCAATTCCAGTCTACCTCCTGAAATCGGTTTCCTGCAATTCTGCCCCGCTTTCAAGTCCTCTTGGCAGCGTTATTTCAGTATATTTTTGGACGATAGCTGACATTTATAACTCTGCAGGTTTGTGAATTACAGTGCCCCTGAGCTCCTTTCTTCAACTCGCTTTCTTGTGAGCTGGCCGCAACACCGCAGGATTGCTTCAGGCCCTAATCTGGTTCCGGCACGGCACGCTGAGCCTTTGGTTAATTCCTCTTCCTGGTGGGAAATGAGAGTTAAATTTGCCCGTCCAGACACCTCCAGCTAGTCTCTCATTGGTTCTCCCTATTCCTGTTCATCTTCCGCAGAAATTGCAAATGGGCCAAACAGGAGGTTAAAGGCACTGACTCTCCAAGTCGGGAGAGTGTTTGTAAAGCATCTGCAATGTTGCACCCAAGTACCAGAGGACGAGAACTGAGACATATTGGAACACGTCTCCCGATCACATGGTTGATCATACTCTGGGTTCCACATGCATGTTTTAGCTGAAGGCAGAATCCCTTAAACCTGGAGAGTTGAGACCCGTGGAATGGGTACCATGCAATATGACTTCAAAGGATCTTCATTTGCTCACCGAACCTCTCCAATCCTATCACTGCTGCGTTTATGCCCCTGTACACACACTTGATTTTCTTTCAGAGACATAGCAATCCATAGGTTTTAAGATACTTACTAGTCAGGTACATTCTTAGGCGTTTAATATGGGGTGTTGAGTCCATTTCGCTGAGCAAGGAGTAGTTCTTGTCTATTCCATATTTGGCTTAAGGAACTTTATCTGTGCTCATTTCAATCTCTGGTTTGATGCAGCACCCCAACTCACCTTTCCCCTTAAGCAAGCATAAGTTGGTTTTCTAAATTTGAGAACCTGTTCTGTTTTGTAATCCAGTTCCTGTGTAGCCAAGTTTACATTCCGTGTATTAGTGATATCTTATGATGTTTCTTTTTCTGTGTGACTTATTTCAGTTAGAATCATCATACCTGAATCCACTGATTATGCTGCTACGGGCCTGATGACATAGATTTCATTGCTGAGTGATATTGCATTGTACGTAAGTACCACAACTTCTTTATCCATATTTCACTTTCTGCGATATTGAACTTGTACCGTAAACGAGGTTCTTGTAAACAGAGCCATGCCAAACATTGGGGTGGCTGTGTCTTTTTGATTTTAATTTCCCTAAGCTATAGGACCATAAGTGGAAGTGCCCTAGGCTCTGTTGCTTTATTTTTTAGATGTTTCAGAAAACACCATACACTTCTTCCGAGTGGCTCTTGGCAATTTACATCCCGCCCATCAGCATAACAAGGCTCCCAGTTCTCCATGGCCTGTCCTGCCTTTCTGGATTTTACACTTTTTTCAGATGGCCCTTTTGACCGGGGGGAACTGAGACTTCATTGTAGTGCAGATTTCCTTTGCAAGCTTGCTTGGTTGGCCAAAGAGGGCGTATGCGTTTTTTCCTGAATATATTCAGGAAAAAACGCATACGCCCTTTTTGGCCAAGTGCATCATTGTGGACGTTCTGCCTCTTTTCCTATGCTTTAAATGCAATTCCAGTCTACCTCCTGAAATCGGTTTCCTGCAATTCTGCCCCGCTTTCAAGTCCTCTTGGCAGCGTTATTTCAGTATATTTTTGGACGATAGCTGACATTTATAACTCTGCAGGTTTGTGAATTACAGTGCCCCTGAGCTCCTTTCTTCAACTCGCTTTCTTGTGAGCTGGCCGCAACACCGCAGGATTGCTTCAGGCCCTAATCTGGTTCCGGCACGGCACGCTGAGCCTTTGGTTAATTCCTCTTCCTGGTGGGAAATGAGAGTTAAATTTGCCCGTCCAGACACCTCCAGCTAGTCTCTCATTGGTTCTCCCTATTCCTGTTCATCTTCCGCAGAAATTGCAAATGGGCCAAACAGGAGGTTAAAGGCACTGACTCTCCAAGTCGGGAGAGTGTTTGTAAAGCATCTGCAATGTTGCACCCAAGTACCAGAGGACGAGAACTGAGACATATTGGAACACGTCTCCCGATCACATGGTTGATCATACTCTGGGTTCCACATGCATGTTTTAGCTGAAGGCAGAATCCCTTAAACCTGGAGAGTTGAGACCCGTGGAATGGGTACCATGCAATATGACTTCAAAGGATCTTCATTTGCTCACCGAACCTCTCCAATCCTATCACTGCTGCGTTTATGCCCCTGTACACACACTTGATTTTCTTTCAGAGACATAGCAATCCATAGGTTTTAAGATACTTACTAGTCAGTTACATTCTTAGGCGTTTAATATGGGGTGTTGAGTCCATTTCGTTGAGCAAGGAGTAGTTATTGTGTATTCCATATTTGGCTTAAGGAACCTTATCTGTGCTCATTTCAATCTCTGGTTTTATGCAGCACCCCAACTCACCTTTCCCCTTCAGCCAGCATAAGTTGGTTTTCTAAATTTGAGACCCTGTTCTGTTTTGTAATCCAGTTCCTGTGTAGCCAAGTTTACATTCCGTGTATTAGTGATATCTTATGATGTTTCTTTTTCTGTGTGACTTATTTCAGTTAGAATCATCATACCTGAATCCACTCATTATGCTGCTACGGGCCTGATGACATAGATTTCATTGCTGAGTGATATTGCATTGTACGTAAGTACCACAACTTCTTTATCCATATTTCGCTTTCTGCGCTATTGAACTTGTACCGTAAACGAGGTTCTTGTAAACAGAGCCGTGCCAAACATTGGGGTGGCTGTGTCTTTTTGATTTTAATTTCCCTAATCTATAGGACCATAAGTGGAAGTGCCCTAGGCTCTGTTGCTTTCTTTTTTAGATGTTTCAGGAAACACCATACACTTCTCCCGAGTGGCTGTTGGCAATTTACATCCCGCCCATCAGCATAACAAGGCTCCCAGTTCTCCATGGCCTGTCCTGCCTTTCTGGATTTTACACTTTTTTCAGGTGGCCCTTTTGACCGGGGGGAAGTGAGACTTCATTGTAGTGCACATTTCCTTTGCAAGCTTGCTTGGTTGGCCAAAAAGGGCGTATGCGTTTTTTCCTGAATATATTCAGGAAAAAACGCATACGCCCTTTTTGGCCAAGTGCATCATTGTGGACGTTCTGCCTCTTTTCCTATGCTTTAAATGCAATTCCAGTCTACCTCCTGAAATCGGTTTCCTGCAATTCTGCCCCGCTTTCAAGTTCTCTTGGCAGCCTTACTTCAGTATATTTTTGGACGATAGCTGTCATTTATAACTCTGCAGGTTTGTGAATTACAGTGCCCCTGAGCTCCTTTCTTCAACTCGCTTTCTTGGGAGCTGGCCGCAACACCGCAGGATTGCTTCAGGCCCTAATCTGGTTCCGGCACGGCACGCTGAGCCTTTGGTTAATTCCTCTTCCTGGTGGGAAATGAGAGTTAAATTTGCCCGTCCAGACACCTCCAGCTAGTCTCTCATTGGTTCTCCCTATTCCTGTTCATCTTCCGCAGAAATTGCAAATGGGCCAAACAGGAGGTTAAAGGCACTGACTCTCCAAGTCGGGAGAGTGTTAGTAAAGCGTCTGGAATGTTACACCCGAGTACCAGGGGACGAGAACTGAGACATATTGGAACACGTCTCCCGATCACACGGTTGATCATACTCTGGGTTCCACATGCATGTTTTAGCTGAAGGTAGAATTCCTTAATCCTAGAGAGTTGAGACCCGTGGAATGGGTACCATGCAGTATGACTTCAAAGGATCTTCATTTGCTCACCGAACCTCTCCAATCCTATCACTGCTGCATTTATGCCCCTGTACACACGCTTGATTTTCTTTCAGAGACATAGCAATCCATAGGTTTTAAGATACTTACTAGTCAGGTACATTCTTAGGCGTTTAATATGGGGTGTTGAGTCCATTTCGTTGAGCAAGGAGTAGTTCTCGTCTATTCCATATTTGGCTTAAGGAACTTTATCTGTGCTCATTTCAATCTCTGGTTTTATGCAGCACCCCAACTCACCTTTCCCCTTAAGCAAGCATAAGTTGGTTTTCTAAATTTGAGGCCCTGTTCTGTTTTGTAATCCAGTTCCTGTGTAGCCAAGTTTACATTCCGTGTATTAGTGATATCTTATGATGTTTCTTTTTCTGTGTGACTTATTTCAGGTAGAATCATCATACCTGAATCCACTCATTATGCTGCTACGGGCCTGATGACATAGATTTCATTGCTGAGTGATATTGCATTGTACGTAAGTACCACAACTTCTTTATCCATTTTTTGCTTTCTGCGATATTGAACTTGTACCCTAAAGGAGGTTCTTGTAAACAGAGCCGTCCCAAACTTTCGGGTGGCTGTGTCTTTTTTATTTTAATTTCCCTAAACTATAGGACCATAAGTGGAAGTGCCCTAGGCTCTGTTGCTTTGTTTTTTAGATGTTTCAGGAAACACCATACACCTCTCCCGAGTGGCTGTAGGCAATTTACATCCCGCCTATCAGCATAACAAGGCTCCCAGTTCTCCAAGGCCTGTCCTGCCTTTCTGGATTTTACACTTTTTTCAGGTAGCCCTTTTGACCGGGGGGAAGTGAGTCTTCATTGTAGTGCAGATTTCCTTTGCAAGCTTGCTTGGTTGGCCAAAAAGGGCGTATGCGTTTTTTCCTGAATATATTCAGGAAAAAACGCATACGCCCTTTTTGGCCAAGTGCATCATTGTGGACGTTCTGCCTCTTTTCCTAAGCTTTAAATGCAATTCCAGTCTACCTCCTGAAATCGGTTTCCTGCAATTCTGCCCCTCTTTCAAGTCCTCTTGGCAGCCTTACTTCAGTATATTTTTGGACGATAGCTGTCATTTATAACTCTGCAGGTTTGTGAATTACAGTGCCCCTGAGCTCCTTTCTTCAAGTCGCTTTCTTGGGAGCTGGCCACAACACCGCAGGATTGCTTCAGGCCCTAATCTGGTTCCGGCACGGCACGCTGAGCCTTTGGTTAATTCCTCTTCCTGGTGGGAAATGAGAGTTAAATTTGCCCATCCAGACACCTCCAGCTAGTCTCTCATTGGTTCTCCCTATTCCTGTTCATCTTCCGCAGAAATTGCAAACTGGGCCAAACAGGAGGTTAAAGGCACTGACTCTCCAAGTCGGGAGAGTGTTAGTAAAGCGTCTGGAATGTTGCACCCGAGTACCAGGGCTCAAAAACTTAGACATATTGGAACATGTCTCCCGATCACACGGTTGATCATACTCTGGGTTCCACATGCACGTTTTAGCTGAAGGAAGAATCCCTTAAACCTGGAGAGTTGAGACCCGTGGAATGGGTACCATGCAATATGACTTCAAAGGGTCTTCATTTGCTCACCGAACCTCTCCAATCCTATCACTCCTGCGTTTATGCCCCTTTACACACACTTGATTCTCTTTCAGAGAAATAGCAATCCATAGGTTTTAAGATACTTACTAGTCAGGTACATTTTTAGGCGTTTAATATGGGGTGTTGAGTCCATTTCGTTGAGCAAGGAGTAGCTCTTGTCTATTCCATATTTGGCTTAAGGAACTTTATCTGTGCTCATTTCAATCTCAGGTTCTATGCAGCACCCCAACTCACCTTTCCCCTTAAGCAAGCATAAGTAGGTTTTCTAAATTTGAGACCCTGTATTGTTTTGTAATCCAGTTCCTGTGTAGCCAAGTTTATATTCCGTGTATTAGTGATACCTTATGATGTTTCTTTTTCTGTGTGACTTATTTCAGTTAGAATCATCATACCTGAATCCACTGATTATGCTGCTACGGGCCTGATGACATAGATTTCATTGTTGAGTGATATTGCATTGTACGTAAGTACCACAACTTCTTTATCCATTTTTCACTTTCTGCGATATTGAACTTGTACCGAAAACGAGGTTCTTGTAAACAGAGCCGTCCCAAACTTTGGGGTGGCTGTGTCTTTTTGATTTTAATTTCCCTAACCTATAGGACCATAAGTGGATGTGTCCTAGGCTCTGTTGCTTTGTTTTTTAGATGTCTCAGGAAACACCATACACTTCTCCCGAGTGGCTGTTGGCAATTTACATCCCGCCCATCAGCATAACAAGGCTCCCAGTTCTCCATGGCCTGTCCTGCCTTTCTGGATTTTACACTTTTTTCAGATGGCCCTTTTGAGCGGGGGGAAGGGAGACTTCATTGTGGTGTAGATTTCCTTTGCAAGCTTGCTTGGTTGGCCAAAAAGGGCGTATGCGTTTTTTCCTGAATATATTCAGGAAAAAACGCATACGCCCTTTTTGGCCAAGTGCATCATTGTGGACGTTCTGCCTCTTTTCCTATGCTTTCAATGCAATTCCAGTCTACCTCCTGAAATCGGTTTCCTGCAATTCTGCCCCGCTTTCAAGTCCTCTTGGCAGCCTTACTTCAGTATATTTTTGGACGATAGCTGTCATTTATAACTCTGCAGGTTTGTGAATTACAGTGCCCCTGAGCTCCTTTCTTCAAGTCACTTTCTTGGGAGCTGGCCGCAACACCGCAGGATTGCTTCAGGCCCTAATCTGGCTCTGGCACGGCACGCTGAGCCTTTGGTTAATTCCTCTTCCTGGTGGGAAATGAGAGTTAAATTTGCCCGTCCAGACACCTGCAGCTAGTCTCTCATTGGTTCTCCCTATTCCTGTTCATCTTCCGCAGAAATTGCAAACTGGGCCAAACAGGAGGTTAAAGGCACTGACTCTCCAAGTCGGGAGAGTTTTAGTAAAGCGTCTAGAATGTTACACCCGAGTACCAGGGCACAAAACTGAGACATATTGGAACATGTCTCCCGATCACACGGTTGATCATGCTCTGGGTTCCACATGCACGTTTTAGCTGAAGGAAGAATCCCTTAAACCTGGAGAGTTGAGACTCGTGGAATGGGTACCATGCAATATGACTTCAAAGGGTCTTCATTTGCTCACCGAACCTCTCCAATCCTATGACTGCTGCATTTATGCCCCTGTACACACGCTGGATTCTCTTTTGGAGACATAGCAATCCATAAGTTTTAAGATACTTACCAGTCAGGTACATTCTTAGGCGTTTAATATGGGGTTTTGAGTCCATTTCGTTGAGCAAGGAGTAGCTCTTGTCTATTCCATATTTGGCTTAAGGAACTTTATCTGTGCTCATTTCAATCGCTGGTTCTATGGAGCACCCCATCTCACCTTTCCCCTTAAGCAAGCATAAGTTGGTTTTCTAAATTTGAGACCCTGTTCTGTTTAGTAATTCAGTTCCTGTGTAGGCAAGTTTACATTCCATGTATTAGTGATATCTTATGATGTTTCTTTTTCTGTGTGACTTATTTCAGTTAGAATCATCATACCTGAATCCACTCTTTATGCTGCTATGGGCCTGAAGATATAGATTTCATTGCTGAGTGATAATGCATTGTACGTAAGTACCACAACTTCTTTATCCATTTTTTGCTTTCTGCGATATTGAACTTGTACCGTAAACGAGGTTCTTGTAAACAGAGCCATCCCAAAGTTTGGGGTGGCTGTGTCTTTTTTATTTTAATTTCCCTAAACTATAGGACCATAAGTGGAAGTGCCCTAGGCTCTGTTGCTTTGTTTTTTAGATGTTTCAGGAAACACCATACACTTCTCCCGAGTGGCTGTTGGCAATTTACATCCCGCCCATCAGAATAACAAGGCTCCAAGTTCCCCATGGCCTGTCCTGCCTATCTGGATTTTACACTTTTTTCAAAAGGCCCTTTTGACCTGGGGGAAGTGAGACTTCATTGTAGTGCAGATTTCATTTGCAGGCTTGCTTGGTTGCCCAAAAAGGGCGTATGCGTTTTTTCCTGAATATATTCAGGAAAAAACACATACGCCTTTTTTGGCCAAGTGCATCATTGTGGACGTTCTGCCTCTTTTCCTATGCTTTAAATGCAATTGCAGTCTACCTCCTGAAATCGGTTTCCTGCAATTCTGCCCCTCTTTCAAGTCCTCTTGGCAGCCTTACTTCAGTATATTTTTGGACGATAGCTGTCATTTATAACTCTGCAGGTTTGTGAATTACAGTGCCCCTGAGCTCCTTTCTTCAACTCGCTTTCTTGGGAGCTGACCGCAACACCGCAGGATTTCTTGAGGCCCTAATCTGGTTCCGGCACGGCACGCTGAGCCTTTGGTTAATTCGTCTTCCTGGTGGGAAATGAGAGTTAAATTTGCCCGTCCAGACACCTCCAGCTAGTCACTCATTGGTTCTCCCTATTCCTGTTCATCTTCCGCAGAAATTGCAAACTGGGCCAAACAGGAGGTTAAAGGCACTGACTCTCCAAGTGGGGAGAGTGTTAGTAAAGCGTCTGGAATGTTGCACCCGAGTACCAGTGGACGAGAACTGAGACATATTGGAACACTTCTCCCGATCACACGGTTGATCATACTCTGGGTTCCACGTGCATGTTTTAGCTGAAGGAAGAATCTCTTAAACCTGGAGAGTTGAGACCCGTGGAATGGGTACCATGCAATATGACTTCAAAGGTTCTTCATTTGCTCACCGAACGTCTCCAATCCTATCACTGCTGCGTTTATGCCCCTGTACACACGCTTGATTTTCTTTCAGAGACATAGCAATCCATAGGTTTTAAGATACTTACTAGTCAGGTACATTCTTAGGCGTTTAATATGGGGTGTTGAGTCCATTTCGTTGAGCAAGGAGTAGTTCTTGTCTATTCCATATTTGGCTTAAGGAACTTTATCTGTGCTCATTTCAATCTCTGGTTTTATGCAGCACCCCAACTCACCTTTCCCCTTAAGCAAGCATAAGTTGGTTTTCTAAATTTGAGACCCTGTTCTGTTTTGTAATCCAGTTCCTGTGTAGCCAAGTTTACATTCTGTGTATTAGTGATATCTTATGATGTTTCTTTTTCTGTGTGACTTATTTCAGTTAGAAATATCATACCTGAATCCACTAATTATGCTGCTACGGGCCTGATGACATAGATTTCATTGCTGAGTGATATTGCATTGTACCTAAGTACCACAACTTCTTTATCCATTTTTCACTTTCTGCGATATTGAACTTGTACCGTAAACGAGGTTCTTGTAAACAGAGCTGTCCCAAACTTTGGGGTGGCTGTGTCTTTTTGATTTTAATTTCCCTAAGCTATAGGACCATAAGTGGAAGTGCCCTAGGCTCTGTTGCTTTGTTTTTTAGATGTTTCAGGAAACACCATACACCTCTCCCGAGTGGCTGTTGGCAATTTACATCCCGCCCATCAGCATAACAAGGCTCCCAGTTCTCCATGGCCTGTCCTGCCTTTCTGGATTTTACACTTTTTTCAGATGGCCCTTTTGACCGGGGGGAAGTGAGACTTCATTGTAGTGCAGATTTCCTTTGCAAGCTTGCTTGGTTGGCCAAAAAGGGCGTATGCGTTTTTTCCTGAATATATTGAGGAAAAAACGCATACGCACTTTTTGGCCAAGTGCATCATTGTGGACGTTCTGCCTCTTTTCCTATGCTTTACATGCAATTCCAGTCTACCTCCTGAAATCGGTTTCCTGCAATTCTGCCCCCCTTTCAACTCCTCTTGGCAGCCTTACTTCAATATATTTTTGGAAGATAGCTGTCCTTTATAACTCTGCAGGTTTGTGAATTACAGTGCCCCTGAGCTCCTTTCTTCAACTCGCTTTCTTGTGAGCTGGCCGCAACACCGCAGGATTGCTTCTGGTCCTAGTGTGGTTCCGGCATGGCACGCTGAGCCTTTGGTTAATTCCTCTTCCTGGTGCGAAATGAGAGTTAAATTTGCCCGTCTGGACACCTCCACCTAGTCTCTCATTGGTTCTCCGGATTCCTGTTCATTTTCCACAGAAATTGCAAACTGGGCCAAACAGGAGGTTAAAGGCACTGACTCTCCAAGTGGGGAGAGTGTTAGTAAAGCGTCTGGAATGTTGCACCCGAGTACCAGGAAACGAAAATTGAGACACATTTGAACACGTTTTCCGATCACACGGTGGATCATACTCTGGGTTCCACATGCATGTTTTAGCTGAAGGAAGAATCCCTTAAACAGGGAGAGTTGAGACCCATGGAATGGGTACCATGCAATATGATTTCAAAGGGTCTGCATTTGCTCACCGAACCTCAGCAATCCTATCACTGCTGCGTTTATGCCGCTGTACACACGCTTGATTCTCTTTCGGAGACATATAAATCCATAGGTTTTAAGATTCTTACTAGTCAGGTAGATTCTTACTAGTCAGGTATATTCTTAGGCGTTTAATATGGGGTGTTGAGTCCACTTCGTTGAGCAAGGAGTAGCTCTTGTCTATTACATATTTGGCTTATGGAACTGTATCTGTGCTCATTTCAATCTCTGGTTTTATGCAGCACCCCAACTCACCCGTCCCCTTAAGCAAGCATAAGTTGGTTTTCTACATTTGACACCCTGTTCTGTTTTGTAATTCAGTTCTTGTGTAGCCAAGTTTACATTCCATGTATTAGTGTTATCTTATGATGTTTCATTTTCTGTGTGACTAATTTCACTTAGAATCATCGTACCTGAATCCACTCATTATGCTGCTACGGGCCTGATGACATAGATTTCATTGCTGAGTGATATTGCATTGTACGTAAGTACCACAATTTCTTTATCCATTTTTCGCTCTCTGTGATATTGAACTTGTACCATAAACGAGGTTCTTGTAAACAGAGCCGTCCCAAACTTTGGGGTGGTTGTGTCTTTTTGATTTTAATTTCCCTAAGCTATAGGACCATAAGTGGAAGTGCCCTAGGCTCTGTTGCTTTGTTTTTTGGATGTTTCAGGAAACACCATACACTTCTCCAGAGTGGCTGCTGGCAATTTACATCCCGCCCATCAGCATAACAAGGCTCCCAGTTCTCAATGGCCTGTCCTGCCTTTCTGGATTTTACACTTTTTTCAGATGGCCCTTTTGACCGGGGGGCAGTGAGACTTCATTGTAGTGCAGATTTTTTCCTTTGCAAGCTTGCTTGGTTGGCCAAAAAGGGCGTATGCGTTTTTCCCTGAATATATTCAGGAAAAAACGCATACGCACTTTATGGCCAAGTGTATCATTGTGGACGTTCTGCCTCTTTTCCTATGCTTTACATGCAATTCCAGTCTACCTCCTGAAATCGGTTTCCTGCAATTCTGCCCCGCTTTCAACTCCTCTTGGCAGCCTTACTTCAATATATTTTTGGAAGATAGCTGTCATTTATAACTCTGCAGGTTTGTGAATTACAGTGCCCCTGAGCTCCTTTCTTCAATTCGCTTTCTTGTGAGCTGGCCGCAACACTGCAGGATTGCTTCAGGCCCTAGTTTGGTTCCGGCACGGCATGCTGAGCCTTTGGTTAATTCCTCTTCCTGGTGGGAAATGAGAGTTAAATTTGCCCGTCCGGACACCTCCACCTAGTCTCTCATTGGTTCTCCCTATTCCTGTTCATTTTCCACAGAAATTGCAAACTGGGCCAAACAGGAGGTTAAAGGCACTGACTCTCCAAGTGGGGAGAGTGTTAGTAAAGCGTCTGGAATGTTGCACCCGAGTACCAGGGGACGAAAACTGAGACACATTTGAACACGTTTCCCGATCACACGGTGGATCATACTCTGGGTTCCACATGCATGTTTTAGCTGAAGGAAGAATCCATTAAACCTGGAGAGTTGAGACCCATGGAATGGGTACCATGCAATATGACTTCAAAGGGTCTGCATTTGCTCACCGAACCTCAGCAATCCTATCACTGCTGCGTTTATGCCGCTGTACACACGCTTGTTTCTCTTTCGGAGACATATAAATCCATAGGTTTTAAGATTCTTACTAGTCAGATATATTCTTAGGCGTTTAATATGGAGTGTTGAGTCCACTTCGTTGATCAAGGAGTAGCTCTTGTCTATTACATATTTGGCTTATGGAACGGTATCTGTGCTAATTTCAATCTCTGGTTTTATGCAGCACCCCAACTCACCCGTCCCCTTAAGCAAGCATAAGTTGGTTTTCTACATTTGACACCCTGTTCTGTTTTGTAATTCAGTTCTTGTGTAGCCAAGTTTACATTCCGTGTATTAGTGATATCTTATGATGTTTCTTTTTCTGTGTGACTAATTTCACTTAGAATCATCGTACCTGAATCCACTCATTATGCTGCTACGGGCCTGATGACATAGATTTCATTGCTGAGTGATATTGCATTGTACGTAAGTACCACAATTTCTTTATCCATTTTTCGCTTTCTGTGATATTGAACTTGTACCGTAAACGAGGTTCTTGTAAACAGAGCCGTCCCAAACTTTGGGGTGGCTGTGTCTTTTTGATTTTAATTTCCCTAAGCTATAGGACCATAAGTGGAAGTGCCCTAGGCTCTGTTGCTTTGTTTTTTGGATGTTTCAGGAAACACCATACACTTCTCCAGAGTGGCTGCTGGCAATTTACATCCCACCCATCAGCATAACTAGGCTCCCAGTTCTCCATGGCCTGTCCTGCCTTTTTGGATTTTACACTTTTTTCAGATGGCCCTTTTGACCGGGGGGCAGTGAGACTTCATTGTAGTGCAGATTTCCTTTGCAAGCTTGCTTGTTTGGCCAAAAAGGGCGTATGCGTTTTTTCTTGAATATATTCAGGAAAAAACGCATACGCCCTTTTTGGCCAAGTGCATCATTGTGGACGTTCTGCCTCTTTTCCTATGCTTTACATGCAATTCCAGTCTACCTCCTGAAATCGGTTTCCTGCAATTCTGCCCTGCTTTCACCTCCTCTTGGCATCCTAATTCAATATATTTTTGGAAGATAGCTGTCATTTATAACTCTGCAGGTTTGTGAATTACAGTGCCCCTGAGCTCCTTTCTTCAACTCGCTTTCTTGTGAGCTGGCCGCAACACCGCAGGATTGCTTCTGGTCCTAGTGTGGTTCCGGCATGGCATGCTGAGCCTTTGGTTAATTCCTCTTCCTGGTGCGAAATGAGAGTTAAATTTGCCCGTCTGGACACCTCCACCTAGTCTCTCATTGGTTCTCCCGATTCCTGTTCATTTTCCACAGAAATTGCAAACTGGGCCAAACAGGAGGTTAAAGGCACTGACTCTCCAAGTGGGGAGAGTGTTAGTAAAGCGTCTGGAATGTTGCACCCGAGTACCAGGAAACGAAAATTGAGACACATTTGAACACGTTTTCCGATCACACGGTGGATCATACTCTGGGTTCCACATGCATGTTTTAGCTGAAGGAAGAATCCCTTAAACAGGGAGAGTTGAGACCCATGGAATGGGTACCATGCAATATGATTTCAAAGGGTCTGCATTTGCTCACCGAACCTCAGCAATCCTATCACTGCTGCGTTTATGCCGCTGTACACACGCTTGATTCTCTTTCGGAGACATATAAATCCATAGGTTTTAAGATTCTTACTAGTCAGGTATATTCTTAGGCGTTTAATATGGGGTGTTGAGTCCACTTCGTTGAGCAAGGAGTAGCTCTTGTCTATTACATATTTGGCTTATGGAACGGTATCTGTGCTCATTTCAATCTCTGGTTTTATGCAGCACCCCAACTCACCCGTCCCCTTAAGCAAGCATAAGTTGGTTTTCTACATTTGACACCCTGTTCTGTTTTGTAATTCAGTTCTTGTGTAGCCAAGTTTACATTCCGTGTATTAGTGATATCTTATGATGTTTCTTTTTCTGTGTGACTAATTTCACTTAGAATCATCGTACCTGAATCCACTCATTATGCTGCTACGGGCCTGATGACATAGATTTCATTGCTGAGTGATATTGCATTGTACGTAAGTACCACAATTTCTTTATCCATTTTTCGCTTTCTGTGATATTGAACTTGTACCGTAAACGAGGTTCTTGTAAACAGAGCCGTCCCAAACTTTGGGGTGGCTGTGTCTTTTTGATTTTAATTTCCCTAAGCTATAGGACCATAAGTGGAAGTGCCCTAGGCTCTGTTGCTTTGTTTTTTGGATGTTTCAGGAAACACCATACACTTCTCCAGAGTGGCTGCTGGCAATTTACATCCCGCCCATCAGCATAACTAGGCTCCCAGTTCTCCATGGCCTGTCCTGCCTTTCTGGATTTTACACTTTTTTCAGATGGCCCTTTTGACCGGGGGGCAGTGAGACTTCATTGTAGTGCAGATTTCCTTTGCAAGCTTGCTTGGTTGGCCAAAAAGGGCGTATGCGTTTTTTCCTGAATATATTCAGGAAAAAACGCATACGCCCTTTTTGGCCAAGTGCATCATTGTGGACGTTCTGCCTCTTTTCCTATGCTTTACATGCAATTCCAGTCTACCTCCTGAAATCGGTTTCCTGCAATTCTGCCCTGCTTTCAACTCCTCTTGGCATCCTAATTCAATATATTTTTGGAAGATAGCTGTCCTTTATAACTCTGCAGGTTTGTGAATTACAGTGCCCCTGAGCTCCTTTCTTCAACTCGCTTTCTTGTGAGCTGGCCGCAACACCGCAGGATTGCTTCAGGCCCTAGTTTGGTTCCGGCACGGCATGCTGAGCCTTTGGTTAATTCCTCTTCCTGGTGGGAAATGAGAGTTAAATTGGCCCGTCCGGACACCTCCACCTAATCTCTCATTGGTTCTCCCTATTCCTGTTCATCTTCCGCAGAAATTGCTAACTGGGCCAAACAGGAGGTTAAAGGCACTGACTCTCCAAGTGGGGAGAGTGTTAGTAAAGCGTCTGGAATGTTGCACCCGAGTACCAGGGGACGAAAACTGAGACACATTTGAACACGTTTTCCGATCACATGGTGGATCATACTCTGGGTTCTACATGCATGTTTTAGCTGAAGGAAGAATCCCTTAAACATGGAGAGTTGAGACCCATGGAATGGGTACCATGCAATATGACTTCAAAGGGTCTGCATTTGCTCACCGAACCTCACCAATCCTATCACTGCTGCGTTTATGCTGCTGTACACACGCTTGATTCTCTTTCGGAGACATATAAATCCATAGGTTTTAAGATTCTTACTAGTCAGGTAGATTCTTACTAGTCAGGTATATTCTTAGGCGTTTAATATGGGGTGTTGAGTCCACTTCGTTGAGCAAGGAGTAGCTCTTGTCTATTACATATTTGGCTTATGGAACGGTATCTGTGCTCATTTCAATCTCTGGTTTTATGCAGCACCCCAACTCACCCGTCCCCTTAAGCAAGCATAAGTTGGTTTTCTACATTTGACACCCTGTTCTGTTTTGTAATTCAGTTCTTGTGTAGCCAAGTTTACATTCCATGTATTAGTGTTATCTTATGATGTTTCATTTTCTGTGTGACTAATTTCACTTAGAATCATCGTACCTGAATCCACTCATTATGCTGCTACGGGCCTGATGACATAGATTTCATTGCTGAGTGATATTGCATTGTACGTAAGTACCACAATTTCTTTATCCATTTTTCGCTCTCTGTGATATTGAACTTGTACCATAAACGAGGTTATTGTAAACAGAGCCATCCCAAACTTTGGGGTGGTTGTGTCTTTTTGATTTTAATTTCCCTAAGCTATAGGACCATAAGTGGAAGTGCCCTAGGCTCTGTTGCTTTGTTTTTTGGATGTTTCAGGAAACACCATACACTTCTCCAGAGTGGCTGCTGGCAATTTACATCCCACCCATCAGCATAACAAGGCTCCCAGTTCTCCATGGCATGTCCTGCCTTTTTGGATTTTACACTTTTTTCAGATGGCCCTTTTGACCGGGGGGCAGTGAGACTTCATTGTAGTGCAGATTTCCTTTGCAAGCTTGCTTGTTTGGCCAAAAAGGGCGTATGCGTTTTTTCTTGAATATATTCAGGAAAAAACGCATACGCCCTTTTTGGCCAAGTGCATCATTGTGGACGTTCTGCCTCTTTTCCTATGCTTTACATGCAATTCCAGTCTACCTCCTGAAATCGGTTTCCTGCAATTCTGCCCTGCTTTCACCTCCTCTTGGCATCCTAATTCAATATATTTTTGGAAGATAGCTGTCATTTATAACTCTGCAGGTTTGTGAATTACAGTGCCCCTGAGCTCCTTTCTTCAACTCGCTTTCTTGTGAGCTGGCCGCAACACCGCAGGATTGCTTCTGGTCCTAGTGTGGTTCCGGCATGGCACGCTGAGCCTTTGGTTAATTCCTCTTCCTGGTGCGAAATGAGAGTTAAATTTGCCCGTCTGGACACCTCCACCTAGTCTCTCATTGGTTCTCCCGATTCCTGTTCATTTTCCACAGAAATTGCAAACTGGGCCAAACAGGAGGTTAAAGGCACTGACTCTCCAAGTGGGGAGAGTGTTAGTAAAGCGTCTGGAATGTTGCACCCGAGTACCAGGAAACGAAAATTGAGACACATTTGAACACGTTTTCCGATCACACGGTGGATCATACTCTGGGTTCCACATGCATGTTTTAGCTGAAGGAAGAATCCCTTAAACAGGGAGAGTTGAGACCCATGGAATGGGTACCATGCAATATGATTTCAAAGGGTCTGCATTTGCTCACCGAACCTCAGCAATCCTATCACTGCTGCGTTTATGCCGCTGTACACACGCTTGATTCTCTTTCGGAGACATATAAATCCATAGGTTTTAAGATTCTTACTAGTCAGATATATTCTTAGGCGTTTAATATGGGGTGTTGAGTCCACTTCGTTGAGCAAGGAGTAGCTCTTGTCTATTACATATTTGGCTTATGGAACGGTATCTGTGCTCATTTCAATCTCTGGTTTTATGCAGCACCCCAACTCACCCGTCCCCTTAAGCAAGCATAAGTTGGTTTTCTACATTTGACACCCTGTTCTGTTTTGTAATTCAGTTCTTGTGTAGCCAAGTTTACATTCCGTGTATTAGTGATATCTTATGATGTTTCTTTTTCTGTGTGACTAATTTCACTTAGAATCATCGTACCTGAATCCACTCATTATGCTGCTACGGGCCTGATGACATAGATTTCATTGCTGAGTGATATTGCATTGTACGTAAGTACCACAATTTCTTTATCCATTTTTCGCTTTCTGTGATATTGAACTTGTACCGTAAACGAGGTTCTTGTAAACAGAGCCGTCCCAAACTTTGGGGTGGCTGTGTCTTTTTGATTTTAATTTCCCTAAGCTATAGGACCATAAGTGGAAGTGCCCTAGGCTCTGTTGCTTTGTTTTTTGGATGTTTCAGGAAACACCATACACTTCTCCAGAGTGGCTGCTGGCAATTTACATCCCGCCCATCAGCATAACTAGGCTCCCAGTTCTCCATGGCCTGTCCTGCCTTTCTGGATTTTACACTTTTTTCAGATGGCCCTTTTGACCGGGGGGCAGTGAGACTTCATTGTAGTGCAGATTTCCTTTGCAAGCTTGCTTGGTTGGCCAAAAAGGGCGTATGCGTTTTTTCCTGAACGCATACGCCCTTTTTGGCCAAGTGCATCATTGTGGACGTTCTGCCTCTTTTCCTATGCTTTACATGCAATTCCAGTCTACCTCCTGAAATCGGTTTCCTGCAATTCTGCCCTGCTTTCAACTCCTCTTGGCATCCTAATTCAATATATTTTTGGAAGATAGCTGTCCTTTATAACTCTGCAGGTTTGTGAATTACAGTGCCCCTGAGCTCCTTTCTTCAACTCGCTTTCTTGTGAGCTGGCCGCAACACCGCAGGATTGCTTCAGGCCCTAGTTTGGTTCCGGCACGGCATGCTGAGCCTTTGGTTAATTCCTCTTCCTGGTGGGAAATGAGAGTTAAATTGGCCCGTCCGGACACCTCCACCTAATCTCTCATTGGTTCTCCCTATTCCTGTTCATCTTCCGCAGAAATTGCTAACTGGGCCAAACAGGAGGTTAAAGGCACTGACTCTCCAAGTGGGGAGAGTGTTAGTAAAGCGTCTGGAATGTTGCACCCGAGTACCAGGGGACGAAAACTGAGACACATTTGAACACGTTTTCCGACCACATGGTGGATCATACTCTGGGTTCCACATGCATGTTTTAGCTGAAGGAAGAATCCCTTAAACATGGAGAGTTGAGACCCATGGAATGGGTACCATGCAATATGACTTCAAAGGGTCTGCATTTGCTCACCGAACCTCACCAATCCTATCACTGCTGCGTTTATGCTGCTGTACACACGCTTGATTCTCTTTCGGAGACATATAAATCCATAGGTTTTAAGATTCTTACTAGTCAGGTAGATTCTTACTAGTCAGGTATATTCTTAGGCGTTTAATATGGGGTGTTGAGTCCACTTCGTTGAGCAAGGAGTAGCTCTTGTCTATTACATATTTGGCTTATGGAACGGTATCTGTGCTCATTTCAATCTCTGGTTTTATGCAGCACCCCAACTCACCCGTCCCCTTAAGCAAGCATAAGTTGGTTTTCTACATTTGACACCCTGTTCTGTTTTGTAATTCAGTTCTTGTGTAGCCAAGTTTACATTCCATGTATTAGTGTTATCTTATGATGTTTCATTTTCTGTGTGACTAATTTCACTTAGAATCATCGTACCTGAATCCACTCATTATGCTGCTACGGGCCTGATGACATAGATTTCATTGCTGAGTGATATTGCATTGTACGTAAGTACCACAATTTCTTTATCCATTTTTCGCTCTCTGTGATATTGAACTTGTACCATAAACGAGGTTATTGTAAACAGAGCCATCCCAAACTTTGGGGTGGTTGTGTCTTTTTGATTTTAATTTCCCTAAGCTATAGGACCATAAGTGGAAGTGCCCTAGGCTCTGTTGCTTTGTTTTTTGGATGTTTCAGGAAACACCATACACTTCTCCAGAGTGGCTGCTGGCAATTTACATCCCGCCCATCAGCATAACAAGGCTCCCAGTTCTCAATGGCCTGTCCTGCCTTTCTGGATTTTACACTTTTTTCAGATGGCCCTTTTGACCGGGGGGCAGTGAGACTTCATTGTAGTGCAGATTTCCTTTGCAAGCTTGCTTGGTTGGCCAAAAAGGGCGTATGCGTTTTTCCCTGAATATATTCAGGAAAAAACGCATACGCCCTTTATGGCCAAGTGTATCATTGTGGACGTTCTGCCTCTTTTCGTATGCTTTACATGCAATTCCAGTCTACCTCCTGAAATCGGTTTCCTGCAATTCTGCCCCGCTTTCAACTCCTCTTGGCAGCCTTACTTCAATATATTTTTGGAAGATAGCTGTCCTTTATAACTCTGCAGGTTTGTGAATTACAGTGCCCCTGAGCTCCTTTCTTCAATTCGCTTTCTTGTGAGCTGGCCGCAACACTGCAGGATTGCTTCAGGCCCTAGTTTGGTTCCGGCACGGCATGCTGAGCCTTTGGTTAATTCCTCTTCCTGGTGGGAAATGAGAGTTAAATTTGCCCGTCCGGACACCTCCACCTAGTCTCTCATTGGTTCTCCCTATTCCTGTTCATTTTCCACAGAAATTGCAAACTGGGCCAAACAGGAGGTTAAAGGCACTGACTCTCCAAGTGGGGAGAGTGTTAGTAAAGCGTCTGGAATGTTGCACCCGAGTACCAGGGGACGAAAACTGAGACACATTTGAACACGTTTCCCGATCACACGGTGGATCATACTCTGGGTTCCACATGCATGTTTTAGCTGAAGGAAGAATCCATTAAACCTGGAGAGTTGAGACCCATGGAATGGGTACCATGCAATATGACTTCAAAGGGTCTGCATTTGCTCACCGAACCTCAGCAATCCTATCACTGCTGCGTTTATGCCGCTGTACACACGCTTGTTTCTCTTTCGGAGACATATAAATCCATAGGTTTTAAGATTCTTACTAGTCAGATATATTCTTAGGCGTTTAATATGGAGTGTTGAGTCCACTTCGTTGAGCAAGGAGTAGCTCTTGTCTATTACATATTTGGCTTATGGAACGGTATCTGTGCTAATTTCAATCTCTGGTTTTATGCAGCACCCCAACTCACCCGTCCCCTTAAACAAGCATAAGTTGGTTTTCTACATTTGACACCCTGTTCTGTTTTGTAATTCAGTTCTTGTGTAGCCAAGTTTACATTCCGTGTATTAGTGATATCTTATGATGTTTCTTTTTCTGTGTGACTAATTTCACTTAGAATCATCGTACCTGAATCCACTCATTATGCTGCTACGGGCCTGATGACATAGATTTCATTGCTGAGTGATATTGCATTGTACGTAAGTACCACAATTTCTTTATCCATTTTTCGCTTTCTGTGATATTGAACTTGTACCGTAAACGAGGTTCTTGTAAACAGAGCCGTCCCAAACTTTGGGGTGGCTGTGTCTTTTTGATTTTAATTTCCCTAAGCTATAGGACCATAAGTGGAAGTGCCCTAGGCTCTGTTGCTTTGTTTTTTGGATGTTTCAGGAAACACCATACACTTCTCCAGAGTGGCTGCTGGCAATTTACATCCCGCCCATCAGCATAACTAGGCTCCCAGTTCTCCATGGCCTGTCCTGCCTTTCTGGATTTTACACTTTTTTCAGATGGCCCTTTTGACCGGGGGGCAGTGAGACTTCATTGTAGTGCAGATTCCCTTTGCAAGCTTGCTTGTTTGGCCAAAAAGGGCGTATGCGTTTTTTCTTGAATATATTCAGGAAAAAACGCATACGCCCTTTTTGGCCAAGTGCATCATTGTGGACGTTCTGCCTCTTTTCCTATGCTTTACATGCAATTCCAGTCTACCTCCTGAAATCGGTTTCCTGCAATTCTGCCCTGCTTTCACCTCCTCTTGGCATCCTAATTCAATATATTTTTGGAAGATAGCTGTCCTTTATAACTCTGCAGGTTTGTGAATTACAGTGCCCCTGAGCTCCTTTCTTCAACTCGCTTTCTTGTGAGCTGGCCGCAACACCGCAGGATTGCTTCTGGTCCTAGTGTGGTTCCGGCATGGCACGCTGAGCCTTTGGTTAATTCCTCTTCCTGGTTGGAAATGAGAGTTAAATTTGCCCGTCTGGACACCTCCACCTAGTCTCTCATTGGTTCTCCCTATTCCTGTTCATTTTCCACAGAAATTGCAAACTGGGCCAAACAGGAGGTTAAAGGCACTGACTCTCCAAGTGGGGAGAGTGTTAGTAAAGCGTCTGGAATGTTGCACCCGAGTACCAGGAAACGAAAATTGAGACACATTTGAACACGTTTTCCGATCACACGGTGGATCATACTCTGGGTTCCACATGCATGTTTTAGCTGAAGGAATAATCCCTTAAACAGGGAGAGTTGAGACCCATGGAATGGGTACCATGCAATATGATTTCAAAGGGTCTGCATTTGCTCACCGAACCTCAGCAATCCTATCACTGCTGCGTTTATGCCGCTGTACACACGCTTGATTCTCTTTCGGAGACATATAAATCCATAGGTTTTAAGATTCTTACTAGTCAGATATATTCTTAGGCGTTTAATATGGAGTGTTGAGTCCACTTCGTTGAGCAAGGAGTAGCTCTTGTCTATTACATATTTGGCTTATGGAATGGTATCTGTGCTAATTTCAATCTCTGGTTTTATGCAGCACCCCAACTCACCTGTCCCCTTAAGCAAGCATAAGTTGGTTTTCTACATTTGACACCCTGTTCTGTTTTGTAATTCAGTTCTTGTGTAGCCAAGTTTACATTCCGTGTATTAGTGATATCTTATGATGTTTCTTTTTCTGTGTGACTAATTTCACTTAGAATCATCGTACCTGAATCCACTCATTATGCTGCTACGGGCCTGATGACATAGATTTCATTGCTGAGTGATATTGCATTGTACGTAAGTACCACAATTTCTTTATCCATTTTTCGCTTTCTGTGATATTGAACTTGTACCGTAAACGAGGTTCTTGTAAACAGAGCCGTCCCAAACTTTGGGGTGGCTGTGTCTTTTTGATTTTAATTTCCCTAAGCTATAGGACCATAAGTGGAAGTGCCCTAGGCTCTGTTGCTTTGTTTTTTGGATGTTTCAGGAAACACCATACACTTCTCCAGAGTGGCTGCTGGCAATTTACATCCCGCCCATCAGCATAACTAGGCTCCCAGTTCTCCATGGCCTGTCCTGCCTTTCTGGATTTTACACTTCTTTCAGATGGCCCTTTTGACCGGGGGGCAGTGAGACTTCATTGTAGTGCAGATTTCCTTTGCAAGCTTGCTTGGTTGGCCAAAAAGGGCGTATGCGTTTTTTCCTGAATATATTCAGGAAAAAACGCATACGCCCTTTTTGGCCAAGTGCATCATTGTGGACGTTCTGCCTCTTTTCCTATGCTTTACATGCAATTCCAGTCTACCTCCTGAAATCGGTTTCCTGCAATTCTGCCCTGCTTTCAACTCCTCTTGGCATCCTAATTCAATATATTTTTGGAAGATAGCTGTCCTTTATAACTCTGCAGGTTTGTGAATTACAGTGCCCCTGAGCTCCTTTCTTCAACTCGCTTTCTTGTGAGCTGGCCGCAACACCGCAGGATTGCTTCAGGCCCTAGTTTGGTTCCGGCACGGCATGCTGAGCCTTTGGTTAATTCCTCTTCCTGGTGGGAAATGAGAGTTAAATTGGCCCGTCCGGACACCTCCACCTAATCTCTCATTGGTTCTCCCTATTCCTGTTCATCTTCCGCAGAAATTGCTAACTGGGCCAAACAGGAGGTTAAAGGCACTGACTCTCCAAGTGGGGAGAGTGTTAGTAAAGCGTCTGGAATATTGCACCCGAGTACCAGGGGACGAAAACTGAGACACATTTGAACACGTTTTCCGACCACATGGTGGATCATACTCTGGGTTCCACATGCATGTGTTAGCTGAAGGTAGAATCCCTTAAACATGGAGAGTTGAGACCCATGGAATGGGTACCATGCAATATGACTTCAAAGGGTCTGCATTTGCTCACCGAACCTCAGCAATCCTATCACTGCTGCGTTTATGCCGCTGTACACACGCTTGATTCTCTTTCGGAGACATATAAATCCATAGGTTTTAAGATTCTTACTAGTCAGGTAGATTCTTAGGCGTTTAATATGGAGTGTTGAGTCCACTTCGTTGAGCAAGGAGTAGCTCTTGTCTATTACATATTTGGCTTATGGAACGGTATCTGTGCTAATTTCAATCTCTGGTTTTATGCAGCACCCCAACTCACCCGTCCCCTTAAGCAAGCATAAGTTGGTTTTCTACATTTGACACCCTGTTCTGTTTTGTAATTCAGTTCTTGTGTAGCCAAGTTTACATTCCGTGTATTAGTGATATCTTATGATGTTTCTTTTTCTGTGTGACTAATTTCACTTAGAATCATCGTACCTGAATCCACTCATTATGCTGCTACGGGCCTGATGACATAGATTTCATTGCTGAGTGATATTGCATTGTACGTAAGTACCACAATTTCTTTATCCATTTTTCGCTTTCTGTGATATTGAACTTGTACCGTAAACGAGGTTCTTGTAAACAGAGCCGTCCCAAACTTTGGGGTGGCTGTGTCTTTTTGATTTTAATTTCCCTAAGCTATAGGACCATAAGTGGAAGTGCCCTAGGCTCTGTTGCTTTGTTTTTTGGATGTTTCAGGAAACACCATACACTTCTCCAGAGTGGCTGCTGGCAATTTACATCCCGCCCATCAGCATAACTAGGCTCCCAGTTCTCCATGGCCTGTCCTGCCTTTCTGGATTTTACACTTTTTTCAGATGGCCCTTTTGACCGGGGGGCAGTGAGACTTCATTGTAGTGCAGATTTCCTTTGCAAGCTTGCTTGTTTGGCCAAAAAGGGCGTATGCGTTTTTTCTTGAATATATTCAGGAAAAAACGCATACGCACTTTTTGGCCAAGTGCATCATTGTGGACGTTCTGCCTCTTTTCCTATGCTTTACATGCAATTCCAGTCTACCTCCTGAAATCGGTTTCCTGCAATTCTGCACTGCTTTCACCTCCTCTTGGCATCCTAATTCAATATATTTTTGGAAGATAGCTGTCATTTATAACTCTGCAGGTTTGTGAATTACAGTGCCCCTGAGCTCCTTTCTTCAACTCGCTTTCTTGTGAGCTGGCCGCAACACCGCAGGATTGCTTCTGGTCCTAGTGTGGTTCCGGCATGGCACGCTGAGCCTTTGGTTAATTCCTCTTCCTGGTGCGAAATGAGAGTTAAATTTGCCCGTCTGGACACCTCCACCTAGTCTCTCATTGGTTCTCCCTATTCCTGTTCATTTTCCACAGAAATTGCAAACTGGGCCAAACAGGAGGTTAAAGGCACTGACTCTCCAAGTGGGGAGAGTGTTAGTAAAGCGTCTGGAATGTTGCACCCGAGTACCAGGAAACGAAAATTGAGACACATTTGAACACGTTTTCCGATCACACGGTGGATCATACTCTGGGTTCCACATGCATGTTTTAGCTGAAGGAAAAATCCCTTAAACAGGGAGAGTTGAGACCCATGGAATGGATACCATGCAATATGATTTCAAAGGGTCTGCATTTGCTCACCGAACCTCAGCAATCCTATCACTGCTGCGTTTATGCCGCTGTACACACGCTTGATTCTCTTTCGGAGACATATAAATCCATAGGTTTTAAGATTCTTACTAGTCAGATATATTCTTAAGCGTTTAATATGGAGTGTTGAGTCCACTTCGTTGAGCAAGGAGTAGCTCTTGTCTATTACATATTTGGCTTATGGAACGGTATCTGTGCTAATTTCAATCTCTGGTTTTATGCAGCACCCCAACTCACCTGTCCCCTTAAGCAAGCATAAGTTGGTTTTCTACATTTGACACCCTGTTCTGTTTTGTAATTCAGTTCTTGTGTAGCCAAGTTTACATTCCGTGTATTAGTGATATCTTATGATGTTTCTTTTTCTGTGTGACTAATTTCACTTAGAATCATCGTACCTGAATCCACTCATTATGCTGCTACGGGCCTGATGACATAGATTTCATTGCTGAGTGATATTGCATTGTACGTAAGTACCACAATTTCTTTATCCATTTTTCGCTTTCTGTGATATTGAACTTGTACCGTAAACGAGGTTCTTGTAAACAGAGCCGTCCCAAACTTTGGGGTGGCTGTGTCTTTTTGATTTTAATTTCCCTAAGCTATAGGACCATAAGTGGAAGTGCCCTAGGCTCTGTTGCTTTGTTTTTTGGATGTTTCAGGAAACACCATACACTTCTCCAGAGTGGCTGCTGGCAATTTACATCCCGCCCATCAGCATAACTAGGCTCCCAGTTCTCCATGGCCTGTCCTGCCTTTCTGGATTTTACACTTTTTTCAGATGGCCCTTTTGACCGGGGGGCAGTGAGACTTCATTGTAGTGCAGATTTCCTTTGCAAGCTTGCTTGGTTGGCCAAAAAGGGCGTATGCGTTTTTTCCTGAATATATTCAGGAAAAAACGCATACGCCCTTTTTGGCCAAGTGCATCATTGTGGACGTTCTGCCTCTTTTCCTATGCTTTACATGCAATTCCAGTCTACCTCCTGAAATCGGTTTCCTGCAATTCTGCCCTGCTTTCAACTCCTCTTGGCATCCTAATTCAATATATTTTTGGAAGATAGCTGTCCTTTATAACTCTGCAGGTTTGTGAATTACAGTGCCCCTGAGCTCCTTTCTTCAACTCGCTTTCTTGTGAGCTGGCCGCAACACCGCAGGATTGCTTCAGGCCCTAGTTTGGTTCCGGCACGGCATGCTGAGCCTTTGGTTAATTCCTCTTCCTGGTGGGAAATGAGAGTTAAATTGGCCCGTCCGGACACCTCCACCTAATCTCTCATTGGTTCTCCCTATTCCTGTTCATCTTCCGCAGAAATTGCTAACTGGGCCAAACAGGAGGTTAAAGGCACTGACTCTCCAAGTGGGGAGAGTGTTAGTAAAGCGTCTGGAATGTTGCACCCGAGTACCAGGGGACGAAAACTGAGACACATTTGAACACGTTTTCCGACCACATGGTGGATCATACTCTGGGTTCCACATGCATGTTTTAGCTGAAGGAAGAATCCCTTAAACATGGAGAGTTGAGACCCATGGAATGGGTACCATGCAATATGACTTCAAAGGGTCTGCATTTGCTCACCGAACCTCAGCAATCCTATCACTGCTGCGTTTATGCCGCTGTACACACGCTTGATTCTCTTTCGGAGACATATAAATCCATAGGTTTTAAGATTCTTACTAGTCAGGTAGATTCTTACTAGTCAGGTATATTCTTAGGCGTTTAATATGGGGTGTTGAGTCCACTTCGTTGAGCAAGGAGTAGCTCTTGTCTATTACATATTTGGCTTATGGAACGGTATCTGTGCTCATTTCAATCTCTGGTTTTATGCAGCACCCCAACTCACCCGTCCCCTTAAGCAAGCATAAGTTGGTTTTCTACATTTGACACCCTGTTCTGTTTTGTAATTAAGTTCTTGTGTAGCCAAGTTTACATTCCGTGTATTAGTGATATCTTATGATGTTTCTTTTTCTGTGTGACTAATTTCACTTAGAATCATCGTACCTGAATCCACTCATTATGCTGCTACGGGCCTGATGACATAGATTTCATTGCTGAGTGATATTGCATTGTACGTAAGTACCACAATTTCTTTATCCATTTTTCGCTTTCTGTGATATTGAACTTGTACCGTAAACGAGGTTCTTGTAAACAGAGCCGTCCCAAACTTTGGGGTGGCTGTGTCTTTTTGATTTTAATTTCCCTAAGCTATAGGACCATAAGTGGAAGTGCCCTAGGCTCTGTTGCTTTGTTTTTTGGATGTTTCAGGAAACACCATACACTTCTCCAGAGTGGCTGCTGGCAATTTACATCCCGCCCATCAGCATAACAAGGCTCCCAGTTCTCAATGGCCTGTCCTGCCTTTCTGGATTTTACACTTTTTTCAGATGGCCCTTTTGACCAGGGGGCAGTGAGACTTCATTGTAGTGCAGATTTCCTTTGCAAGCTTGCTTGGTTGGCCAAAAAGGGCGTATGCGTTTTTCCCTGAATATATTCAGGAAAAAACGCATACGCCCTTTTTGGCCAAGTGTATCATTGTGGACGTTCTGCCTCTTTTCCTATGCTTTACATGCAATTCCAGTCTACCTCCTGAAATCGGTTTCCTGCAATTCTGCCCCGCTTTCAACACCTCTTGGCAGCCTTACTTCAATATATTTTTGGAAGATAGCTGTCATTTATAACTCTGCAGGTTTGTGAATTACAGTGCCCCTGAGCTCCTTTCTTCAACTCGCTTTCTTGTGAGCTGGCCGCAACACCGCAGGATTGCTTCAGGCCCTAGTTTGGTTCCGGCACGGCATGCTGAGCCTTTGGTTAATTCCTCTTCCTGGTGGGAAATGAGAGTTAAATTTGCCCGTCCGGATACCTCCACCTAGTCTCTCATTGGTTCTCCCTATTCCTGTTCATTTTCCACAGAAATTGCAAACTGGGCCAAACAGGAGGTTAAAGGCACTGACTCTCCAAGTGGGGAGAGTGTTAGTAAAGCGTCTGGAATGTTGAACCCGAGTACCAGGGGACGAAAACTGAGACACATTTGAACACGTTTCCGATCACACGGTGGATCATACTCTGGGTTCCACAGGCATGTTTTAGCTGAAGGAAGAATCCATTAAACCTGGAGAGTTGAGACCCATGGAATGGGTACCATGCAATATGACTTCAAAGGGTCTGCATTTGCTCACCGAACCTCAGCAATCCTATCACTGCTGCGTTTATGCCGCTGTACACACGCTTGATTCTCTTTCGGAGACATATAAATCCATCGGTTTTAAGATACTTACTAGTCAGGTATATTCTTAGGCGTTTAATATGGAGTGTTGAGTCCACTTCGTTGAGCAAGGAGTAGCTCTTGTCTATTACATATTTGGCTTATGGAACGGTATCTGTGCTAATTTCAATCTCTGGTTTTATGCAGCACCCCAACTCACCCGTCCCCTTAAGCAAGCATAAGTTGGTTTTCTACATTTGACACCCTGTTCTGTTTTGTAATTCAGTTCTTGTGTAGCCAAGTTTACATTCCGTGCATTAGTGATATCTTATGATGTTTCTTTTTCTGTGTGACTAATTTCACTTAGAATCATCGTACCTGAATCCACTCATTATGCTGCTACGGGCCTGTTGACATAGATTTCATTGCTGAGTGATATTGCATTGTACCTAAGTACCACAATTTCTTTATCCATTTTTCGTTTTCTGTGATATTGAACTTGTACCGTAAACGAGGTTCTTGTAAACAGAGCCGTCCCAAACTTTGGGGTGGCTGTGTCTTTTTGATTTTAATTTCCCTAAGCTATAGGACCATAAGTGGAAGTGCCCTAGGCTCTGTTGCTTTGTTTTTTGGATGTTTCAGGAAACACCATACACTTCTCCAGAGTGGCTGCTGGCAATTTACATCCCGCCCATCAGCATAACTAGGCTCCCAGTTCTCCATGGCCTGTCCTGCCTTTCTGGATTTTACACGTTTTTCAGATGACCCTTTTGACCGGGGGGCAGTGAGACTTCATTGTAGTGCAGATTTCCTTTGCAAGCTTGCTTGGTTGACCAAAAAGGGCGTATGCGTTTTTTCCTGAATATATTCAGGAAAAAACGCATATGCCCTTTTTGGCCAAGTGCATCATTGTGGACGTTCTGCCTCTTTTCCTATGCTTTACATGCAATTCCAGTCTACCTCCTGAAATCGGTTTCCTGCAATTCTGCCCCCCTTTCAACTCCTCTTGGCAGCCTTACTTCAATATATTTTTGGAAGATAGCTGTCCTTTATAACTCAGCAGGTTTGTGAATTACAGTGCCCCTGAGCTCCTTTCTTCAACTCGCTTTCTTGTGAGCTGGCCGCAACACCGCAGGATTGCTTCTGGTCCTAGTGTGGTTCCGGCACGGCACGCTGAGCCTTTGGTTAATTCCTCTTCCTGGTGGGAAATGAGAGTTAAATTTGCCCGTCCGGACACCTCCACCTAATCTCTCATTGGTTCTCCCTATTCCTGTTCATCTTCCGCAGAAATTGCTAACTGGGCCAAACAGGAGGTTAAAGGCACTGACTCTCCAAGTGGGGAGAGTGTTAGTAAAGCGTCTGGAATGTTGCACCCGAGTACCAGGGGACCAAAACTGAGACACATTTGAACACGTTTTCCGACCACATGGTGGATCATACTCTGGGTTCCACATGCATGTTTTAGCTGAAGGAAGAATCCCTTAAACATGGAGAGTTGAGACCCATGGAATTTGTACCATGCAATATGACTTCAAAGGGTCTGCATTTGCTCACCGAACTTCACCAATCCTATCACTGCTGCGTTTATGCAGCTGTACACACGCTTGATTCTCTTTCGGAGACATATAAATCCATAGGTTTTAAGATTCTTACTAGTCAGGTAGATTCTTACTAGTCAGGTATATTCTTAGGCGTTTAATATGGGGTGTTGAGTCCACTTCGTTGAGCAAGGAGTAGCTCTTGTCTATTACATATTTGGCTTATGGAACTGTATCTGTGCTCATTTCAATCTCTGGTTTTATGCAGCACCCCAACTCACCCGTCCCCTTAAGCAAGCATAAGTTGGTTTTCTACATTTGACACCCTGTTCTGTTTTGTAATTCAGTTCTTGTGTAGTCAAGTTTACATTCCGTGTATTAGTGATATCTTATGATGTTTCATTTTCTGTGTGACTAATTTCACTTAGAATCATCTTACCTGAATCCACTCATTATGCTGCTACGGGCCTGATGACATAGATTTCATTGCTGAGTGATATTGCATTGTACGTAAGTACCACAATTTCTTTATCCATTTTTCGCTCTCTGTGATATTGAACTTGTACCATAAACGAGGTTCTTGTAAACAGAGCCGTCCCAAACTTTGGGGTGGCTGTGTCTTTTTGATTTTAATTTCCCTAAGCTATAGGACCATAAGTGGAAGTGCCCTAGGCTCTGTTGCTTTGTTTTTTGGATGTTTCAGGAAACACCATACACTTCTCCAGAGTGGCTGCTGGCAATTTACATCCCGCCCATCAGCATAACAAGGCTCCCAGTTCTCAATGGCCTGTCCTGCCTTTCTGGATTTTACACTTTTTTCAGATGGCCCTTTTGACCGGGGGGCAGTGAGACTTCATTGTAGTGCAGATTTCCTTTGCAAGCTTGCTTGGTTGGCCAAAAAGGGCGTATGCGTTTTTCCCTGAATATATTCAGGAAAAAACGCATACGCCCTTTTTGGCCAAGTGTATCATTGTGGACGTTCTGCCTCTTTTCCTATGCTTTACATGCAATTCCAGTCTACCTCCTGAAATTGGTTTCCTGCAATTCTGCCCCGCTTTCAACTCCTCTTGGCAGCCTTACTTCAATATATTTTTGGAAGATAGCTGTCATTTATAACTCTGCAGGTTTGTGAATTACAGTGCCCCTGAGCTCCTTTCTTCAACTCGCTTTCTTGTGAGCTGGCCGCAACACCGCAGGATTGCTTCAGGCCCTAGTTTGGTTCCGGCACGGCATGCTGAGCCTTTGGTTAATTCCTCTTCCTGGTGGGAAATGAGAGTTAAATTTGCCCGTCCGGACACCTCCACCTAGTCTCTCATTGGTTCTCCCTATTCCTGTTCATTTTCCACAGAAATTGCAAACTGGGCCAAACAGGAGGTTAAAGGCACTGACTCTCCAAGTGGGGAGAGTGTTAGTAAAGCGTCTGGAATGTTGCACCCGAGTACCAGGGAACGAAAACTGAGACACATTTGAACACGTTTCCGATCACACGGTGGATCATACTCTGGGTTCCACATGCATGTTTTAGCTGAAGGAAGAATCCATTAAACCTGGAGAGTTGAGACCCATGGAATGGGTACCATGCAATATGACTTCAAAGGGTCTGCATTTGCTCACCGAACCTCAGCAATCCTATCACTGCTGCGTTTATGCCGCTGTACACACGCTTGATTCTCTTTCGGAGACATATAAATCCATAGGTTTTAAGATTCTTACTAGTCAGGTATATTCTTAGGCGTTTAATATGGAGTGTTGAGTCCACTTCGTTGAGCAAGGAGTAGCTCTTGTCTATTACATATTTGGCTTATGGAACGGTATCTGTGCTCATTTCAATCTCTGGTTTTATGCAGCACCCCAACTCACCCGTCCCCTTAAGCAAGCATAAGTTGGTTTTCTACATTTGACACCCTGTTCTGTTTTGTAATTCAGTTCTTGTGTAGCCAAGTTTACATTCCGTGTATTAGTGATATCTTATGATGTTTCTTTTTCTGTGTGACTAATTTCACTTAGAATCATCGTACCTGAATCCACTCATTATGCTGCTACGGGCCTGTTGACATAGATTTCATTGCTGAGTGATATTGCATTGTACGTAAGTACCACAATTTCTTTATCCATTTTTCGCTTTCTGTGATATTGAACTTGTACCGTAAACGAGGTTCTTGTAAACAGAGCCGTCCCAAACTTTGGGGTGGCTGTGTCTTTTTGATTTTAATTTCCCTAAGCTATAGGACAATAAGTGGAAGTGCCCTAGGCTCTGTTGCTTTGTGTTTTGGATGTTTCAGGAAACACCATACACTTCTCCAGAGTGGCTGCTGGCAATTTACATCCCGCCCATCAGCATAACTAGGCTCCCAGTTCTCCATGGCCTGTCCTGCCTTTCTGGATTTTACACTTTTTTCAGATGGCCCTTTTGACCGGGGGGCAGTGAGACTTCATTGTAGTGCAGATTTCCTTTGCAAGCTTGCTTGGTTGGCCAAAAAGGGCGTATGCGTTTTTTCCTGAATATATTCAGGAAAAAACGCATACGCCCTTTTTGGCCAAGTGCATCATTGTGGACGTTCTGCCTCTTTTCCTATGCTTTACATGCAATTCCAGTCTACCTCCTGAAATCGGTTTCCTGCAATTCTGCCCCCCTTTCAACTCCTCTGGGCAGCCTTACTTCAATATATTTTTGGAAGATAGCTGTCCTTTATAACTCTGCAGGTTTGTGAATTACAGTGCCCCTGAGCTCCTTTCTTCAACTCGCTTTCTTGTGAGCTGGCCGCAACACCGCAGGATTGCTTCTGGTCCTAGTGTGGTTCCGGCATGGCACGCTGAGCCTTTGGTTAATTCCTCTTCCTGGTTGGAAATGAGAGTTAAATTTGCCCGTCTGGACACCTCCACCTAGTCTCTCATTGGTTCTCCCTATTCCTGTTCATTTTCCACAGAAATTGCAAACTGGGCCAAACAGGAGGTTAAAGGCACTGACTCTCCAAGTGGGGAGAGTGTTAGTAAAGCGTCTGGAATGTTGCACCCGAGTACCAGGAAACGAAAATTGAGACACATGTGAACACGTTTTCCGATCACACGGTGGATCATACTCTGGGTTCCACATGCATGTTTTAGCTGAAGGAAGAATCCCTTAAACAGGGAGAGTTGAGACCCATGGAATGGGTACCATGCAATATGACTTCAAAGGGTCTGCATTTGCTCACCGAACCTCAGCAATCCTATCACTGCTGCGTTGATGCCACTGTACACACGCTTGATTCTCTTTCGGAGACATATAAATCCATAGGTTTTAAGATTCTTACTAGTCAGGTAGATTCTTACTAGTCAGGTATATTCTTAGGCGTTTAATATGGGGTGTTGAGTCCACTTCGTTGAGCAAGGAGTAGCTCTTGTCTATTACATATTTGGCTTATGGAACGGTATCTGTGCTCATTTCAATCTCTGGTTTTATGCAGCACCCCAACTCACCCGTCCCCTTAAGCAAGCATAAGTTGGTTTTCTACATTTGACACCCTGTTCTGTTTTGTAATTAAGTTCTTGTGTAGCCAAGTTTACATTCCGTGTATTAGTGATATCTTATGATGTTTCTTTTTCTGTGTGACTAATTTCACTTAGAATCATCGTACCTGAATCCACTCATTATGCTGCTACGGGCCTGATGACATAGATTTCATTGCTGAGTGATATTGCATTGTACGTAAGTACCACAATTTCTTTATCCATTTTTCGCTTTCTGTGATATTGAACTTGTACCGTAAACGAGGTTCTTGTAAACAGAGCCGTCCCAAACTTTGGGGTGGCTGTGTCTTTTTGATTTTAATTTCCCTAAGCTATAGGACCATAAGTGGAAGTGCCCTAGGCTCTGTTGCTTTGTTTTTTGGATGTTTCAGGAAACACCATACACTTCTCCAGAGTGGCTGCTGGCAATTTACATCCCGCCCATCAGCATAACAAGGCTCCCAGTTCTCAATGGCCTGTCCTGCCTTTCTGGATTTTACACTTTTTTCAGATGGCCCTTTTGACCAGGGGGCAGTGAGACTTCATTGTAGTGCAGATTTCCTTTGCAAGCTTGCTTGGTTGGCCAAAAAGGGCGTATGCGTTTTTCCCTGAATATATTCAGGAAAAAACGCATACGCCCTTTTTGGCCAAGTGTATCATTGTGGACGTTCTGCCTCTTTTCCTATGCTTTACATGCAATTCCAGTCTACCTCCTGAAATCGGTTTCCTGCAATTCTGCCCCGCTTTCAACACCTCTTGGCAGCCTTACTTCAATATATTTTTGGAAGATAGCTGTCATTTATAACTCTGCAGGTTTGTGAATTACAGTGCCCCTGAGCTCCTTTCTTCAACTCGCTTTCTTGTGAGCTGGCCGCAACACCGCAGGATTGCTTCAGGCCCTAGTTTGGTTCCGGCACGGCATGCTGAGCCTTTGGTTAATTCCTCTTCCTGGTGGGAAATGAGAGTTAAATTTGCCCGTCCGGATACCTCCACCTAGTCTCTCATTGGTTCTCCCTATTCCTGTTCATTTTCCACAGAAATTGCAAACTGGGCCAAACAGGAGGTTAAAGGCACTGACTCTCCAAGTGGGGAGAGTGTTAGTAAAGCGTCTGGAATGTTGAACCCGAGTACCAGGGGACGAAAACTGAGACACATTTGAACACGTTTCCGATCACACGGTGGATCATACTCTGGGTTCCACAGGCATGTTTTAGCTGAAGGAAGAATCCATTAAACCTGGAGAGTTGAGACCCATGGAATGGGTACCATGCAATATGACTTCAAAGGGTCTGCATTTGCTCACCGAACCTCAGCAATCCTATCACTGCTGCGTTTATGCCGCTGTACACACGCTTGATTCTCTTTCGGAGACATATAAATCCATCGGTTTTAAGATACTTACTAGTCAGGTATATTCTTAGGCGTTTAATATGGAGTGTTGAGTCCACTTCGTTGAGCAAGGAGTAGCTCTTGTCTATTACATATTTGGCTTATGGAACGGTATCTGTGCTAATTTCAATCTCTGGTTTTATGCAGCACCCCAACTCACCCGTCCCCTTAAGCAAGCATAAGTTGGTTTTCTACATTTGACACCCTGTTCTGTTTTGTAATTCAGTTCTTGTGTAGCCAAGTTTACATTCCGTGCATTAGTGATATCTTATGATGTTTCTTTTTCTGTGTGACTAATTTCACTTAGAATCATCGTACCTGAATCCACTCATTATGCTGCTACGGGCCTGTTGACATAGATTTCATTGCTGAGTGATATTGCATTGTACCTAAGTACCACAATTTCTTTATCCATTTTTCGTTTTCTGTGATATTGAACTTGTACCGTAAACGAGGTTCTTGTAAACAGAGCCGTCCCAAACTTTGGGGTGGCTGTGTCTTTTTGATTTTAATTTCCCTAAGCTATAGGACCATAAGTGGAAGTGCCCTAGGCTCTGTTGCTTTGTTTTTTGGATGTTTCAGGAAACACCATACACTTCTCCAGAGTGGCTGCTGGCAATTTACATCCCGCCCATCAGCATAACTAGGCTCCCAGTTCTCCATGGCCTGTCCTGCCTTTCTGGATTTTACACGTTTTTCAGATGACCCTTTTGACCGGGGGGCAGTGAGACTTCATTGTAGTGCAGATTTCCTTTGCAAGCTTGCTTGGTTGACCAAAAAGGGCGTATGCGTTTTTTCCTGAATATATTCAGGAAAAAACGCATATGCCCTTTTTGGCCAAGTGCATCATTGTGGACGTTCTGCCTCTTTTCCTATGCTTTACATGCAATTCCAGTCTACCTCCTGAAATCGGTTTCCTGCAATTCTGCCCCCCTTTCAACTCCTCTTGGCAGCCTTACTTCAATATATTTTTGGAAGATAGCTGTCCTTTATAACTCAGCAGGTTTGTGAATTACAGTGCCCCTGAGCTCCTTTCTTCAACTCGCTTTCTTGTGAGCTGGCCGCAACACCGCAGGATTGCTTCTGGTCCTAGTGTGGTTCCGGCACGGCACGCTGAGCCTTTGGTTAATTCCTCTTCCTGGTGGGAAATGAGAGTTAAATTTGCCCGTCCGGACACCTCCACCTAATCTCTCATTGGTTCTCCCTATTCCTGTTCATCTTCCGCAGAAATTGCTAACTGGGCCAAACAGGAGGTTAAAGGCACTGACTCTCCAAGTGGGGAGAGTGTTAGTAAAGCGTCTGGAATGTTGCACCCGAGTACCAGGGGACCAAAACTGAGACACATTTGAACACGTTTTCCGACCACATGGTGGATAATACTCTGGGTTCCACATGCATGTTTTAGCTGAAGGAAGAATCCCTTAAACATGGAGAGTTGAGACCCATGGAATTTGTACCATGCAATATGACTTCAAAGGGTCTGCATTTGCTCACCGAACTTCACCAATCCTATCACTGCTGCGTTTATGCAGCTGTACACACGCTTGATTCTCTTTCGGAGACATATAAATCCATAGGTTTTAAGATTCTTACTAGTCAGGTAGATTCTTACTAGTCAGGTATATTCTTAGGCGTTTAATATGGGGTGTTGAGTCCACTTCGTTGAGCAAGGAGTAGCTCTTGTCTATTACATATTTGGCTTATGGAACTGTATCTGTGCTCATTTCAATCTCTGGTTTTATGCAGCACCCCAACTCACCCGTCCCCTTAAGCAAGCATAAGTTGGTTTTCTACATTTGACACCCTGTTCTGTTTTGTAATTCAGTTCTTGTGTAGTCAAGTTTACATTCCGTGTATTAGTGATATCTTATGATGTTTCATTTTCTGTGTGACTAATTTCACTTAGAATCATCTTACCTGAATCCACTCATTATGCTGCTACGGGCCTGATGACATAGATTTCATTGCTGAGTGATATTGCATTGTACGTAAGTACCACAATTTCTTTATCCATTTTTCGCTCTCTGTGATATTGAACTTGTACCATAAACGAGGTTCTTGTAAACAGAGCCGTCCCAAACTTTGGGGTGGCTGTGTCTTTTTGATTTTAATTTCCCTAAGCTATAGGACCATAAGTGGAAGTGCCCTAGGCTCTGTTGCTTTGTTTTTTGGATGTTTCAGGAAACACCATACACTTCTCCAGAGTGGCTGCTGGCAATTTACATCCCGCCCATCAGCATAACAAGGCTCCCAGTTCTCAATGGCCTGTCCTGCCTTTCTGGATTTTACACTTTTTTCAGATGGCCCTTTTGACCGGGGGGCAGTGAGACTTCATTGTAGTGCAGATTTCCTTTGCAAGCTTGCTTGGTTGGCCAAAAAGGGCGTATGCGTTTTTCCCTGAATATATTCAGGAAAAAACGCATACGCCCTTTTTGGCCAAGTGTATCATTGTGGACGTTCTGCCTCTTTTCCTATGCTTTACATGCAATTCCAGTCTACCTCCTGAAATTGGTTTCCTGCAATTCTGCCCCGCTTTCAACTCCTCTTGGCAGCCTTACTTCAATATATTTTTGGAAGATAGCTGTCATTTATAACTCTGCAGGTTTGTGAATTACAGTGCCCCTGAGCTCCTTTCTTCAACTCGCTTTCTTGTGAGCTGGCCGCAACACCGCAGGATTGCTTCAGGCCCTAGTTTGGTTCCGGCACTGCATGCTGAGCCTTTGGTTAATTCCTCTTCCTGGTGGGAAATGAGAGTTAAATTTGCCCGTCCGGACACCTCCACCTAGTCTCTCATTGGTTCTCCCTATTCCTGTTCATTTTCCACAGAAATTGCAAACTGGGCCAAACAGGAGGTTAAAGGCACTGACTCTCCAAGTGGGGAGAGTGTTAGTAAAGCGTCTGGAATGTTGCACCCGAGTACCAGGGAACGAAAACTGAGACACATTTGAACACGTTTCCGATCACACGGTGGATCATACTCTGGGTTCCACATGCATGTTTTAGCTGAAGGAAGAATCCATTAAACCTGGAGAGTTGAGACCCATGGAATGGGTACCATGCAATATGACTTCAAAGGGTCTGCATTTGCTCACCGAACCTCAGCAATCCTATCACTGCTGCGTTTATGCCGCTGTACACACGCTTGATTCTCTTTCGGAGACATATAAATCCATAGGTTTTAAGATTCTTACTAGTCAGGTATATTCTTAGGCGTTTAATATGGAGTGTTGAGTCCACTTCGTTGAGCAAGGAGTAGCTCTTGTCTATTACATATTTGGCTTATGGAACGGTATCTGTGCTCATTTCAATCTCTGGTTTTATGCAGCACCCCAACTCACCCGTCCCCTTAAGCAAGCATAAGTTGGTTTTCTACATTTGACACCCTGTTCTGTTTTGTAATTCAGTTCTTGTGTAGCCAAGTTTACATTCCGTGTATTAGTGATATCTTATGATGTTTCTTTTTCTGTGTGACTAATTTCACTTAGAATCATCGTACCTGAATCCACTCATTATGCTGCTACGGGCCTGTTGACATAGATTTCATTGCTGAGTGATATTGCATTGTACGTAAGTACCACAATTTCTTTATCCATTTTTCGCTTTCTGTGATATTGAACTTGTACCGTAAACGAGGTTCTTGTAAACAGAGCCGTCCCAAACTTTGGGGTGGCTGTGTCTTTTTGATTTTAATTTCCCTAAGCTATAGGACAATAAGTGGAAGTGCCCTAGGCTCTGTTGCTTTGTGTTTTGGATGTTTCAGGAAACACCATACACTTCTCCAGAGTGGCTGCTGGCAATTTACATCCCGCCCATCAGCATAACTAGGCTCCCAGTTCTCCATGGCCTGTCCTGCCTTTCTGGATTTTACACTTTTTTCAGATGGCCCTTTTGACCGGGGGGCAGTGAGACTTCATTGTAGTGCAGATTTCCTTTGCAAGCTTGCTTGGTTGGCCAAAAAGGGCGTATGCGTTTTTTCCTGAATATATTCAGGAAAAAACGCATACGCCCTTTTTGGCCAAGTGCATCATTGTGGACGTTCTGCCTCTTTTCCTATGCTTTACATGCAATTCCAGTCTACCTCCTGAAATCGGTTTCCTGCAATTCTGCCCCCCTTTCAACTCCTCTGGGCAGCCTTACTTCAATATATTTTTGGAAGATAGCTGTCCTTTATAACTCTGCAGGTTTGTGAATTACAGTGCCCCTGAGCTCCTTTCTTCAACTCGCTTTCTTGTGAGCTGGCCGCAACACCGCAGGATTGCTTCTGGTCCTAGTGTGGTTCCGGCATGGCACGCTGAGCCTTTGGTTAATTCCTCTTCCTGGTTGGAAATGAGAGTTAAATTTGCCCGTCTGGACACCTCCACCTAGTCTCTCATTGGTTCTCCCTATTCCTGTTCATTTTCCACAGAAATTGCAAACTGGGCCAAACAGGAGGTTAAAGGCACTGACTCTCCAAGTGGGGAGAGTGTTAGTAAAGCGTCTGGAATGTTGCACCCGAGTACCAGGAAACGAAAATTGAGACACATGTGAACACGTTTTCCGATCACACGGTGGATCATACTCTGGGTTCCACATGCATGTTTTAGCTGAAGGAAGAATCCCTTAAACAGGGAGAGTTGAGACCCATGGAATGGGTACCATGCAATATGACTTCAAAGGGTCTGCATTTGCTCACCGAACCTCAGCAATCCTATCACTGCTGCGTTGATGCCACTGTACACACGCTTGATTCTCTTTCGGAGACATATAAATCCATAGGTTTTAAGATTCTTACTAGTCAGGTAGATTCTTACTAGTCAGGTATATTCTTAGGCGTTTAATATGGGGTGTTGAGTCCACTTCGTTGAGCAAGGAGTAGCTCTTGTCTATTACATATTTGGCTTATGGAACGGTATCTTTGCTCATTTCAATCTCTGGTTTTATGCAGCACCCCAACTCACCCGTCCCCTTAAGCAAGCATATGTTGGTTTTCTACATTTGACACCCTGTTCTGTTTTGTAATTCAGTTCTTGTGTAGCCAAGTTTACATTCCGTGTATTAGTGATATCTTATGATGTTTCTTTTTCTGTGTGACTAATTTCACTTAGAATCATCGTACCTGAATCCACTCATTATGCTGCTATGGGCCTGATGACATAGATTTCATTGCTGAGTGATATTGCATTGTACGTAAGTACCACAATTTCTTTATCCATTTTTCGCTTTCTGTGATATTGAACTTGTACCGTAAACGAGGTTCTTGTAAACAGAGCCGTCCCAAACTTTGGGGTGGCTGTGTCTTTTTGATTTTAATTTCCCTAAGCTATAGGACCATAAGTGGAAGTGCCCTAGGCTCTGTTGCTTTGTTTTTTGGATGTTTCAGGAAACACCATACACTTCTCCAGAGTGGCTGCTGGCAATTTACATCCCGCCCATCAGCATAACTAGGCTCCCAGTTCTCCATGGCCTGTCCTGCCTTTCTGGATTTTACACTTTTTTCAGATGGCCCTTTTGACCGGGGGGAAGTGAGACTTCATTGTAGTGCAGATTTCCTTTGCAAGCTTGCTTGGTTGGCCAAAAAGGGCGTATGCGTTTTTTCCTGAATATATTCAGGAAAAAACGCATACGCCCTTTTTGGCCAAGTGCATCATTGTGGACGTTCTGCCTCTTTTCCTATGCTTTACATGCAATTCCAGTCTACCTCCTGAAATCGGTTTCCTACAATTCTGCCCCCCTTTCAACTCCTCTTGACAGCCTTACTTCAATATATTTTTGGAAGATAGCTGTCATTTGTAACTCTGCAGGTTTGTGAATTACAGTGCCCCTGAGCTCCTTTCTTCAACTCGCTTTCTTGTGAGCTGGCCGCAACACCGCAGGATTGCTTCAGGCCCTAGTTTGGTTCCGGCACGGCATGCTGAGCCTTTGGTTAATTCCTCTTCCTGGTGGGAAATGAGAGTTAAATTTGCCCGTCCGGACACCTCCACCTAGTCTCTCATTGGTTCTCCCTATTCCTGTTCATTTTCCACAGAAATTGCAAACTGGGCCAAACAGGAGGTTAAAGGCACTGACTCTCCAAGTGGGGAGAGTGTTAGTAAAGCGTCTGGAATGTTGCACCCGAGTACCAGGGAACGAAAACTGAGACACATTTGAACACGTTTCCGATCACACGGTGGATCATACTCTGGGTTCCACATGCATGTTTTAGCTGAAGGAAGAATCCATTAAACCTGGAGAGTTGAGACCCATGGAATGGGTACCATGCAATATGACTTCAAAGGGTCTGCATTTGCTCACCGAACCTCAGCAATCCTATCACTGCTGCGTTTATGCCGCTGTACACACGCTTGATTCTCTTTCGGAGACATATAAATCCATAGGTTTTAAGATTCTTACTAGTCAGGTAGATTCTTACTAGTCAGGTATATTCTTAGGCGTTTAATATGGGGTGTTGAGTCCACTTCGTTGAGCAAGGAGTAGCTCTTGTCTATTACATATTTGGCTTATGGAACGGTATCTGTGCTCATTTCAATCTCTGGTTTTATGCAGCATCCCAACTCACCCGTCCCCTTAAGCAAGCATAAGTTGGTTTTCTACATTTGACACCCTGTTCTGTTTTGTAATTCAGTTCTTGTGTAGCCACGTTTACATTCCATGTATTAGTGATATCTTATGATGTTTCATTTTCTGTGTGACTAATTTCACTTAGAATCATCGTACCTGAATCCACTCATTATGCTGCTACGGGCCTGATGACATAGATTTCATTGCTGAGTGATATTGCATTGTACGTAAGTACCACAATTTCTTTATCCATTTTTCGCTTTCTGTGATATTGAACTTGTACCTTAAACGAGGTTCTTGTAAACAGAGCCGTCCCAAACTTTGGGGTGGCTGTGTCTTTTTGATTTTAATTTCCCTAAGCTATAGGACCATAAGTGGAAGTGCCCTAGGCTCTGTTGCTTTGTTTTTTGGATGTTTCAGGAAACACCATACACTTCTCCAGAGTGGCTGCTGGCAATTTACATCCCGCCCATCAGCATAACAAGGCTCCCAGTTCTCAATGGCCTGTCCTGCCTTTCTGGATTTTACACTTTTTTCAGATGGCCCTTTTGACCAGGGGGCAGTGAGACTTCATTGTAGTGCAGATTTCCTTTGCAAGCTTGCTTGGTTGGCCAAAAAGGGCGTATGCGTTTTTCCCTGAATATATTCAGGAAAAAACGCATACGCCCTTTTTGGCCAAGTGTATCATTGTGGACGTTCTGCCTCTTTTCCTATGCTTTACATGCAATTCCAGTCTACCTCCTGAAATCGGTTTCCTGCAATTCTGCCCCGCTTTCAACTCCTCTTGGCAGCCTTACTTCAATATATTTTTGGAAGATAGCTGTCATTTATAACTCTGCAGGTTTGTGAATTACAGTGCCCCTGAGCTCCTTTCTTCAACTCGCTTTCTTGTGAGCTGGCCGCAACACCGCAGGATTGCTTCAGGCCCTAGTTTGGTTCCGGCACGGCATGCTGAGCCTTTGGTTAATTCCTCTTCCTGGTGGGAAATGAGAGTTAAATTTGCCCGTCCGGACACCTCCACCTAGTCTCTCATTGGTTCTCCCTATTCCTGTTCATTTTCCACAGAAATTGCAAACTGGGCCAAACAGGAGGTTAAAGGCACTGACTCTCCAAGTGGGGAGAGTGTTAGTAAAGCGTCTGGAATGTTGCACCCGAGTACCAGGGAACGAAAACTGAGACACATTTGAACACGTTTCCGATCACACGGTGGATCATACTCTGGGTTCCACATGCATGTTTTAGCTGAAGGAAGAATCCATTAAACCTGGAGAGTTGAGACCCATGGAATGGGTACCATGCAATATGACTTCAAAGGGTCTGCATTTGCTCACCGAACCTCAGCAATCCTATCACTGCTGCGTTTATGCCGCTGTACACACGCTTGATTCTCTTTCGGAGACATATAAATCCATAGGTTTTAAGATTCTTACTAGTCAGGTAGATTCTTACTAGTCAGGTATATTCTTAGGCGTTTAATATGGGGTGTTGAGTCCACTTCGTTGAGCAAGGAGTAGCTCTTGTCTATTACATATTTGGCTTATGGAACGGTATCTGTGCTCATTTCAATCTCTGGTTTTATGCAGCATCCCAACTCACCCGTCCCCTTAAGCAAGCATAAGTTGGTTTTCTACATTTGACACCCTGTTCTGTTTTGTAATTCAGTTCTTGTGTAGCCACGTTTACATTCCATGTATTAGTGATATCTTATGATGTTTCATTTTCTGTGTGACTAATTTCACTTAGAATCATCGTACCTGAATCCACTCATTATGCTGCTACGGGCCTGATGACATAGATTTCATTGCTGAGTGATATTGCATTGTACGTAAGTACCACAATTTCTTTATCCATTTTTCGCTTTCTGTGATATTGAACTTGTACCTTAAACGAGGTTCTTGTAAACAGAGCCGTCCCAAACTTTGGGGTGGCTGTGTCTTTTTGATTTTAATTTCCCTAAGCTATAGGACCATAAGTGGAAGTGCCCTAGGCTCTGTTGCTTTGTTTTTTGGATGTTTCAGGAAACACCATACACTTCTCCAGAGTGGCTGCTGGCAATTTACATCCCGCCCATCAGCATAACAAGGCTCCCAGTTCTCAATGGCCTGTCCTGCCTTTCTGGATTTTACACTTTTTTCAGATGGCCCTTTTGACCAGGGGGCAGTGAGACTTCATTGTAGTGCAGATTTCCTTTGCAAGCTTGCTTGGTTGGCCAAAAAGGGCGTATGCGTTTTTCCCTGAATATATTCAGGAAAAAACGCATACGCCCTTTTTGGCCAAGTGTATCATTGTGGACGTTCTGCCTCTTTTCCTATGCTTTACATGCAATTCCAGTCTACCTCCTGAAATCGGTTTCCTGCAATTCTGCCCTGCTTTCAACTCCTCTTGGCAGCCTTACTTCAATATATTTTTGGAAGATAGCTGTCATTTATAACTCTGCAGGTTTGTGAATTACAGTGCCCCTGAGCTCCTTTCTTCAACTCGCTTTCTTGTGAGCTGGCCGCAACACCGCAGGATTGCTTCAGGCCCTAGTTTGGTTCCGGCACGGCATGCTGAGCCTTTGGTTAATTCCTCTTCCTGGTGGGAAATGAGAGTTAAATTTGCCCGTCCGGACACCTCCACCTAGTCTCTCATTGGTTCTCCCTATTCCTGTTCATTTTCCACAGAAATTGCAAACTGGGCCAAACAGGAGGTTAAAGGCACTGACTCTCCAAGTGGGGAGAGTGTTAGTAAAGCGTCTGGAATGTTGCACCCGAGTACCAGGGGACGAAAACTGAGACACATTTGAACACGTTTCCGATCACACGGTGGATCATACTCTGGGTTCCACAGGCATGTTTTAGCTGAAGGAAGAATCCATTAAACCTGGAGAGTTGAGACCCATGGAATGGGTACCATGCAATATGACTTCAAAGGGTCTGCATTTGCTCACCGAACCTCAGCAATCCTATCACTGCTGCGTTTATGCCGCTGTACACACGCTTGATTCTCTTTCGGAGACATATAAATCCATAGGTTTTAAGATACTTACTAGTCAGGTATATTCTTAGGCGTTTAATATGGAGTGTTGAGTCCACTTCGTTGAGCAAGGAGTAGCTCTTGTCTATTACATATTTGGCTTATGGAACGGTATCTGTGCTAATTTCAATCTCTGGTTTTATGCAGCACCCCAACTCACCCGTCCCCTTAAGCAAGCATAAGTTGGTTTTCTACATTTGACACCCTGTTCTGTTTTGTAATTCAGTTCTTGTGTAGCCAAGTTTACATTCCGTGTATTAGTGATATCTTATGATGTTTCTTTTTCTGTGTGACTAATTTCACTTAGAATCATCGTACCTGAATCCACTCATTATGCTGCTACGGGCCTGTTGACATAGATTTCATTGCTGAGTGATATTGCATTGTACGTAAGTACCACAATTTCTTTATCCATTTTTCGCTTTCTGTGATATTGAACTTGTACCGTAAACGAGGTTCTTGTAAACAGAGCCGTCCCAAACTTTGGGGTGGCTGTGTCTTTTTGATTTTAATTTCCCTAAGCTATAGGACCATAAGTGGAAGTGCCCTAGGCTCTGTTGCTTTGTTTTTTGGATGTTTCAGGAAACACCATACACTTCTCCAGAGTGGCTGCTGGCAATTTACATCCCGCCCATCAGCATAACTAGGCTCCCAGTTCTCCATGGCCTGTCCTGCCTTTCTGGATTTTACAGGTTTTTCAGATGGCCCTTTTGACCGGGGGGCAGTGAGACTTCATTGTAGTGCAGATTTCCTTTGCAAGCTTGCTTGGTTGACCAAAAAGGGCGTATGCGTTTTTTCCTGAATATATTCAGGAAAAAACGCATACGCCCTTTTTGGCCAAGTGCATCATTGTGGACGTTCTGCCTCTTTTCCTATGCTTTACATGCAATTCCAGTCTACCTCCTGAAATCGGTTTCCTGCAATTCTGCACTGCTTTCAACTCCTCTTGGCAGCCTTACTTCAATATATTTTTGGAAGATAGCTGTCCTTTATAACTCAGCAGGTTTGTGAATTACAGTGCCCCTGAGCTCCTTTCTTCAACTCGCTTTCTTGTGAGCTGGCCGCAACACCGCAGGATTGCTTCTGGTCCTAGTGTGGTTCCGGCACGGCACGCTGAGCCTTTGGTTAATTCCTCTTCCTGGTGGGAAATGAGAGTTAAATTGGCCCGTCCGGACACCTCCACCTAATCTCTCATTGGTTCTCCCTATTCCTGTTCATCTTCCGCAGAAATTGCTAACTGGGCCAAACAGGAGGTTAAAGGCACTGACTCTCCAAGTGGGGAGAGTGTTAGTAAAGCGTCTGGAATGTTGCACCCGAGTACCAGGGGACGAAAACTGAGACACATTTGAACACGTTTTCCGACCACATGGTGGATCATACTCTGGGTTCCACATGCATGTTTTAGCTGAAGGAAGAATCCCTTAAACATGGAGAGTTGAGACCCATGGAATTTGTACCATGCAATATGACTTCAAAGGGTCTGCATTTGCTCACCGAACCTCACCAATCCTATCACTGCTGCGTTTATGCAGCTGTACACACGCTTGATTCTCTTTCGGAGACATATAAATCCATAGGTTTTAAGATTCTTACTAGTCAGGTAGATTCTTACTAGTCAGGTATATTCTTAGGCGTTTAATATGGGGTGTTGAGTCCACTTCGTTGAGCAAGGAGTAGCTCTTGTCTATTACATATTTGGCTTATGGAACGGTATCTGTGCTCATTTCAATCTCTGGTTTTATGCAGCACCCCAACTCACCCGTCCCCTTAAGCAAGCATAAGTTGGTTTTCTACATTTGACACCCTGTTCTGTTTTGTAATTCAGTTCTTGTGTAGCCAAGTTTACATTCCGTGTATTAGTGATATCTTATGATGTTTCATTTTCTGTGTGACTAATTTCACTTAGAATCATCGTACCTGAATCCACTCATTATGCTGCTACGGGCCTGATGACATAGATTTCATTGCTGAGTGATATTGCATTGTACGTAAGTACCACAATTTCTTTATCCATTTTTCGCTCTCTGTGATATTGAACTTGTACCGTAAACGAGGTTCTTGTAAACAGAGCCGTCCCAAACTTTGGGGTGGCTGTGTCTTTTTGATTTTAATTTCCCTAAGCTATAGGACCATAAGTGGAAGTGCCCTAGGCTCTGTTGCTTTGTTTTTTGGATGTTTCAGGAAACACCATACACTTCTCCAGAGTGGCTGCTGGCAATTTACATCCCGCCCATCAGCATAACAAGGCTCCCAGTTCTCCATGGCCTGTCCTGCCTTTCTGGATTTTACACTTTTTTCAGATGGCCCTTTTGACCAGGGGGCAGTGAGACTTCATTGTAGTGCAGATTTCCTTTGCAAGCTTGCTTGGTTGGCCAAAAAGGGCGTATGCGTTTTTCCCTGAATATATTCAGGAAAAAACGCATACGCCCTTTTTGGCCAAGTGTATCATTGTGGACGTTCTGCCTCTTTTCCTATGCTTTACATGCAATTCCAGTCTACCTCCTGAAATTGGTTTCCTGCAATTCTGCCCCGCTTTCAACTCCTCTTGGCAGCCTTACTTCAATATATTTTTGGAAGATAGCTGTCATTTATAACTCTGCAGGTTTGTGAATTACAGTGCCCCTTAGCTCCTTTCTTCAACTCGCTTTCTTGTGAGCTGGCCGCAACACCGCAGGATTGCTTCAGGCCCTAGTTTGGTTCCGGCACGGCATGCTGAGCCTTTGGTTAATTCCTCTTCCTGGTGGGAAATGAGAGTTAAATTTGCCCGTCCGGACACCTCCACCTAGTCTCTCATTGGTTCTCCCTATTCCTGTTCATTTTCCACAGAAATTGCAAACTGGGCCAAACAGGAGGTTAAAGGCACTGACTCTCCAAGTGGGGAGAGTGTTAGTAAAGCGTCTGGAATGTTGCACCCGAGTACCAGGGAACGAAAACTGAGACACATTTGAACACGTTTCCGATCACACGGTGGATCATACTCTGGGTTCCACATGCATGTTTTAGCTGAAGGAAGAATCCATTAAACCTGGAGAGTTGAGACCCATGGAATGGGTACCATGCAATATGACTTCAAAGGGTCTGCATTTGCTCACCGAACCTCAGCAATCCTATCACTGCTGCGTTTATGCCGCTGTACACACGCTTGATTCTCTTTCGGAGACATATAAATCCATAGGTTTTAAGATTCTTACTAGTCAGGTAGATTCTTAGGCGTTTAATATGGAGTGTTGAGTCCACTTCGTTGAGCAAGGAGTAGCTCTTGTCTATTACATATTTGGCTTATGGAACGGTATCTGTGCTAATTTCAATCTCTGGTTTTATGCAGCACCCCAACTCACCCGTCCCCTTAAGCAAGCATAAGTTGGTTTTCTACATTTGACACCCTGTTCTGTTTTGTAATTCAGTTCTTGTGTAGCCAAGTTTACATTCCGTGTATTAGTGATATCTTATGATGTTTCTTTTTCTGTGTGACTAATTTCACTTAGAATCATCGTACCTGAATCCACTCATTATGCTGCTACGGGCCTGTTGACATAGATTTCATTGCTGAGTGATATTGCATTGTACGTAAGTACCACAATTTCTTTATCCATTTTTCGCTTTCTGTGATATTGAACTTGTACCGTAAACGAGGTTCTTGTAAACAGAGCCGTCCCAAACTTTGGGGTGGCTGTGTCTTTTTGATTTTAATTTCCCTAAGCTATAGGACAATAAGTGGAAGTGCCCTAGGCTCTGTTGCTTTGTGTTTTGGATGTTTCAGGAAACACCATACACTTCTCCAGAGTGGCTGCTGGCAATTTACATCCCGCCCATCAGCATAACTAGGCTCCCAGTTCTCCATGGCCTGTCCTGCCTTTCTGGATTTTACACTTTTTTCAGATGGCCCTTTTGACCGGGGGGCAGTGAGACTTCATTGTAGTGCAGATTTCCTTTGCAAGCTTGCTTGGTTGGCCAAAAAGGGCGTATGCGTTTTTTCCTGAATATATTCAGGAAAAAACGCATACGCCCTTTTTGGCCAAGTGCATCATTGTGGACGTTCTGCCTCTTTTCCTATGCTTTACATGCAATTCCAGTCTACCTCCTGAAATCGGTTTCCTGCAATTCTGCCCCCCTTTCAACTCCTCTTGGCAGCCTTACTTCAATATATTTTTGGAAGATAGCTGTCCTTTATAACTCTGCAGGTTTGTGAATTACAGTGCCCCTGAGCTCCTTTCTTCAACTCGCTTTCTTGTGAGCTGGCCGCAACACCGCAGGATTGCTTCTGGTCCTAGTGTGGTTCCGGCATGGCACGCTGAGCCTTTGGTTAATTCCTCTTCCTGGTTGGAAATGAGAGTTAAATTTGCCCGTCTGGACACCTCCACCTAGTCTCTCATTGGTTCTCCCTATTCCTGTTCATTTTCCACAGAAATTGCAAACTGGGCCAAACAGGAGGTTAAAGGCACTGACTCTCCAAGTGGGGAGAGTGTTAGTAAAGCGTCTGGAATGTTGCACCCGAGTACCAGGGGACGAAAACTGAGACACATTTGAACACGTTTTCCGATCACACGGTGGATCATACTCTGGGTTCCACATGCATGTTTTAGCTGAAGGAAGAATCCCTTAAACAGGGAGAGTTGAGACCCATGGAATGGGTACCATGCAATATGACTTCAAAGGGTCTGCATTTGCTCACCGAACCTCACCAATCCTATCACTGCTGCATTTATGCCGCTGTACACACGCTTGATTCTCTTTCGGAGACATATAAATCCATAGGTTTTAAGATTCTTACTAGTCAGGTAGATTCTTACTAGTCAGGTATATTCTTAGGCGTTTAATATGGGGTGTTGAGTCCACTTCGTTGAGCAAGGAGTAGCTCTTGTCTATTACATATTTGGCTTATGGAACGGTATCTGTGCTCATTTCAATCTCTGGTTTTATGCAGCACCCCAACTCACCCGTCCCCTTAAGCAAGCATAAGTTGGTTTTCTACATTTGACACCCTGTTCTGTTTTGTAATTCAGTTCTTGTGTAGCCAAGTTTACATTCCGTGTATTAGTGATATCTTATGATGTTTCTTTTTCTGTGTGACTAATTTCACTTAGAATCATCGTACCTGAATCCACTCATTATGCTGCTACGGGCCTGATGACATAGATTTCATTGCTGAGTGATATTGCATTGTACGTAAGTACCACAATTTCTTTATCCATTTTTCGCTTTCTGTGATATTGAACTTGTTCGGTAAACGAGGTTCTTGTAAACAGAGCCGTCCCAAACTTTGGGGTGGCTGTGTCTTTTTGATTTTAATTTCCCTAAGCTATAGGACCATAAGTGGAAGTGCCCTAGGCTCTGTTGCTTTGTTTTTTGGATGTTTCAGGAAACACCATACACTTCTCCAGAGTGGCTGCTGGCAATTTACATCCCGCCCATCAGCATAACTAGGCTCCCAGTTCTCCATGGCCTGTCCTGCCTTTCTGGATTTTACACTTTTTTCAGATGGCCCTTTTGACCGGGGGGCAGTGAGACTTCATTGTAGTGCAGATTTCCTTTTCAAGCTTGCTTGGTTGGCCAAAAAGGGCGTATGCGTTTTTTCCTATTCAGGAAAAAACGCATACGCCCTTTTTGGCCAAGTGCATCATTGTGGACGTTCTGCCTCTTTTCCTATGCTTTACATGCAATTCCAGTCTACCTCCTGAAATCGGTTTCCTGCAATTCTGCCCTGCTTTCAACTCCTCTTGGCATCCTAATTCAATATATTTTTGGAAGATAGCTGTCCTTTATAACTCTGCAGGTTTGTGAATTACAGTGCCCCTGAGCTCCTTTCTTCAACTCGCTTTCTTGTGAGCTGGCCGCAACACCGCAGGATTGCTTCTGGTCCTAGTGTGGTTCTGGCATGGCACGCTGAGCCTTTGGTTAATTCCTCTTCCTGGTGGGAAATGAGAGTTAAATTTGCCCGTCCAGACACCTCCACCTAGTCTCTCATTGGTTCTCCCTATTCCTGTTCATTTTCCACAGAAATTGCAAATTGGGCCATACAGGAGGTTAAAGGCACTGACTCTCCAAGTGGGGAGAGTGTTAGTAAAGCGTCTGGAATGTTGCACCCGAGTACCAGGGGACGAAAACTGAGACACATTTGAACACGTTTCCCGATCACACGGTGGATCATACTCTGGGTTCCACATGCATGTTTTAGCTGAAGGAAGAATCCCTTAAACCTGGAGAGTTGAGACCCATGGAATGGGTACCATGCAATATGACTTCAAAGGGTCTGCATTTGCTCACCGAACCTCACCAATCCTATCACTGCTGCGTTTATGCCGCTGTACACACGCTTGATTCTCTTTCGGAGACATATAAATCTATAGGTTTTAAGATTCTTACTAGTCAGGTAGATTCTTACTAGTCAGGTATATTCCTAGGCGTTTAATATAGGGTGTTGAGTCCACTTCGTTGAGCAAGGAGTACCTTTTGTCTATTATATTTTTGGCTTATGGAACGGTATCTGTGCCAATTTTAATCTCTGGTTTCATGCAGCACCCCATATCGGCTTTCCCCTTAAGCAAGCATAAGTTGGTTTTCTACATTTTTGACCCTGTTCTGTTTTGTAATTCAGTTCCTGTGTAGCCAAGTTTACATTCCGTGTAGTAGTGATATCTTATGATGTTTCTTTTTCTGTGTGACTAATTTCACTTAGAATCATCGTACCTGAATCCACTCATTATGCTGCTCCGGGCCTGATGTCATAGATTTCATTGCTGAGTGATATTGCATTGTACGTAAGTACCACAACTTCTTTATCCATTTTTCGCTTTTTGCAATATTTAACTTGTACCGTAAACGAGGTTCTTGTAAACAGAGCCATCCCAAACTTTGGGGTGGCTGTGTCTTTTTGATTTTAATTTCCCTAACCTATAGGACCATAAGTGGAAGTGCCCTAGGCTCTGTTGCTTAGTTTTTTGGATGTTTCAGGAAACACCATACACTTCTCCAGAGTGGCTGTTGGCCATTTACATCTCGCCCATCAGCATAACAAGGCTCCCAGTTCTCCATGGCCCGTCCTGCCTTTCTGGATTTTACACTTTTTTCAGAAGGCCCTTTGACCGGGGGGCAGTGAGACTTCATTGTAGTGCAGATTTCCTTTGCGAGCTTGCTTGGTTGGCCAGAAAGGGCGTATGCGTTTCTTCCTGAATATATTCAGGAAAGAACGCATACGCCCTTTTTGGCCAAGTGCATCATTGTCGACGTTCTGAGTCTTTTCATATGTTTTCAGTGCAATTCCAGTCTACCTCCTGAAATCGGTTTCCTGCAGTTCTGCCTTGCTCTCAGTTCCTCTTCATAGCCTTACCTCAATATACGTTTGGAAAATAGTTGGCCTTTATAACTCTGCAGGTTTTTCAATTGCAGTGGCCCTTAGCTCCAGTTTTCAGCTCTTATTTTTGTGATCTTGCCTCATATCCACAGGATTTCTTCAGGCCCTATTCTTCTTCTGGGGCGCCTTGCTCTGCCTTTGGTTAATTCTTCTTCCTGATGTGAAATTAGAGTGACATGTGCCCATTGAAACCGCTACAGCTATTTTCTCACTGGTTCCCCCTATTCCCATTCATCCTCCGCACTAACTGCAGACTGTGCGATACCGGAACTTAAAGGCATTGACTCTCCATGTGGAGATGTTGTTAGTAAAGTGGCTGGAATGTTGATCCGAAGCCCCAGGAGAGGAAAATGAGGTGCATTTTAGAAACCTTTCCCGATCATATGGTATACCATCTGCTGGATTTCCCATGCATGGTTTAGCTGTAGGAAGATTCCCTTCAACTTGGAGTGTTGGGACCCTTGGAATAAGTAGCATGAAGTATTGCATTAAACTTTCGGCAGTTGCTCACCAAAGCTCTCCAATCCTTTCAGCCCCAAGTGTCCAGCCTTATGTCTTATCCAGCTGTGGGTTTATATGTGGTCATTCCAGGTTGCATCACAGCCCCTGAGCGAATTTTGTAAGAATTTTTCTCTCTTTCATTGTTTCTGCGTTTTGGTTTTAAAATTTATTTCTATAATGGGGTTTAGCTCATTTTCACTGCTGTGTTTGTGCCGCTCTGCGCACACTTGATTCCCTTATGGAGATATATCAATACATGGGTTTTAAGATTCTTATTACTCAGATATATTTCTCTGTGGTGTATAGGGTGTGTTGAGGCCAGTTCATTGAGCAAGGTGTAGATCTTGTCTGATACCTATTTGGTTTATTGAACGGTATCTGTGCTAATTTCAAACTCTGGTTTTATGCATCACCCCACCTCTCCTTTCCCCTTAAGCTGACATAAGTGTGTTTTCTAAATGTGAGACACTGTTCTGTTTTGTAAATCATTTTTTGTGCAGCCATATTTATCCTCCCTCTATAAGTGATATCTTATGATATGTTTCTTTTTCTGTTTGACTTATTTCAAGTAGTATTATCGGACCTCAATCCACTCTTTATCCTTCTACTAGCCTTATTACATTGATTTCATGGTGAAGAGATATTCCATTGTACATAAGTACCACATTTTCTTTATCCATTGTTCTCTTTCCTGGGATATTTAAGGTGTACTGAAGTTGAGGTTCTTGTAAACAGAGTAGCCCTAAACTGTGGTGTGCTTGTGTCTTGTTGATTTTTAGACTTCCCTAGATATACTCCCGTGATTGGAAGTGCCCTATGCTCTGTCGCTCTGTTTTTTAGATGATTTAGGAACCACCATACACTTCTCCAGAGTGGCTCTCGGCAGTTCACACACTGTCCATCAGCGTATAAAGGCTCCCTGTTCTCCATGGCCTGTCCTGCATTTCTGGTTTTTACAATTTTTTCGGATGGCCCTTTTGACCGGTGGGAAATGAGACTTCTTTGTTGTGCACATTTGCATTGCTTGCTTGCTTGGTTGCCCATAAAGTGCGTATGCGTTTTTTCCTGGATATATTCAGGAAATAACACATACTCCCTTTTGGGCCAACTGCATCATTGTCGAAATTCTGCCGCTTTTCATGTGCTTTAAAGGCGAGTCCAATCTATCTCTTGAAATCTGTTTCTTGCAATTCTGTCTTGCATTCAGATCCTCTTCTTTGCCTTACCTCAACATATTTTTGGACGTTAGTTTTCATTTATAACTCTGCAGGTTTGTGAATTGCAGTGACCCTGAGCTCCATTTTTTAAGTTGCTCTTTTGTGAGCTGGCCTCAAAACTGCAGGATTGCTTCAGGCCCTATTTTGGCTCCGGTGAGGCGGGCTGAGCCTTTTTTTAATTCTTATTCTTAATGGGAAATTAGAGTGACATGTGCCCGTCCAAACCCCTACAACTATTCTCTCATTGTTTCCCCCTGTTCCCGTTCATCCTCCTCACAATTTGCAAAATGTGTGAAACAGAAGTTTAAATGTGCTGATTCTCTAAGTGGGGAGATTCTAAGTAACGTGGCTGGAATGATGAACAGGAGCACCAGGAGAGGATAAATGAGGTGCATTTTAGACACATCTCCCGATCACATGGTGTACAGTCCTCTGGGTTTTCCATGCATGTTTTAGCTGTAGGAAGATTCCTTGAACCTGCAGATTTGGGACCCATTGAATGGGTACCAGGTAGTATTACTTTAAAGGGTGTGCATTTCCTCACCCAACCCCACATTTCTCTTAGTGCGAACAGTTTCCAGCCTTATGTCTCATCCTGCTGTGGGTCTAGATGTGTTCAATCCATGTTGCATCACCGTCCCTGAGGAAAAGTTGTAAGAGGTTTTCTCTGTCTCTCTGTCGTTTATTTTTTTCAATTTATTACTATGTTGTTTACAGCTGATTTTCAAAGCTCTGTTTCTTGCTGCTGTACATCTACTTGATTCACGTACAGAGAGACATCAATAATTTCTTTTTCAGATTCTTACCAGTCATAGATATTCTTTTCCGGTGACTTGAGTGTGCTGAGTGCAGTTCTTTTAGTTACCGTGTAGGCCTTGTTGATTATCAGTTTGGTATTTGGAATGGTATCTTTGCTAATTTCAACCTCCTGGATGATGCCTCACCCCTCCCCACCTTTCCCGTTTAGCAGCCTTACACGTGTTTTCTACATATTTATGTCACTTAGAATGATCATACGTAACTCCTCCGGAGTTGTTACAACTGGCCATATTTCATTGATTTCCAGGCTGAGTAATATTCCACTCTACATAAGTACCACATCTCTATCCATTTTTTCCCTCCAGAGACATTTAAGTTATATCCTAGTCGAGGATCTTTTAAACAGAGAGGCAGTAAACATTGGGGTGCCTGTGTCCTCTCGATTTTTGTTTTTCCCAAGATATACGCCCATGAGTGCAAGTGCCCTATGCTCTGTAGCTCATTTTTTAGATGCTTTAGTAAACACAATACAGTTCTCCAGAATGGCCGTTGGCAATATACATTTCCACTATAAGCCTCACAGGGCTCCCTCCTCTCCTTGCCCTGTCCTGCATTTCTGGCATTTACACTTTATGAGGATGGCTCTTCTGACTGATGCGAAGTGATATCTTTTGTAGTATTGATTTCCAGTGCCCACCTGTTTGGTTGGCTAAAAAAGTGTATGCCCTTTTCTTGAATATATACAGAAAAAAACGCATACAGCCTTTTTGGCCAACTGCAATGTCGGCAATGTTCAGCCCCTTTTCTTGTGCTTAATGGCGAGTCCTTTCTACCTCCTCAAATCCCTTTCCTGCCATTCTCCCTTGCTTGCCAATCCTTTTCTCTGACTTTCCTCAAGACATTTTTCAGTGATAGATATTTTCAACTCTGCAGTTTCGTGAATTTTACTGCCCCTGAGTTCCATTGTTCAACTTGTGTTTATGGGAACTGGCCACAAAGCAGTGGGATTTCCTCAAGCCCTATACTGTTTCCATGGGCAACCCTAGCCTTTGGTCAATTCATCTTCCTGATTGGAAATTAGAGTGACATGTGCCTGTCTGAACACCTAGGACTTGTCTCTCATTGTTCCTCATCCTTCCGCTTCATCCTCTGGACAAATTCCAAACTGTACGCAACAGGATGTTGACAGTGTTGACATCTCCAAGTGGGGAGACTGTTAGTAAAGACGCTGGAGGGGTGAACCCGAGCACCAGGAGATGAGGAGATGAGATGCCTTTTCCAAACTCTTCCCGATCAGACGGTATACCATCCTCTGGATGTGACAGACATGTTTTAGCAGTAGGAAGAGTCCCATTCATGTAAGGAGAACACCAGGGCTTTTTCAAAATCAGTGTCTCCCCGAAACCCAAACTGGGGAGTTTTTTAAGCTACGGCTACACATATGTTCATTAAGGGCCTTGGGAAGTAGGCAGAGTCCAAACTTTAGATGACTGAAGTCTTCAGGGTCAGAAGCACTCACCACCGGCTTCCCTTAGGTTACACTTTAACTGTCATTGATAGATGATGTCAATAAAAATATCTATTCTTTTTCCGATTATTTCCCCTTATAGGTTATTGCACAATATTGAGTGTAGTTCCCTGTGCTATACAGTAGTTCCTTGTTGATGATCTATTTTATACATAGCAGTGTGTATGTGTTAATTCCAAACTGTTAATTTATCCCTCCTCCCACCTTTCCCCTTTGGTAATAATAAATTATAAGATTTTATACTTCTCAGAAATGGGGGAGCTGAAAGAGAGGTATCATTTTCAATGGAAAAGCATTTAAAACAAGATTGAAGCTTTAACCAAGATTATTAGATGTACATCCTTGGAAAGAAATCACTTCATTTCTCTAATATTGACCTGACAAATAGGACAAACCTTCTCACTGAACTTGCTTATAATAAAGTGATGGAAATATCAAATGGAAGTGTTAGAAACATCTTATTTTACCCGAGCCTTATAAACTGTTCTATGTTAACTACAGTTTGGCTCACACATCTGTTCATTGAAGTTACAATAGTCTCAATTTCTGTTACTGATCCTCCAGAGTGGACCCCAACAAGGGTCCCCCTGCCCAGTGTCATTGGGGCCAACAGATCGAGACTGAGTTTGGTTCCCAAGCAAAGGAAACTTTATATTTTCATCAGAGAATGGAGAGGTGAGAGCATGCACTACCCCGTGGGCTGTGGGCTGGGCTGCTGTGTAGAGATCCTGTCAGAGTCAGTGGGAGGGAGGGGGCGGAGCTCTCAAGGGCCGGGTTGGCTGCAGCTCAGGCTCTATATCTCGGAGTCTGCACTGGGCCCCAGGAGCTGAGGTGTCGACCCAGCCATTCTGCACCAGGAAATCTGGTCTGAAGTGCCGGGTGTGGAACCTCTGCATGCGGGACCCTAGGAGCACGTGAAATTAGACAAAGCACAAAGGATAAAAAAGGTCAGACTTGACTTTATTGCCCAGATTCTATTTTTATCTCCCAGGGATTTTTAATGGGCATTGCTTGGGACAAACCCCTCCTCTGCCTTTTGTCCCGTTCCTCACTCTTGGAGTGCTGAGGGTGCAGACCCTTCTTCTGTAACTGCTGAGTGCTGAGTTGGGAGCCCTCATACCAGGGGACGAGGGTCAGAACTTCTCCCCAGCAGCCTCCAGGTGACGTTGATTGGCCCCAGGACCCCTGCCTCCCTGCTCGTCCGCCTGAGCACCAGCATTGGAAGTGTTATAGATTCTAATGACCTTTAAGGGTCCAGGAAAGAGATGTGCAGAGACGCTGTGGGGGCCGGTTTCACCCCGCCCCACATTTGTTCGGCCACCTTAGGCTGACCGTTTCTGCCAGCCTAGATGCTCTGACCAGTAGTCTGCTCTTTCTTCAATTAGGCCCCTGAATTAACATAAAATCAGCACCAGGTGTCAGAGCCCTGCCCGCTCAACTCCCAGACAGTCCAGGGTCAGTGGTGATCAAGGACCATGATGGCCACTGAGTCAACAGCCTTTTGAAGTAAACAGGAGTCCAGCTGGTCTTATTGGCCACCATCATCACGGTGTCTGTACGCTTTTCTATGGTGACAGTGTGATATACGGTTCCCCCGCCAAGATTATTAGCTCCCCTCCGGGTGCAGGAAGTCCTGCAAGCAGTAGTCTACTCCTTCGGGACACACTATTGTTGTTTTATGAGAGAAACTCCAGGTCAAGTGATGTTCACATGAGTCGTCATGGTGCCCTGTTGCCTCCGGTTATCTCTCTGGATGTTGGAGTTGGAGGGCCTCCTCACTCGAGGTCGGTGTGCCCACGGAGCGAACCCTGCAACTTCAGGGCATGGTTGGTGATTAGGATCACCACGTGGGGTCCTTTTCCCTTAGGAGGGAGGTGGCCTTTTGGGCTGCTGATTTCCAGGTTTTTAGATACCGCCAGTATCTTGGCCAGATGTGGCAGTGGGCCAAGCCCCTTGGTGACTGTAGTTTATCCTACCTGGATGGCATTCTTGCGTTGTTCCATTTCAAGTGGTCCCAGTTTTTGCACTAATTCTCCAATGGCGATTCACCTTTCACCGGGAATGGAAAGGTCAAAGGGTTTAGCTCAATTAGGGAGTTCCAGGGCAAGGGTCTGAATTGACTGCTCTTTCCATTCTTGAAAGGCCACTTCTGGATTCTGTTCAAAAGGATCATCATCTTTTCCTTTCAGTGTTTCATATAGAGGCCCAGCTAGTAGACTGTAGTTAGGGATCCAGAAGCAGCAAACCCTGGCCTCCCCAGGAACCCCTAAGCTGTCTTCTAGTTTTAGAAAGGGGTAAGGCTGCAAATGGTTTCTTCCCTTTCCTGGGATGGGCTTCTCTGACCTTGTGTGAGAATGAAGCCCAGGCAGGTCACCGCAGTCTGTGATATTTGAGCTTTTTCTTGGACAACTTCTATCCTTTATTGGCTTGGTAGTTCAGAGGCCTCCTTAGTAGGGCTGGCGATCAGAATGTCGTCTGCATATTGAAGGAGGGTTTCCTTTTCCAGAGGTAGAACTTTTCGGTCGTTAGCTAAGCTTTCCCCAAAGATGGTGTGGGAATTTTTGAACCCTTGGGGCAAGACGGCCCGGAAGTATTGTTTTAGTTGTATGTTGAGTCCTGCCACTCACAAGCCAAAATTTCTTGTGACTCTGGGACTAATGGAATACAAAAGAAGGCATCATTGAAGACTAATACAGAATACCATGTCCTGGTGGTTGGTAGAATGACCAGCAGGGTGTAGGAATCAGGAGCAACTGGAGGTATATCCTCGGTGGCTTCACTGACTGTCCTGACATCCTTTACCAGGTCCCCAGCAGCCCATGGGGCTCTCGTAGTCAGGCCAATCCCAGGATATGGAGCTCTCCTGGGCAGGTACCCCACCCCCAACCCAGCCCACGGGGCTCTCATGGTCAGGCCCCTCCCAGGATACAGAGCTACCCTTGCAGGTACCGTGGCAGGGCTGGGCACACAGGAACCGTGCACATAGCCCTCATTGAAGAGCACCCCCAGCTCACCTGTCGCTCAGAGCTGACACAGAGCACCTCAGAGCAGGACTTGAACTAACAAACAGCAGCTCCGACAGGTCTGTGACCCTGGGCATCACTCTGTGTGGCCTCCCTCCACCTGGTCTTCCAGAGACTTCCACTGCACCCAGGGCACCAGGCCTCTGTCTCCAACCACCACCCACCCCTCCTCTCCCTGACTCCTGGGTTCCTCTCATTAGGAGAGGGTTTTCTTGAAGTTGTCTCCCACTCATGGGCCAGATAAAATGATTAGAAAACAAGCCAAAGCTGCAGCCCCTTGTCTATCCTGACTCTCAGGAGCCCACACCTGTTCCTTGGACCTGGCCGGTTCAGCAAGTTCCATTTTCTGCAACTGTGAGCCCCTGAGGGGTGATGATTGGCTACCTGGGCAGCCTTACCATGCTGGCCAGCCCTCCCCAGGTGTGCCTGGGTTGAGATCAATATAAATACCACTCCAGGCAGCAAAAGCCCCTGCAGCTGTGCCTGACGCCATTTTCTCTGCCCTGTCAGCAGTCTCGGGGCTGGGCTGGTGGGAGGGAGTGAGAGGCCACGGCTTTGTGGGTGGCCCAGTGTGAGTGGGGCTCTGCTGGACTTTCTGCAGCAGATGCCAGGCTGCCACCTGCTAAAGAAGAGGATGTGTCACCCATACCTGCTGCTGGAATTTCTCCCTGGGCAGAGGTGAGGAAGGAAAAAAGCAGTGGGGGCAGGGACAGGACGGGTATCTCAGGCAGGGAAATGGAAATCTTCCAGAAGAGCACCCAGGGCCAGGACCATCCTGGCTGGCCTGCAGGCACCAAGTCAGCTGGCATGCTGTCACTCGTGTGGCTCCATGGCCCTTCCTCTAGGCTTTCAAGTCCTTGTATATATTCAGGTGTTTTACCTGGGAAGGGTGGGAACAGTTCAGCAGCAAGTGGCCTGGGGCTCAGCTCACGTTTACTCACAGATGCCTCGGCACGGTGCCCCAGCTTTGCAATGAGGACGCTTGTTGTGTGGGGGCTGCTGGCTGAATGGGAGACGATTCCCCACCACTGACCAACTTCAGAATTGTTTACAACTGGAGCAAGTGCCCTGATACGGTTTTCCTCTGAGTAACTGGTGGGTTCTGTTTTTTTTTTTCTCTTTTTCGTTTTTGGTTCAAGGTAGATTTTATTCCTCTTTTTTGTATTTACAGATATAAGCATGGAAATAATTTATTCATATAAATACATGTATGTGAAGGGAATAATTGTTTTTTCTGTTTTATTTTTTAAATTTTATTTCTTTTTAATTTTGAATTTTATTTTATATTTTTATACAGCAGGTTCTCATTGGTTATCTACTTTATACATATAAATGTTTACATGCCAATCCCAATCTCTCAACTCCTCCCACCACCACCCCTCCAAGAGCTTTCCCCCCTTGTTGTCCATACGATTGTTGTCTACATCTGTTGCTCTATTTATGCCTTGCAAAACGGTTAATCTGTACAGTTTTTCTAGGTTCCACATATATGCATGAATATACAAGATTTGTTTTTCTCTTTCTGACTTACTTCACTCTGTAGGACAGTCTCTAGATCCATCGACGTCTCTACAAATGACCCAATTTCATTCCTTTCATGGCTTAGTAATATTCCATTTTATATATGTACCACAGCTTTATGCATTCGTCTGTCTGTGGGCATTTAGGTTGCTTCCATTACCTCGATATTGTAAATAGTGATGCAATGAACATTGCGGTGAATGTCTCTTTTTGATTTATGGTTTTGTCTGAGTATATGTCCAGTCCTGGGATTGCTGTATCATATGGTAATTCTATTATTAGTTTCTTAAGAAACTCCATATTGTTCTCCATAGTGACTGTATCAATTTATATTCCCAACAATAGTGGAAGAGTGTTCCTTTTCTCCACACCCTTTCCAGCATTTGTTGTTTGTAGATTTTCAGATGATGCCCATTCTAACAGGTGTGAGGTGATACCTCATTGTTGAGTCCATTTCGTTGAGCAAGGGGTAGGTCTTGTCTATTACATATTTGGCTTATGGAACGGTATCTGTGCTAATTTCAAACTCTGGTTTTATGCAGCACCCCAACTCACCTTTCCCCTTAAGCAAGCATAAGTTGGTTTTCTAAACTTGAGACCCTGTTCTGTTTTGTAATTCAGTTCATGTGTAGCCAAGTTTACATTCCGTGCATTAGTGATACCTTATGATGTTTCTTTTTCTGTGTGACTTATTTCACTTAGAATCATCATGCCTCAATCCACTCATTATGCTGGTACAGGCCTGGTGACACAGATTTCATTGCTGAGTGGTATTCTGTTGTACATAAGTACCGCAACTTCTTTATCAATTATTTGTTCTCTGGGATATTTAACTTGTACTGTAGAAGAGGCTCCTGTAAACAGAGCCGTTGTAAATTTTGGGGTGGCTGTGTCTTTTTGATTTTAATTTCCCTAAGCTATAGGACCATAAGTGGAAATGCCCTAGACTCTGTTGCTTTGTTTTTCAGATGTATCAGGAAACACCATACACTTCTCCAGAGTGGCTGTTGGCAATGTACATCCCGCCCATCAGCATAACAAGGCTCCTTTTTCCCCATGGCCTGTCTTGCCTTTCTGGATTTTACACTTTTCTCAGATGGCCGTTTAGACCGGGGGGAAGTGACACTTCATAGTAGTTCGGATTTCCATTGCAAGCTTGCTTGGTTTGCCAAAAAGGGCGTATGTGTTTTTTCCTGAATATATTCAGGAACAAACTCATACGCCCTTTGTTGCCAAGTGCATCATTGTCGATGTTCTGCCTCTTTTCCTATGCTTTAAATGCAAATCCAGTCTACCTCCTGAAATCGGTTTCCTGCAATTCTGCCCCGCTTTCAAGTCCTCTTCACAGCCTTACTTCAATATATTTTTGGACGTTATCTGTCATTTATAACTCTGCAGGTTTGTGAATTACAGGGCCCCTGAGCTCCTTTCTTCAACTCGCTTTCTTGTGAGCTGGCCGCAAACCCGCAAGACTGCTTCAGGCCCTAATCTGCTTCTGGCAGGGCACGCTGAGCCTTTGGTTAATTCCTCTTCCTGGTGGGAAATGAGTGTTAAATATGCCCGTCCAGACACCTACCTCACTCTCAACCCCTTGGTGATGTGGGTCCTCTGGTTTGTGGCCACTTTTGCTGGGTTCCTCACCTTTCGATGATGTGGCCCCACTAGTGTGAGGACACTCCTGCTTGGTTCTCATCCACGTGGTTATGTGGACCCCCTGGTGAGAGTCTGTTCCTGGCTTTGTTCCTCACCCACCTGTGAGGGAGACCCTCTGCTGATAGGTCACTCCTGCATGGCTGGCACACATTGCCTTGGTGAAGTCAGCCGTGTGGTGGCAGTTGGAGCGTGCTGGGAATCTCTTCCCCCCGGTGATGAGGGCCCTCTTGCGTCAGGCCCTAACTGCTGGGCTCACCAACTTTTCTTAGGGAGCCCAGTGATGCTTTGGCACTCCTCTTAGGATCCCATCTCCATGGGGATGTGGGCCTTCTGCTCTGAGGTCCCAACGGCTGGGTTGTTCACATTTTCATGATGTGGGCTCTCTGGTGTTAGTTCACAGAAGCCTGGATCCCATAGCCTCTGTGCTCTTGGCTGCCTGCTGGGAGGTTCCAACTGCTGGATTCCTCACTTTTTTAATTTTTTGGGCCCTCTGTTGTGAGGATCCTCCTGCCTGCCTCACTCCCAGCCCCTTCGTGATGTGTGTCGTCTGGTTTGAGGCCACATGTGCTGGGTTCCTCACCTTTCGATGATGTGGGACCAATGGTCTTAGGAGACTCCTGCCTGGTTCACATCCCCTTGGTGATGTGGGCCCTCTGTTGAGAGTCTGATCCCGGCTGGGTTCCTCACCCATCTGTGAGGTAGGCCGTCTGATGTGAGGTCACTCTTGCCTGGCTTGCTCACCTCGCCTTGTGGACATGAGCCCTCTGGTGGCACTTGGAGCCTGCTGGGAGCCTCCTCTCCTCGGTGATGAGGGCCCTCTGGCATCAGGCCCTAACTGCTGGGCTCCCCACATTTTGTGATGTGCGCCCAGTGGTGCGAGGACACTCCAGCCAGGTTCACATCTCCATTGGGGTGTGGGCCTTCTGCTCTGAGGTCCCAAAGCCTGGGTTGCTCACAATTTCATGATGTGGGCTCTCTGGTGTTAGTTCACTCCTGCCTGCATCCCATAGCTTCTGTGCTCTGGGCCGCCTGCTGGGAGGTTCCAACTGCTGGATTCCTCACCTTTCTTATTCTTTGGGCCCTCTGTTTTTAGGCTACTCCTGCCCGCCTCACTCCCATTCCCTTTGTGATATGTGTCCTCTGATTTGAGGCCACATGTGCTGGGTTCCGCACCTTTCGATGATGTGGCCCCACTGGTGGGAGGACAGTCCTGACTGGTTCCCATCCCCTTGGTGTTGTGGGCCCTCTGGTGAGAGTCTCATCCTGCCTCGGTTCCTCACCCTTCTGTGAGATAGGCCCTCTGCTGTGAGGTCACTACTGCCTGGCTGGCGCATGCCACCTTGTAGACGTGGGCCCTCTGTTGGCAGTTGGAACCTGCTGGGAGTCTCCTCCCCTCAGTTATGAGGGCCCCCTGGCGTCAGGCCCTAACTGCTGGGCTCCTAACATTTTCTGATATGTGCTAAGTGGTGCAAAGCCACTCCTGCCAGGTTCCCATCCCAATGGGGATGTGTCACTACCTGAATCCACTCATTATGCTGCTACGGGCCTGATGACATAGATTTCATTGCTGAGTGATATTGCATTGTACGTAAGTACCACAACTTCTTTATCCATTTTTCGCTTTCTGTGATATTGAACTTGTACCCTAAACGAGGATCTTGTAAACAGAGCCGTCCCAAACTTTGGGGTGGCTGTGTCTTTTTGATTTTAATTTCCCTAAGCTATAAGACCATAAGTGGAAGTGCCCTAGGCTCTGTTGCTTTGTTTTTTGGATGTTTCAGGAAACACCATACACTTCTCCAGAGTGGCTGTTGGCAATTGACATCCCACCCATCAGCATAACAAGGCTCCCATTTCTCCATGGCCTGTCCTGCCTTTCTGGATTTTACACTTTTTTCAGATGGCCCTTTTGACCGGGGGGCAGTGAGACTTCATTGTAGTGCAGATTTCCTTTGCAAGCTTGCTTGGTTGGCCAAAAAGGGCGTATGCGTTTTTTCTTGAATATATTCAGGAAAAAACGCATATGCCCTTTTTGGCCAAGTGCATCATTGTGGACGTTCTGCCTCTTTTCCTATACTTTACATGCAATTCCAGTCTACCTCCTGAAATCGGTTTCCTGCAATTCTGCCCCGCTTTCAAGTCCTCTTTGCAGCCTTCCTTCAATATATTTTTGGACGATAGCTGTCATTTATAACTCTGCAGGTTTGTGAATTACAGTGCCCATTAGCTCCTTTCTTCAACTCGCTTTCTTGTGAGCTGGCCGCAACACCGCAGGATTGCTTCAGGCCTTAGTTTGGTTCCGGCATCACATGTTGAGCCTTTGGTTAATTCCTCTTCCTGGTGGGAAATGAGAGTTAAATTTGCCCGTCCAGACACCTCCAGCTAGTCTCTCATTGGTTCTCCCTCTTCCTGTTCATCTTATGCAGAAATTGCAAACTGGGCCAAACAGGAGGTTAAAGGCACTGACTCTCCAAGTGGGGAGAGTGTTAGTAAAGCGTCTGGAATGTTGCACCCGAGTACCAGGGGACGAAAACAGAGACACATTTGAACACGTTTCCCGATCACACCATGGATCATACTCTGGGTTCCACATGCATGTTTTAGCTGAAGGAAGAATCCCTTAAACATGGAGAGTTGAGACCCATGGAATGGGTACCATGCAATATGACTTCAAAGAGTCTGCATTTGCTCACCTAACCTCACCAATCCTATCACTGCTGCGTTTATGCCACTGTACACATGCTTGATTCTCTTTCGGAGACATATAAATCCGTAGGTTTTAAGATTCTTACTAGTCAGGTATATTCTTAGGCGTTTAATATGGGGTGTTGAGTCCACTTCGTTGAGCAAGGAGTAGCTCTTGTCTATTACATATTTGGCTTATGGAACGGTATCTGTGCTAATTTCAATCTCTGGTTTTATGCAGCACCCCAACTCACCTTTCCCCTTAAGCAAGCATAAGTTGGTTTTCTACATTTGACACCCTGTTCTGTTTTGTAATTCAGTTCTTGTGTAGCCAAGCTTACATTCCGTGTAGTAGTGATATCTTATGATGTTTCTTTTTCTGTGTGACTTATTTCACTTAGAATCATTGTACCTGAATCCACTCATTATGCTGCTACGGGCCTGATGATATAGATTTCATTGCTGAGTGATATTGCATTGTACGTAAGTACCACAACTTCTTTATCCATTTTTCGCTTTCTGTGATATTGAACTTGTACGGTAAACGAGGTTCTTGTATACACAGCCGTCCCAAACTTTGGGGTGGCTGTGTCTTTTTGATTTTAATTTCCCTAAACTATAGGACCATAAGTGGAAGTGCCCTAGGCTCTGTTGCTTTGTTTTTTGGATGTTTCAGGAAACACCATACACTTCTCCAGAGTGGCTGCTGGCAATTTACATCCCACCCATCAGCATAACAAGGCTCCCAGTTCTCCATGGCCTGTCCTGCCTTTCTGGATTTTACACTTTTTTCAGATGGCCCTTTTGACCGGGGGGCAGTGAGACTTCATTGTAGTGCAGATTTCCTTTGCAAGCTTGCTTGGTTGGCCAAAAAGTTCATATGCGTTTTTTCCTGAATATATTCAGGAAAAAACGCATACGCCCTTTTTGGCCAAGTGCATCATTGTGGACGTTCTGCCTCTTTTCCTATGCTTTACATGCAATTCCAGTCTACCTCCTGAAATCGGTTTCGTGCAATTCTGCCCCGCTTTCAACTCCTCTTGGCAGCCTTACTTCAATATATTTTTGGAAGATAGCTGTCATTTATAACTCTGCAGGTTTGTGAATTACAGTGCCCCCGAGCTCCTTTCTTCAACTCGCTTTCTTGTGAGCTGGCCGCAACACCGCAGGATTGCTTCAGGCCCTAGTTTGGTTCCGGCATCGCATGCTGAGCCTTTGGTTAATTCCTCTTCCTGGTGGGAAATGAGAGTTAAATTTGCCCGTCCAGACACCTCCACCTAGTCTCTCATTGGTTCTCCCTATTCCTGTTCCTTTTCCACAGAAATTGCAAACTGGGCCAAACAGGAGGTTAAAGGCACTGACTCTCCAAGTGGCTAGAGTGTTAGTAAAGCGTCTGGAATGTTGCACGCGAGTACCAGGGGACGAAAACTGAGACACATTTAAACACGTTTCCCGTTCACACGGTGGATCATACTCTGGGTTCCACATGCATGTTTTAGCTGAAGGAAGAATCCCTTAAACCTGGAGAATTAATACCCATGGAATGGGTACCATGGAATATGTCTTCAAAGAGTCTGCATTTGCTCACCGAACCTCACCAATCCTATCACTGCTGCGTTTATGCAACTGTACACACGCTTGATTCTCTTTCGAAGACATATAAATCCATAGGTTTTAAGATTCTTACTAGTCAGTTATATTCTTAGGCGTTTAATATGGGGTGTTGAGTCCACTTCGTTTAGCAAGGAGTAGCTCTTGTCTATTACATATTTGGCTTATGGAACGGTATCTGTGCTAATTTCAATCTCTGGTTTTATGCACCACCCCAACTCACCTTTCCACTTAAGCAAGCATAAGTTGGGTTTCTACTTTTGAGACCGTGTTCTGTTTTGTAATTCAGTTCCTGTGTAGCCAAGTTTACATTCCGTGTATTAGTGATACCTTATGATATTTCTTTTTCTGTGTGACTTATTTCACTTAGAATCATCGTACCTGAATCCACTCATTATGCTGCTACGGGCCTGATGACATAGATTTCATTGCTGAGTGATATTGCATTGTACATAAGTACCACAACTTCTTTATCCATTTTTCGCTTTCTGTGATATTCAACTTGTACCGTAAACGAGGTTCTTGTAAACAGAGCCGTCCCAAACTTAGGGGTGGCTGTGTCTTTTTGATTTTAATTTCCCTAAGCTATAGGACCATAAGTGGAAGTGCCCTAGGCTCTGTTGCTTTGTTTTTTGGATGTTTCAGGAAACACCATACACTTCTCCAGAGTGGCTGCTGGCAATTTACATCCCGCCCATCAGCATAACAAGGCTCCCAGTTCTCCATGGCCTGTCCTGCATTTCTGGATTTTACACTTTTTTCAGATGGCCCTTTTGACCGGGGGGCAGTGAGACTTCATTGTAGTGCAGATTTCCTTTGCAAGCTTGCTTGGTTGGCCAAAAAGCGCGTATGCGTTTTTTCCTGAATATATTCAGGAAAAAATGCATACGCCCTTTTTGGCCAAGTGCATCATTGTGGACGTTCTGCCTCTTTTCCTATGCTTTACATACAATTCCAGTCTACCTCCTGAAATCGGTTTCCTGCAATTCTGCCCCGCTTTCAACTCCTCTTGGCAGCCTTACTTCAATATATTTTTGGACACTAGGTGTCATTTATAACTCTGCAGGTTTGTGAATTACAGTGCCCCTGAGCTCTTTTCTTCAACTCGCTTTCTTGTGAGCTGGCCGCAACACCGCAGGATTGCTTTTGGCCCTAGTGTAGTTCCGGCATGGCATACTGAGCCTTTAGTTAATTCCTCTTCCTGGTGGGAAATGAGAGTTAAATTTGCCCGTCCGGACACCTCCACCTAGTCTCTCATTGGTTCTCCCTATTTCTGTTCATTTTCCACAGAAATTGCATACTGGGCCAAACAGAAGGTTAAAGGCACTGACTGTCCAAGTGGGGAGAGTGTTAGTAAAGCGTCTGGAATGTTGCACCCGAGTACCAGGGGACGAAAACTGAGACACATTTGAACACGTTTCCCGATCACATGGTGGATCATACTCTGGGTTCCACGTGCATGTTTTAGCTGAAGGAAGAATCCCTTAAACATGGAGAGTTGAGACCCATGGAATGGGTACCATGCAATATGACTTCAAAGGGTCTGCATTTGCTCACCGAACCTCACCAGTCCTATCACTGCTGCGTTTATGCCACTGAACACACTTGATTCTCTTTCGGAGACATATAAATCCATAGGTTTTAAGATTCTTACTAGTCAGGTATATTCTTAGGCGTTTAATATGGGGTGTTGAGTCCACTTCGTTGAGCAAGGAGTAGCTCTTGTCTATTACATATTTGGCTTATGGAACGGTATCTGTGCTAATTTCAATCTCTGGTTTTATGCAGCACCCCAACTCACCTTTCCCCTTAAGCAAGCATAAGTTGGTTTTCTACATTTGACACCCTGTTCTGTTTTGTAATTCAGTTCTTGTGTAGCCAAGTTTACATTCCGTGTAGTAGTGATATCTTATGATGTTTCTTTTTCTGTGTGACTTATTTCACTTAGAATCATCGTACCTGAATCCACTCATTATGCTGCTACGGGCCTGATGACATAGATTTCATTGCTGAGTGATATTGCATTGTACGTAAGTACCACAACTTCTTTATCCATTTTTCGCTTTCTGTGATATTCAACTTGTACCGTAAACGAGGTTCTTGTAAACAGAGCCGTCCCAAACTTTGGGGTGGCTGTGTCTTTTTGATTTTAATTTCCCTAAGCTATAGGACCATAAGTGGAAGTGCCCTAGGCTCTGTTGCTTTGTTTTTTGGATGTTTCAGGAAACACCATACACTTCTCCAGAGTGGCTGCTGGCAATTTACATCCCGCCCATCAGCATAACAAGGCTCCCAGTTCTCCATGGCCTGTCCTGCATTTCTGGATTTTACACTTTTTTCAGATGGCCCTTTTGACCGGGGGGCAGTGAGACTTCATTGTAGTGCAGATTTCCTTTGCAAGCTTGCTTGGTTGGCCAAAAAGCGCGTATGCGTTTTTTCCTGAATATATTCAGGAAAAAATGCATACGCCCTTTTTGGCCAAGTGCATCATTGTGGACGTTCTGCCTCTTTTCCTATGCTTTACATACAATTCCAGTCTACCTCCTGAAATCGGTTTCCTGCAATTCTGCCCCGCTTTCAACTCCTCTTGGCAGCCTTACTTCAATATATTTTTGGACACTAGGTGTCATTTATAACTCTGCAGGTTTGTGAATTACAGTGCCCCTGAGCTCTTTTCTTCAACTCGCTTTCTTGTGAGCTGGCCGCAACACCGCAGGATTGCTTTTGGCCCTAGTGTAGTTCCGGCATGGCATACTGAGCCTTTAGTTAATTCCTCTTCCTGGTGGGAAATGAGAGTTAAATTTGCCCGTCCGGACACCTCCACCTAGTCTCTCATTGGTTCTCCCTATTTCTGTTCATTTTCCACAGAAATTGCATACTGGGCCAAACAGAAGGTTAAAGGCACTGACTGTCCAAGTGGGGAGAGTGTTAGTAAAGCGTCTGGAATGTTGCACCCGAGTACCAGGGGACGAAAACTGAGACACATTTGAACACGTTTCCCGATCACATGGTGGATCATACTCTGGGTTCCACGTGCATGTTTTAGCTGAAGGAAGAATCCCTTAAACATGGAGAGTTGAGACCCATGGAATGGGTACCATGCAATATGACTTCAAAGGGTCTGCATTTGCTCACCGAACCTCACCAGTCCTATCACTGCTGCGTTTATGCCACTGAACACACTTGATTCTCTTTCGGAGACATATAAATCCATAGGTTTTAAGATTCTTACTAGTCAGGTATATTCTTAGGCGTTTAATATGGGGTGTTGAGTCCACTTCGTTGAGCAAGGAGTAGCTCTTGTCTATTACATATTTGGCTTATGGAACGGTATCTGTGCTAATTTCAATCTCTGGTTTTATGCAGCACCCCAACTCACCTTTCCCCTTAAGCAAGCATAAGTTGGTTTTCTACATTTGACACCCTGTTCTGTTTTGTAATTCAGTTCTTGTGTAGCCAAGTTTACATTCCGTGTAGTAGTGATATCTTATGATGTTTCTTTTTCTGTGTGACTTATTTCACTTAGAATCATCGTACCTGAATCCACTCATTATGCTGCTACGGGCCTGATGACATAGATTTCATTGCTGAGTGATATTGCATTGTACGTAAGTACCACAACTTCTTTATCCATTTTTCGCTTTCTGTGATATTCAACTTGTACCGTAAACGAGGTTCTTGTAAACAGAGCCGTCCCAAACTTTGGGGTGGCTGTGTCTTTTTGATTTTAATTTCCCTAAGCTATAGGACCATAAGTGGAAGTGCCCTAGGCTCTGTTGCTTTGTTTTTTGGATGTTTCAGGAAACACCATACACTTCTCCAGAGTGGCTGCTGGCAATTTACATCCCGCCCATCAGCATAACAAGGCTCCCAGTTCTCCATGGCCTGTCCTGCATTTCTGGATTTTACACTTTTTTCACATGGCCCTTTTGACCTGGGGGCAGTGAGACTTCATTGTAGTGCAGATTTCCTTTGCAAGCTTGCTTGGTTGGCCAAAAAGGGCGTATGCGTTTTTTCCTCAATATATTCAGGAAAAAACGCATACGCCCTTTTTGGCCAAGTGCATCATTGTGGACGTTCTGCCTCTTTTCCTATGCTTTACATGCAATTCCAGTCTACCTTCTGAAATCGGTTTCCTGCAATTGTGCCGTGCTTTCAAGTCCTCTTCGCAGCCTTACTTCAATATATTTTTGGAAGATAGCTGTCATTTATAACTCTGCAGGTTTGTGAATTACAGTGCCCCTGAGCTCCTTTCTTCAACTCGCTTTCTTGTGAGCTGGCCTCAACACCGCAGGATTGCTTCTGGCCCTAGTGTGGTTCCAGCATGGCACGCTGAGCCTTTGGTTAATTCCTCTTCCTGGTGGGAAATGAGAGTTAAATTTCCCCGTCCGGACACCGCCAGCTAGTCTCTCCTTGGTTCTCCCTATTCCTGTTCATTTTCCACAGAAATTGCAAACTGGGCCAAACAGGAGGTTAAAGGCACCGACTCTCCAAGTGGGGAGAGTGTTAGTAAAGCGTCTGGAATTTTGCACCCGAGTACCAGGGGACGAAAACTGAGAAACATTTGAACACGTTTCCCGATCACACGGTGGATCATACTGTGGGTTCCACATGCATGTTTTAGCTGAAGGAAGAATCCCTTAAACATGGAGAGTTGAGACCCATGGAATGGGTACCATGCAATATGACTTCAAAGGGTCTGCATTTGCTCACCGAACCTCACCAGTCCTATCACTGCTGCGTTTATGCCACTGTACACACGCTTGATTCTCTTTCGGAGACATATAAATCCATAGGTTTTAAGATTCTTACTAGTCAGGTATATTCTTAGGCGTTTAATATGGGGTGTTGAGTCCACTTCGTTGAGCAAGGAGTAGCTCTTGTCTATTACATATTTGGCTTATGGAACGGTATCTGTGCTAATTTCAATCTCTGGTTTTATGCAGCACCCCAACTCACCTTTCCCCTTAAGCAAGCATAAGTTGGTTTTCTACATTTGACACCCTGTTCTGTTTTGTAATTCAGTTTCTGTGTAGCCAAGTTTACATTCCGTGTAGTAGTGATATCTTATGATGTTTCTTTTTCTGTGTGACTTATTTCACTTAGAATCATCGTACCTGAATCCACTCATTATGCTGCTACGGGCCTGATGACATAGATTTCATTGCTGAGTGATATTGCATTGTACGTAAGTAACACAACTTCTTTATCCATTTTTCGCTTTCTGTGATATTGAACTTGTACCGTAAACGAGGTTCTTGTAAACAGAGCCGTCCCAAACTTTGGGGTGGCTGTGTCTTTTTGATTTTAATTTCCCTAAGCTATAAGACCATAAGTGGAAGTGCCCTAGGCTCTGTTGCTTTGTTTTTTGGATGTTTCAGGAAACACCATACACTTCTCCAGAGTGGCTGCTGGCAATTTACATCCCGCCCATTAGCATAACAAGGCTCCCAGTTCTCCATGGCCTGTCCTGCCTTTCTGGATTTTACACTTTTTTCACATGGCCCTTTTGACCTGGGGGCAGTGAGACTTCATTGTAGTGCAGATTTCCTTTCCAAGCTTGCTTGGTTGGCCAAAAAGGGCGTATGCGT